>NC_044039.1:70918082-71226090 GCF_901765095.1 Microcaecilia unicolor | reverse complement strand
GTTCACGAAGTGCCTGGCTGTAGTAGCAGCGGCACTTCGCAGACTGGGGGTACACGTGTTCCCATATCTCGACGATTGGCTGGTGAAGAACACATCCGAGGCAGGAGCTCTACAGTCCATGCAGATGACTGTTCGACTCCTGGAACTACTGGGGTTTGTGATAAATTATCCAAAGTCCCATCTTCTCCCAGTACAGAGACTCGAATTCATAGGAGCTCTGCTGGATTCTCGGACGGTTTCTTATGGCTCCAGTATAGTTCCTCTTCTTGGTACTTTCCCTTCCCAATCTCTTTCTCCATCTGAAACCATTGTATTATGCAGGAACACATTGCCCACCTTCTGCTATCATCATCTCACCATCCCTTTTATCTTCTTCCTTCTTCTCAGCTCTCAAACTTCGTTTCCTTCCTTTCATTCAACCATCTCAATTTTGTCTGAGTACCAGAGCCGTAGCGAGGGGAGCTGACACCCGGGGCGGGTCGCCGCTGTGCACCCCCCCCCCAGGTGCAGCACGGCGCACCCTCCTCCTGCTGGAGCCAACCCCCCCCCCCCCCCCAGAGCGCATACCCCCCCCCCCCCCCCCCCCCCCCCGGAGTGCATACCTGCGGCGAGGGTCGGGCGGGAGGGCCGATCTGCCCCGACTGCACGTTGCTGGGGTGTGTCAGCTCCGCGCTGGTTCACTGCTCTCTCTGTCCCGGAACAGGAAGTAACCTGTTCCGGGGCAGAGAGGGCAGTTCACCAGCGCGAAATCGACACCCCCCCAGCGGCGTGCACCCAGGGCGGACCGCCCCCCCCGCCCCCTTCCTACGCCACTGCTGAGTACATCTCATCTTTGTCGCTGTCATCATGCCTCTCCTACTCTTCTCTCTAGCTTCTTCTCTTGCTCCGATATACTCATATCACTCCTCTCCTCAGATCACTTTACAGGCTTCCGATCAGATACCGCATTCAGTTCAGGCTTCTCCTTCTTACCTACAAATGCACCCAGTCTGCAGCCCCTCATTACCTCTCTACCCTCTTTACGTTCCCGCCGAAACCTCCGCTCACAGGACAAATCCCTTCTCTCAGTACCTTTCTCCACCAGTGCCAACTCCAGGCTCCGCCCATTCTGCCTCGCCTCACCCTATGCGTGGAATAAACTTCCTGAGTCCTTACGCCAAGCCCCCTTCCTACCCATCTTCAAATCCTTACTTAAAGCCCACCTCTTCAATGTTGCTTTCGGCACCTAACCTTTATTTATTTTATTTATTTATTTATTTACGTCAATTTATGTACCGTATCTTATTGCTACTGCAAGACAGAATGGTTTACAATTTATAAAATAAAAGAAACAATACAATATGTACAGGTTGGACAAACATTAGAACTCCAATCATTACAGGAAAGCACAGCAAAACCACAAACTAGCTACATAAGATGAAAAACAGTATAACTCATGATTTAGTATACAGGAGAGCACCGCAAATACAGGATTAAGTACATAATATAATCTACACAAACAGTACAGTTTTGATTTAATATACATTACAGATACCCATTTATAACCTTTCTTCCATTATTCTAAATTCTGTTCTACATAATTGATAAAATAGAAGGCTTTCAAAAGTTTCCGAAAATGAAAGTAAGATTTCTCAAGTCTGATCTCTTTTGGAAGGCCATTCCAAAGAGGGGGACAAATAAAAAAAAAGCCGAATTCCGTGTAGATTCCCATCTAGCCCTAGCGAGAGGAGGAATCACTAACCTATTGTCTGTTAGGGATCTAAGGGTTCATGTGGCAGTGTAAGGAATAGTTAGATTTGACAGATACAGGGTTTAGTGTATAAAAAGCCTTATGGGTCAAAACTAAGGCTTTAAACTTAACTCTTGCTTCAACCGGAAGCCAATGCAGTTGATGTAGTAAAGGTGTTACTCTGTCATCCCTCCGGGCCCTACAAATCATACGTGCTGCTGTATTTTGTATTCTTTGTAGTCGTTTCAAGCTAGCTTGAGTGATCCCTGCATATATGATATTACAATAATCTAAGCGTGAGGTAATATAAGCAGATGTCAATGTTGGCATTGGAGGAAATGTCCTGAATTGGTTTGAAGGGTTCCTAACCCAACGTTTGTATCAAGTCACATCAAATTCGACCACGTCTAAGGCATGGACACCTGAATGTGGAGTACCACAAGGATCACCTCTCTCACCAACCATTTTCAACCTAATGATGATCCCTCTGGCAAAACTCCTATCAAACCATAACCTCAACCCATATATGTACGCTGATGATGTGACAATATACATCCCCTTCAAACAAGACATTAACGAAATCTTCAACGAAATCAACCAAAGCCTACACATCATGAACACATGGGCAGATGCATTTCGTCTGAAATTAAACGCAGAAAAAACTGAATGCCTGATACTCACCTCCCAGTACAACACAAAGGAATTCACCGCTATAAACACACCAAACCTAAACCTTCAAATCTCAGAAACGCTAAAAATCCTTGGAATCACTATCGACCGCCACCTAACGCTCGAAACTCACGCTAACAACACAACTAAAAAGATGTTTTACAGCATGTGGAAACTGAAAAGGATAAGACCATACTTCCCAAGATCCGTCTTTCGCAGCCTAGTGCATTCCCTCGTTCTCAGCCATCTGGATTACTGCAACTCACTATACGCAGGTTGCAAAGAGCAAACACTGAGGAAACTTCAAACAGCCCAGAATACGGCAGCCAGACTCATCTTTGGAAAGCCAAAATATGAAAGTGCAAAACCATTACGAGAGAAACTGCACTGGCTTCCACTCAAGGAACGCGTCACTTTTAAAGTATGCAGATTAGTCCACAAAATCATTCACGGCGAAGCCCCAGCCTACATGTCTGAGTTAATAGACTTACCACCCAGAAACGCCAAAAGATCATCCCAAACCTTCCTTAACCTCCACTTCCCCAATTGCAAGGGCTTGAAATACAAGGCGCTACATGCGTCAACCTTTTCTCACATGAGCACGCAGTTTTGGAATACACTGCCGCGCAACTTAAGAACGATCCACGAGCAAGCTTCCTTCCGCAGATTATTGAAGACCCATCTTTTTGAAAAAATTTACGGAAAGAACTAAAACACATACAGTGGTGGAAATAAGTATTTGATCCCTTGCTGATTTTGTAAGTTTGCCCACTGACAAAGACATGAGCAGCCCATAATTGAAGGGTAGGTTATTGGTAACAGTGAGAGATAGCACATCACAAATTAAATCCGGAAAATCACATTGTGGAAAGTATATGAATTTATTTGCATTCTGCAGAGGGAAATAAGTATTTAATCCCTCTGGGAAACAAGACCTAATACTTGGTGGCAAAACCCTTGTTGGCAAGCACAGCGGTCAGACGTCTTCTGTAGTTGATGATGAGGTTTGCACACATGTCAGGAGGAATTTTGGTCCACTCCTCTTTGCAGATCATCTCTAAATCATTAAGAGTTCTGGGCTGTCGCTTGGCAACTCGCAGCTTCAGCTCCCTCCATAAGTTTTCAATGGGATTAAGGTCTGGTGACTGGCTAGGCCACTCCATGACCCTAATGTGCTTCTTCCTGAGCCACTCCTTTGTTGCCTTGGCTGTATGTTTTGGGTCATTGTCGTGCTGGAAGACCCAGCCACGACCCATTTTTAAGGCCCTGGCGGAGGGAAGGAGGTTGTCACTCAGAATTGTACGGTACATGGCCCCATCCATTCTCCCATTGATGCGGTGAAGTAGTCCTGTGCCCTTAGCAGAGAAACACCCCCAAAACATAACATTTCCACCTCCATGCTTGACAATGGGGACGGTGTTCTTTGGGTCATAGGCAGCATTTCTCTTCCTCCAAACACGGCGAGTTGAGTTCATGCCAAAGAGCTCAATTTTTGTCTCATCTGACCACAGCACCTTCTCCCAATCACTCTCGGCATCATCCAGGTGTTCACTGGCAAACTTCAGACGGGCCGTCACATGTGCCTTCCGGAGCAGGGGGACCTTGCGGGCACTGCAGGATTGCAATCCGTTATGTCGTAATGTGTTACCAATGGTTTTCGTGGTGACAGTGGTCCCAGCTGCCTTGAGATCATTGACAAGTTCCCCCCTTGTAGTTGTAGGCTGATTTCTAACCTTCCTCATGATCAAGGATACCCCACGAGGTGAGATTTTGCGTGGAGCCCCAGATCTTTGTCGATTGACAGTCATTTTGTACTTCTTCCATTTTCTTACTATGGCACCAACAGTTGTCTCCTTCTCGCCCAGCGTCTTACTGATGGTTTTGTAGCCTATTCCAGCCTTGTGCAGGTGTATGATCTTGTCCCTGACATCCTTAGACAGCTCCTTGCGCTTGGCCATTTTGTAGAGGTTAGAGTCTGACTGATTCACTGAGTCTGTGGACAGGTGTCTTTCATACAGGTGACCATTGCCGACAGCTGTCTGTCATGCAGGTAACGAGTTGATTTGGAGCATCTACCTGGTCTGTAGGGGCCAGATCTCTTACTGGTTGGTGGGGGATCAAATACTTATTTCCCTCTGCAGAATGCAAATAAATTCATATACTTTTCACAATGTGATTTTCCGGATTTAATTTGTGATGTGCTATCTCTCACTGTTACCAATAACCTACCCTTCAATTATGGGCTGCTCATGTCTTTGTCAGTGGGCAAACTTACAAAATCAGCAAGGGATCAAATACTTATTTCCACCACTGTAAAGTCCATACTTACTGTTCATTAATGCATCATACATCCACTTCTGAACTCTCATTCCCTTAATATCACATCACTCATACCTTTACTCACAGAAAGATATATATACCATATGTCTTCATGCCTTATTATCGCCCTCTAAGCTCCCATTGTCTCCTTCCAATGTTTCAATGTTTGTATTCCATTGTTACATTCATTAACGACACCTCGATTGTCTCGCATAACTCTACACAATGTAATCCATAATCAATCTGTAACAAATTGTATTTCCATCATTTAACTCATATTGTAAGCCACACTGAACCCGCAAAAAGGTGGGAAAATGTGGGATACAAATGCAATAAATAAATAAAAATAAATAAATGTTTTAAGGGAATCCTTACTAATTGAATTCCTAACTGACCGAAGTCTCCTAAGATGGAAAAAAGATTTTTTTACTACGTCGGATATTTGTTCCTCAAAAGTCAGAGCAGAATTGATTATAACCCCAAGGTATCTAAAGGATTTAACTGTAGGGATGTTCTGGCCAAATAGCATAGGTACCACTGCTGGACGTGTGCCCTCCAGAGAAGTTACATATTACTAACAATAGTTCTGCACGTTCATTTTCCAATTCTATCAGTACTCTGGGATGAATACCATCCGGTCCAGGAGATTTGCTTCTCTTAAATTTGTCAAATTGCGCTATTACATCCTCCAGGTTTATAGAGATTTCATTCAGTTTCTCTGACTCGTCAGCTTTGAATACTATTTCTGGCACCAGTATCTCTCCCAAATCTTCCTTGGTGAAGACTGAAACAAATTCATTTAATCTTTCCGCTATGGCTTTGTCTTTCCTGAGTGCCCCTTTTACCCCTCGGTCATCTAGCAGTCCAACCAATTCTTTTGCCGGCTTCTTGCTTTTAGTATACCTAAAAAAAATTTTACTATTTGTTTTTCCTCTAACGCTATCTTTTTTCAAAGTCCCTCTTTGCCTTCCTTATCAGCTCTTTGCATTTGTCTTGCCATTCCTTATGCTGTTTTTTTATTATTTTCAGTCAGATCCCTCTTCTGTTTTCTGAAGAATTTTTAAAAATCTCTAATAGCTTCCTTCACCTCACTTTTTAACCGTGCCGGCTGTCGTTTGGTTTTCCTTCCTCCTTTTTTAATACACAGAATATATTTGGCCTGGGCTTCCAGGTATTTTTGAACAGCGTCCATGCCTGATGTAAGTTTTTGACCTTTGCATCTGCCCTTCTTAGGTTTTTTTTTCACAATTCTTCTCATTTTATCATAGTCCCTTTTTTTGAAATCTAAATTCTAACGTATTTGATTTCCTGTATGTACTTACTCCAAAGCCAATATCAAATCTGATCATATTATTATCACTGCTTTCAAGCGGCCCCAACACCATTATCTGCTGCACCAGATCATGTGCTCCACTAAGGGCTAGGTCTAGAATTTTTCCTTCTCTTGTTGGCTCCTGTACCAGCTTCTCCATAAAGCAGTCCTTGATTTCGTCAAGGAATTTTACCTCCCTAGCATGCCTTGATGCTACATTTACCCTGTCAATATCAGGGTAATTGAAATTGCCCATTATTATTGTGTTGTCCAGTTTGCTAGCCTCACACATTTCTGTTAACATTTCTACATCCATGTGTTCATCCTGGCCAGGTGTACGGTAGTACACTCCTATCACTGTCCTTTTCCCCTTAACACATTCAATTTCAATCCATAGGGATTCCAAGATGTTTTTTTCTTTCATTCAGAATTTTCAATCTATTTGATTCAAGGCTCTCGTTAATATACAATGCTACCCCTCCACCAATTTGATCCATCCTATCATGACGATATAATTTGTACTCTGGTATGACAGTGTCCCACTGGTTTTCCTCCTTCCACCAGGTCTCAGAGATTTCTATTATATCTAATTTTTCATTTAGTGCAATATATTCTAACTCTCCCATCTTATTTCTTAGGCTTCTGGCATTTGCATATAGACATTTCAAACTATGTTTATTGTTCCTGTTTACATCTTGCTCAGTAGTTGACAGTTTTAATTTGCAATCTTTTGTCTGATTTTTATTTAAGGACACCTGATCTACTATGGTCTCTTTTGCAGCCTCGCTATTGGGATTCCCTGTCTTCCATTTTTTGGTGATATCTTTGAAAGATACCTGGTTGTGAACCATGCGTTTTTGAACAACTGTTAGCTTTCTCCCAGATTCTAGTTTAAAGCTTCTCTATCTCCTTTTTAAATGCCTTTTCCAGCAGCCTGGTCCCACCCTGGTTAAGGTGGAGCCCATCCTTCTGGAATAGACTCCCCCTTCCCCAAAATGTTGTCTAGTTCCTTTCAACTCTAAAACCCTCCTCTCTGCACCATCGCTTCATTCACGCATTGAGACTTCAGAGCTCCGCCTTTCTCTTGGGCCCTGTGCATGGAACGGTAGCACTTCGGAAAATGATACCCTTGGAGGCTGTGGATTTGAGCTTTCTACCTATCTACATGCCTAATAATGGTATTACCAAGTGTATCAGCTGTCTTAAGCCTTCTGTTCTGGGCAGTAGCTCCTAGAGACATATCCTCTGTGTGAGAGGATATTGCATCCCTTGGTGGGCTGGTCCTAGCTATAGGATTACTTCCAGCTGCACCATGGTGATGCTCTCGTTTTAGAAGACCTCCCTCCTCTAAGGACTGAAGTAGACCATACTATGCCTTCTAGAGACTATTTGTTAATGCTGTGGCAGAAAATTCAAGTTTTAAAACTAGGGGGGAAAAGTATGGAGACTAGCTAATAACGTTTGCTTTTTTTTTTTAAATTCTTTATCTATATCCTACAATTCCTCTTTTAAACCCAATCTTTAAGTTACCAAGCACAGAATAAAATTATGTCACTTATCTATAGAAATGTTCTCTTCTCTCAGAACTTCTCAGAAAGTAAGTTAAGTGGGACCTTTCCTCTCTATATATTTTTGATTCTAAGGAGACTGTTTCAAACAAACCCTTTGAAGCTAGCTCAGTAATCAGATTGCTCTTACTAACCTTTGCAAATATTCTACTTCCTCACACCTTAATTAACACCAAGTCAGGTCAGTAGCAGTGCTACCTCTCCAGCAGGCAAAAACAGAAAATAACTTTCTTTTAGGACAGTTTAAACATTGCTAGTATCCTTTTTATGGCTGTTAGCTTTCTACCTCTGGAGAAAGTTTCAGTTTAAAACTATGGGGAAAAGGGTTGTACACTATGGAATCTAGTTAATAGTGTTTGCTTCTCTGTCTCTTATTTTTATGTTTTTTTTCTAAGACTTAACTAGGCCCTACTGTGCCTTCTGGAGATTATCTGTTAATGAAGTGGCAGAAAATTTAAGTTTTAATACTGTGAGGAAAAGGGTATGGAGACTAGCTGATAGTTTGCTTTTTTTCTTTTTAAATTCTAACATATCCAACAGACTGCTAAAACCTGTTGTTTCTTTCTCTATAATATCACCAAAATTCATCCTTTCCTTTCTGAGCACTCTACCAAAACCCTTATCCACACCCTTATCACCTCTCGCTTAGACTATTGCAACTTGATTCTCAGAGGTCTCACACTAAGCCATCTCTCTCCCCTTCAGTCTGTTAAAACTTCTGCTGCATGACTTATATTCTGCCAGTGTTGCTATGCCCTCTGCTCAAGTCACTTCATTGGCTCCCTATTCTTTTCCGCATACAGTTCAAACTCCTCTTATTGACTTACAATTCACTCTGCAGCTCCTCAGTACCTTTCCACTCTTATCTCTCCCTACACTCCAACCTGAGAATTCCGTTCATTGGGTAAATCTCCTTTATCTGTACCCTTCAACTCCACTGCCAACTCCAGACTCCGTTCCTTTTACCTTGCTGTTCCATATGCTTGGAATAGACTTCCTGAGTCAGTACATCTAGCTCCATCTCTGGCAGTCTTCAAATGTAGGCTAAAAGCCCACCTTTTTGATGCTGCTTTTTTTAATGTTTCAACATTTTTATTGATGACAATTCAAAATGAACATATCCGACAATATGAGCATACAAAAATTCAAATATCAAAACATACACTCTAAAGACAGAATATTAAAGGCTGCCATCAAACTTGTAACACTTTTAACCATCCACCCCTTCCCTCCCTATATGTATCAACAATTTTTATTGATGTAGCAGCAAAAGAAACAACCAAAAATCAAATAATCTCAGCGTCAAAGTTTCAACATTTTCCCCCTCCCCTACTCCAACCTATAGCCCACCCCACCTTCAAGGATTGGTTAAATCTCAACATTCTTATTAACAAAAGCAATACATCCTTGCGGATCCACACATCCCAAAACAACACCATTCTAGGCTTCCGCACCAACAATTGAATTATTTATATAAATCTCTACCTTCCTTAACAATATACCCTAAGTGTCCCTCCCACCCCCCCACTCCCCCTAACCATATCCCCTCCCACCTCCACCCTCCTAGCCTCCCCCCTCCCCCTATATCCCCCTTCCTCCCCCCCCCCCCCCCCCCCCCCCGGTTCCAGAAGCTGTCCATATTAAATCCTCCCCATCTCAATGTAAGGGGCGTGCTCCTTCAACTTAACGCATGCTGTTAAGAATAAAACTACGCCCTCAGGAGCTTAAGTTTTTTAAATATGGATTCCAAATCGCTGGATAAGATTTGCACATCTTAGGTGACCCTCTGGCATTTTTTGCCTCCCAAGCTGCCAATAGGTGGATCTGGTTCCTCCTCCGCCACTGTCCAATATTGCAAAATGACTTTTTTCCCCACTAAAGCGAATTTATGACACAATAGCACGGCAGGTCTGTTCACAGTGTTAAAGGTGCTAGGAATATCCAAAAGCATCTGTTTCGCCGAGCCACCTATATCTTGAGCTAGCAGCCTACACAAAAATCTTTTAATTTGTTCCCAAAAAGAGTTAATTGACGGGCAACTCCAACGAGCATGCGCAAGTGTATGAGCCAACTGCTTACACTTAGAACAGATCTGTACCCCTGTTGCCCCTATGTGTGCTAACTGAGCCCCTGTCATATAGGCCCTAAGCACTACTCTAAATCCACATTCTCATAGTCTAACGTCGCTAGTCAGCACCGGAAAACCCAGAATAGTGGCGGCCACATCCCAGGAACCCAAGGAAACACCCAGATATTCTGCTCATTTATTTTTAATAGAGGAGAACTCTCTGTCCTGTCCTCCGTTCAACAAAGCTTTATGTATGATTTAAGCTGAATGTCCTAAATCAAAGATTCCCTGGAAAAATTCTCGGATTTTAGTCCCCAAAGAAATCCGTAGGCCCGCTTGATCTAATGCCTTCATGTAATGTCTAATTTGTGCATATGCAAAACGATTGCCCCACGTTTCCCCCACTCTTCCTTGAAGCTGTACAAGGTTTATCATTTGTCCCTCTCCTATCAGTAGATCTTCCAGCCTAACCACCCCTTTCTGTTCCCACACCTGGAAAATGGGATTATTATTACCCGCCGGGAAGGCTATATTCCCCGTCAAAGATAACTGGTCCGATACCTCAGCATTGCCCCCTACTTTATTCACTAACACCCTCCACGCCTCTTGCATAGGGCGCAACAGTATCCCATCTTTCAGCATCGACGGCATTTGTGCCCTCCATAGGTGCAACAGTGAATAAAAATTATGGGGAGCGTAAAAAGCCCTTTCTAGATCTGTTGGGGTATATACCTGCATTTGCCCACACCAATCTCCTAAATGTCTTAATAAACAGGCCCAGTTATATTGTTTTAAATCTGGCAGCCCCCCCCCCCCCCCCCCCACCCCACCGCCTTGACTTCAAGAACCACTCAGCCTATCCACTCTGAGTTTTGGCTTTTTGCCAGCCCAACAAAATTTACTAAATAATCTGTATGCTTTCTTCAAGTCCTTCTGCTGTAATTTCAGTGACAAACTCTGAAGAGCATACAACCATCTAGGGACTATAACCATTTGTATTAACCCCACTTTTCCCAATAGTGACACCGGGAGGTCTCTCCATCCTTCCAATTGCTTCCTGGTAGCTTCCAGTAGTGCCGTTATATTTAATCTATATAAACCTTTAGTCTCCATAGACAGGGAAATCCCTAAGTATTTAAACAAGCCAGAAGCCCACCTCAAAGGGAACTTTACTTCTGCTGACGACGGCAAAGCTTCTGATTTTTCTAGATTGAGCCGAAATCCCGCAAAATCCCCATACTCCTTAAAAGCCTCTAAAAGCACCTGTAACAAGTTCTTTGGATATTTTATATGGGCCAATAGGTCGTCTGCAAAAGCAGTTACCTTAAAACAATAAGGACCTATCTGAACTCCTTGTATGTCTGAGTTCTCCATAATATCCCGGATCAAGGGGTCCAATGTTAATACAACAAGTAATGGGGAGAGAGGGCAACCCTGTCTCGTTCCTCGGAGCACTGGAAAAGGCTTAGATTCCCGCCAGTTAACCAATATCATCGCCTGCGGGTTGGCATACAAAGCCTTAATAACTGATACAAATCTTCCTACAAACCCATAGGCCTGCAAACAAGAACTCCCAGTGTACCCGGTCGAAGGCCTTCTCCGCATCAAACCTAACTAGCAGTGACTGGAAATCTGTACGCTCTCTATACTCCAGAATTGCCAAGATGGTCCTTAATTCTTAGCCACTGTATGCCCTTTCACAAATCCTACTTGTGCCTCATGTGTCAGATGTGGCAGGACCTGAGCCATACGGTTCGCCATCAATTTGGCGAATACTTTAGCTTCAAAGTTTAGGAGCGATACAGGCCGATAAGACTCCGGTTTTGTGCAATCTCTGCCCGGCTTAGGTAATACTACTATATGGGCCAGGGCTAAAGAGGAGGGAACAATCTCTTTTTCTATATATGCGTTGAAGGAGTTTGTTATTGCAGGGATAATCTCTACCACCATCAACTTATAAAACTCCGCCCTAAAACCATCCATCCCGGGAGCTTTCATTAAGGGGCTCTGATTGATTATCATCTCCACTTCCTCTTCTGATATTACTGCATTCAATGTTTCCCCCTCCTTCCTATCAAGTGTGGGCAGGTTAATATTATCCAAGTACAATTTTCCCTCAAGTCCTACTTCCCCAGATTGACCATACAGATTACCATAATACTTATAAAACGTCTCACATATATCTTGGTCCGTATGTACCATCTGACCGTTACTATTCCGTAAAGCAGTAATATTGTGCATTCCTTTTTGCTATCCTATTAATCTCGTCAGCATCCGACCTGCCTTATTCCCGTATTTATACAACTGGTATCTGTAATATGTTTGTGATTTGACTGCTCTCTGGTGTAATAACGAGTTCAATGCTGTTTGTATATCTATCAACCGTTGTCTATCTCCCCCAGCCTGTGATTGTCCATACCTCTGTCTGATCTTCCTTAAAAGTGTCCCCAACCGAAGTATCTCATTATCCGGAGCTTTCCGTACATGAGACGAATTACTTATGATTTCTCCTCACAACACTGCTTTAGCAGCTTCCCAATAAAGCACTGGATCCTGCACATGTTCAGTATTTGTTAACTTATAGCTTCCCCATGTGTTCAACAGTTTCTCTTTGAAATTGGAATCTTTATACAGCTCCAATGGGAACCTCCACCTGTTAACTACAGTCCCTGGATGGACCCAAAGCCCAATCCATCCTCACCCATGCATGGTCAGACACAGCATAAGGTCCTGTTTTGGACTGTCTCACCCTACCAAACGCTGCTTTTGATACCAACAAATAATCTATACGTGCTTGTGTCGCATGTGCTCTCGATAGGTGGGTGTAATGTTTATCCAACGGGTGTAATTCCCTCCATGTGTCTACTAGGCCTAACAAGTTACTTAATCGAAGCAATCCCGTGTTTGCATAATATGTGGAGTTTTGGGTCAAAGATGAGCGATCTAGTATTGGATCCCAGGCCGCGTTAAAATCCCGACCCCCCCCCCCCCCCCCCCCCCCACCACCACCACCACCACCACCAGAGGGGAATAGTATTTAGCCATGAGTAACCAAATCAGAGCCTGATAGAATTTCTTATCATATTGATTGGGTGCGTACAAGTTACATATAAACACAGTGCATTGGTTAATGACTGCCTGAACCAATATATATCGCCCCTCTGGATCTGTTGCTATTATCTGTGCCTTCTCCACCACTCCCTTTTTAAACAATATGGCCCCCCCCCTTTTCCCTTGGGATGCAGCTGCCAAGCACTCTCCCACCTACCAGGTTCTCAACTTCGCATGCTCTATTGTGTTTAGATGGGTTTCTTGTAATAGGGCTATGTCAATTTTATGTCTATGTAGTTGTTGCAAAATCTTAGTCCGTTTAATCGGTGAGTTAATCCCACCCACATTCCATGTCACTATTTGCACCATATCCACCATATAGATCTAACTACAATTTGGTTGTAAATTCCTCTATCGAGTGGGGGAGGATGTCCCAGCCTCCATCCTCTACCCCTATAATCGCACTCCCACGCACATGCCTCTCTCATTCTCCTTTGCCCCACACTCGACAGCCTCTGGAAACACGCTCCCCATGTTCCCATGCTACGGGGGCTTATTATTTTTGAAAGTAGTTAGAATTCGCCATAGTTAATAGTCCGGGAAGTAGTCAAGGGGCTCAGAGGAACGGAACTCAGCGTCGTCCCTCAAGCATCGCGTCACGTGCTTTGATGCTGCTTTTAACTCCTAACCCCTATTCACTTGTACAGTACCCATCTATGTTTTATCATTCCCACTTCAGTAATTTCCTTATTCCTTTTTTGACCTGTTTGTCTGTCCTGATTAGATTGTAAGCTGTTTCGAGCAAGGACTGTCTCTTCATGTTCAAGTGTACAGCAGTGCGTACGTCTAGTAGCATTATAGAAATGATTAGTAGTAGTAGTTTTCCTAATTTTTAAAATATTGTATACCCATTTGCTGTTACATAATGAAAGGCGGTATATTAAAAGTAATAAACCATAAAAAATAATAAACCATAAGTGAGCTGAAAAACAGAGTTAGCTAGTGTATATGCATAGCACTTTCTTTCCTCTCACCTTTCATTGGTAAGGAGGTTTGTGTTTGTCTCTACACCTTTGTAGATGAACAATATGGTCTCTCTGGAAGTTGAGGGATATAGCAAACCAGAAGGTAAAATGATCTGGCTGTTGCCCTGCATAAAGTATTCGAGGCAGGCTGAATGAGGGACTTGGTTCTGGAAGGATCACACACAGATGACAGGAATGTATCTTAGAATGTGACATAATTCTTTTTTTGTTTCTAATTTAAAAAAAATGAATGAGAGAAATTAACATTGTATATGTACATTAGCATTTCTGGTTCTGATAAAATTGGGTGTTTTTCTTTTTTAATCTCTGTCTTTAAATAAATGTTGACTTTTATATTCAGCTGTCAGGAATACTACTTTCAAATTGCAAGCAGTTTTCTTGAAATGTGCTGAGATTGACAGTTGACCAGAAGCTTTGTACTGTGTTGAACTGTGAACTTATTCAACTTTGCTATAAAAGAATAAAACTGTGCTACAGTGTGTAAAGTTCCTTTCTTTATTTCATTTTATTTGTTTTTTTAATTTTTTTGCAAATATGTTTATCAGGAGGATCCACTGAGTTTCGCATTAATGACAAAACTGTTGGACGATCAGCATACACAGCAGAGCTGGAAAAAATAGGAATAATTGTCAAAGCAAGAAATTGTCTGGTATTTCAGGTAAACTCTTTGAGGTGCTCATTATTTGAATGCAGCAGCAGTTATGAGTGCTTCAACTCACCTATCACTTCTCATGTTTATATATTTTACATATTTCCTTTTTTAAAATTCATACATGTGAAAAGGGGAAAAGGATGGTGATAGGAGTGTACTACCATCCGCCTGGCCAGGACGAGCGGATGGATGCAGCAATGTCAAAGGAAACTAGGGAAGCGAATAAATTGGGCATTGTAATATTAATGGGTAATTTCAATTATCCACATATAGACTGGGTTAATGTAACATCGGTACACGCTAGGGAGGTGAAATTTCTTGATGAAATCAAGGACAGCTTCATGGAACAGCTGGTTCAGGAACCCACAAGAGAAGGAAAAATACTACACTTAGTCATTACTGGAGCTCATAACAGTGATCATAATATGATCAGTTTTGATATTGGCATTGAAGTAAGTGAACTTAGGAAATCAAATACACCAGCGTTTAACTTTAGAAAAGGTGATTACGACAAAATGAGAAAAACGGTGAAAAAAAGACTGAAAGGTGCAGCTCGAAGGGTAAAAAACTTGCATCAGGCGTGGATGCTATTTAAAAACACAATCCTAGAGATACAGGACAAATATATTCCGCGTATTAGAAAAAGGGGAAAAAAGACCAAACATCAGCCGGCGTGGCTAAACAGTAAGGTAAAGGATGTCATTAGAACCAAAAAACAATCCTTCAGAAAGTGGAGAAGAGAACTGACTGAAAGTAACAAGATAAAACATAAGGAATGCCAAGCCAAATGCAAAGCGGAGATAAGGAGGGCAAAAAAGGACTTTGAAAAAAAGTTAGCATTAGAAGCGAAAATACATAGTACAAATTTTTTTAAGATACATTAAAAGCAGGAACCCGGCTAAAGAATCGGTTGGGCCGCTGGACGAAAATAGTGTTAAAGGGGCGATCAGGGAAGACTGAGCCGTAGCAGAGAAATTAAATGAATTCTTCGCTTCGGTCTTCACTGAGGAGGATTTGGGAGGGACACCGGTGCCGGAAAGCATATTTGAAGCAGGCGAGTCGGAGAAACTAAACAAATCCTCTGTAAACATGGAGGATGTAATGGGTCGGTTCTGCAAACTAAAGAGTAGTAAATCACCAGGACATGATGGTATTCATCCCAGATTCCTTGTCATCAATAGCAGATGAATCCATTAACTGATGGGTTGTATCCGCCTACCAGCAGGTGGAGATAGAGAACACTGAAAGCACATGGTGTTCAAGGACGCCCAATCCCCTCTGCCTTCATTATAACTCTATCTCCCAGCAGGTGTGGACGTCGCTTCTCAGCTCCTGGATTTCTGCCTGGGGTGGCTCCTGTGCTTTGCCAGTAGAGCAGGGGGTGTTGGGGCTGGTGGTGCCTATTTTAAAGGCATACTTGGTTTTCCCTGTCCCTGCCTTACCCCATTCCCCCTCCTCCCGGAGTTCCTCTGTGGCTGCCTGCCTCTAACTTTCCTCACAGTTTAAAAAAAACAAAAAAAACAGAGAGAGGCTTTCTCCTGAGCTCCTGGTTCGGTGCAGCTTGACCGCAGCTCGTTTGACTCGGTCTCCTGAGGTGAGAGTGGTGCCCAGCTTCTCCGGGGAGGTTCCCGCTGACAGCACTCCGTGCGGGGTAAGGTTTGTTTTCTGTATTTGATGGCTGCTGAAGGGGTTAAGCGCTGCTCCCACTGTGGGAAACGCAGATCAGCAGCGGGGCTTTGCAGCACATGCTGCCTAGATGCTAATGCTTTTCAATTAAATAGGATCCGGCAACAGTCCTTTCAGATCAAACTCTTCACAAAAAAATATTTTTAGGTTTTCAAGGTTTTTTATACTCAAAACGTATAGCATTCAAATCATGCATTGACAGTTTTCAAATTACACATTAATACTTTTCATGGTGACCTCAGCGGTGCTCATTGCCAAGAATGTAAACATGGCAATGTAGCTAGCACCCACTTCATCGGTCCACCCGATTTCTTTAATTTTCTACTATCTCTATTATCTCTCTTATCACTCTTATCGATTAAATTACTTATCTTTTCTTTTTCAGTACCAGACTATAGTTGAACCCCGTAGTCTGATACTGAAAAAGAAAAGATAAGTAATTTAATCGATAAGAGAGATAATAGAGATAGTAGAAAATTAAAGAAATCGGGTGGACCGATGAAGAAGTGGGTGCTAGCTACATTGCCATGTTTACATTCTTGGCAATGAGCACCGCTGAGGTCACCATGAAAAGTATTAATGTGTAATTTGAAAACTGTCAATGCGTGATTTGAATGCTATATGTTTTGAGTATAAAAAACCTTGAAAACCTAAAAATAGTTTTTTGTGAAGAGTTTGATTTGAAAGGACTGTTGCTGGATCCTATTTAATTGAAAAGCTTGTTGGATATACTTGGGACTGGCGTTGAGATTTTGAAAATTAGCCATTGCTTGGTAGATGCTAATGCTGGCACGAGCATGGCGGGCGATGATTCTTCCTGCCCACCGTAGTTGGAAGCGGCCACCATCTTGGAGGCGCCGCGTGACTCGACCCTCGCGGTTGCGGATGGGTCTGAGTGCAGGGGGACGCCTCGTTTCGAGGTTTCTAGAGGAGCTTTTGCCTCCGCTTCCCCCAATGTGGGGGCGGATGTACAGGGTGAGTTTTTCTCCCCTGAATTTGTGCTGCTGATGCATAAGGCTTTTATGTTAAAAAGAGCACTGCCTGAGGCTCCTGACATTTCCTGTTGGTCTGGGTTGCCTCCGGTTCTTTATAGCCCAGCGTCTGCTGGAGACTTTATTTCTTCCCCCTAGCTTTTGGCTGACGCTAAGCTTAGACGAGTGAATACCCCGTCTGAGGGGGACTCTTCACTCTGTTCTCCCCCGTGGTCTAGTTTCAGGGAGTCTGAGGGGTCTGGCAGGCCCTCACGGACTGATGATCCAGATGAGGGTGGCTGCTTGCCACAGGAGTTGGATGACCCTAAAGCGGTTTGAATTTTCCAACGTGAAGAGCTATCAGCTCTCTTTTCTGATGCCTTACAGGCCCTTTGTATTGAAGATCCTGACGAGGGCGCTGCCACTTCTATTAATCCTAGGATGGCTAGCACTAAGAAGCCTTCGCAGGATTTTCCCGTGCTTGCTTCCATCCAAGAGCTTATTTCAGCTCAATGGTCTGACCCTGATGGTCCCTTGAAGGTGGCCAAGGCTAAGTGTCATCTTTACCCCCTGAGGGAAAGTCAGTTGACCCTCTTTGGGATGCCTAAAGTGGATGCTTTAGTCACGGCTGCCTTTCCGGGTTGCAGCAGGCGGTTGAGCAGCCTGCCAATGGAGCGGGTTCCCTCGCTGAGGTCGGCCTGCATATGGAGTCTGTCCTGTCTTTTTTGGCTGATGCCCTTTATGATCTGGTCAGAGCTTCGGCTAAGCAGATGTCTGTGGCATTTGCTGCCCGCCGCCTTCTTTGGCTCCGGCATTGAGTGGTTGACTTGGCCTCTAAACAAAGGCTGGTGAGGTTACCCTTTCGGGGTCTTCTTTTATTTGGGGAGGATTTGGAGAAGATTGTTAAGGACCTAGGGGACTCTAGTCCCAACGGTTGCCTGAGGATAGGCCGAGGCCTTCTTCCAAAATTCCTTCTTTGTCCTCCTCTTCCAGGCCACGTTTTCGCGAAGCTCGCAGGTATCGCCCGGGGCACTCTGTGGGGTTTGGTCAACGTACCCGTTTCCAGCAGAGGAACGCCTTTCGTTCGGACAAACGTGCGGCGGCGGCCAGGCAACGTCCAGTTCAGGGGCGTACTCCACAAAGATGGGGCACCGGTCCACTCATCGGTTCCCACAGTAGGGGGTCGTCTCTCCCTCTTTTCGAGGAGTGGACCAAGATTACTTCGGATCAATGGGTCCTAGACCTGATCAGAGAAGGTTACCGGCTAGAATTTGCCGTCCCAGTAGTTGACACGTTTTTGGAGTCCCGATGCGGCACTGCCATGAAGCAGGCGGCAGTATACGAGACCTTGCAGGTGTTGCTGAAGCTCGGAGCTGTGGTTCCGGTTCCTCCCGCTAAACGTGGCTGCGGTTGCTACTCTACCTATTTTGTGTTGCCTCGAAAAGGCGGGTCGTTCAGACCTATTCTCGACTTACACAGAGTCAACGAGGCCATAGAAGTGCGACACTTCCGCATGGAAACCCTGTGCTCTGTCATTTCGGGGGTACAGCCAGGAGAGTTTCTCACGTCTCTGGACCTCAAGGAGCGTACTTGCATATTCCTATCTGGCCGCCGCATCAGTAGTTTCTCCGGTTTGCGGTATTGAGCCAACATTTCCAGATTCGCGCTTTGCCTTTCGGCCTGGCGACTGCCCCTCAGACTTTTTCCAAGGTCATGGTGGTAGTGGCTGCCTTTCTCAGGCGAGGGCGTATCGGAGTTCATCCTTATCTCGATGACTGGCTCATCAGAGTGGATTCTTCAGACGAGAGTCGACTTGCCATAGCCAGAGTTGTTACAGTTCTTCAGACTCTGGGCTGGATAGTCACTATGCCCAAAAGTCACCTGACCCCCTGTCAGTCTCTCGAGTATTTGGGGGTCCGGTTTGACATGGCTTCGGGGTTCATTTTTCTTCCCGACAGCAGGCGTCTCAAGCTTCAGAATCAGGTCCGCCTGCTCCTGCGGATGCCTCGCCCTCGAGCTTGGGACTTTGTTGAGCTCCTGAGTTTGATGACGGCCACCATAGAGATGGTTCCCTGGGCGAGAGCTCACATGAGACCGCTGCAGCTTGATCTGCTTCAGCAATGGTCTCCGATTTCCCAGGAATATCAACGCAGACTACGGTGGCTTCCTGCGGCCCAGCGCAGTATGGATTGGTGGCTTTCCGACAGCAGGCTGTGGCAGGGGATACCACTGGTTCTTCCTTTTTGGTGTCTGGTGATAACGGATGCCAGCCTTTCGGGCTGGGGAGCTCATTGCCGGGGACGCTATGCTCAGAGTCTGTGGTCCACCGCAGAAGCGGGATGGTCCATAAATCGCTTGGAACTGAGAGCGATATTTCAGGCTCTTCTGGCCTTCCACAGGACGCTGAAGAGTCTTCCTGTCCGAGTTCTGTTGGACAACATGACAGCAGTGGCCTACATCGATTGCCAGGGCGGCACTCAGTGCAGGGCCCTGGCTGCGGAGGCGTCTCAGATCTGCGACTGGGCCGTGTGCCACCTAGAGCTGCTGTCCGCGGCTCACATAGCCAGTCAGTGCAACGTGCAAGCTGATTTCCTCAGCAGACATCAAATCGACCCAGCGGAATGGGAACTGGCAGACGAAGTTTTTTTTCAGATTTGTGCCAAATGGGGGACTCCAGACTTGGTCCTCATGGCGTCAAGCGTAAACGCCAAAGTCCCTCGCTTTTTCAGCAGAATGCGAGATCCTCGCTTGGCAGGGTTGGATGCTCTAGCTCAACCTTGGCCCTCGGGCCTCCTGTATGTGTTCCCTCCTTGGCCTTTGATAGGGCGAGTTCTACTTCGGATTCGTCTGCACCGAGGATTGGTGATTCTCATCGCCGCGGATTGGTCAAGGCGTCCGTGGTATCCGGATCTCTGGCAGATGCGGGTGGACGCGCCTCTTCCATTGCCTCGGGTTCTGAACCTGTTAGTTCAGGGTCTGGTGACTATGGAAGATCCTTGCCATTTTGTTCTTACGTCCTGGCTCTTGAGAGGGCACAATTGAGGGACAAGGGCTATTCTAATAAGGTTATTGCCATGCTCCTGCAGGCTCGCATGCGGTCTACCTCTGTGACATATGCTCGGATCTGGCGCACTTTTGAGGTGTGGTGTACGCAAAAGTCTATCTCGCTGAATCTGGTGACAGTCTCGCTTTTGCTGGACTTTTTGCAGGACGGGCTACACTTTGCACTTCCCCAGTTGTAAAGGACTAAAATACAAGATGATGCATGCCACTACCTTCTCTTACACGAGCACGCAGATATGGAATGCTCTACCCACAGACCTAAAATCAGTTGTCGAAACAAATAACTTTCGAAAATCTCTGAAGACATACTTCTTCAACAAGGCCTACAACGAGAACCAATAGCTTCACTGATCCACTCTCCAAACCCAACCAGCTATGAAAATCCGCTTCTACAATCACCCGCCTAATCACTTCCTCTTTCTTCCCTACTTAATCTCTGTACACTACTAACTGTATCTGATATTCTGGAATGACAATGTCATAACAAAACTACATAAGCCACATTGAGCCTGCAAAGAGGTGGGATAATGTGGGATACAAATGCAATAAATAAATAAATAAAAGGGCCTGGCCTACAATTCCCTTTGAGTTCAAGTGGCAGCGTTGGCCTGCTTCCTGGGAAAAAATCTCCGGATTGTCCCTTGCTGCTCATCCGGATATCCTCTGTTTTCTCAGAGGGGCGCTTCATCTCCGTCCTCCTTTGCGGTCGCCTTGTTCGGCTTGGAACCTGGGGCTCGTGTTGAAGGCACTCCAGTGATCTCCGTTTGAGTCTCTTAAACAGGCTTCTGAGAAGGATGTGACTCTCAAGACAGTTTTCTTAGTGGCAGTGACATTGGCTAGAAGAGTGTCTGAGCTTCAGGCTCTTTCCTGTCGGGATCCTTTTCTGCAGTTCTCGGAATCTGGGGTAACTGTTCATATGGTCCTTCTTTTCTGCCTAAGGTGGTTTCAGTTTTTCACCTCAACCAGCCCATCTTTCTTCCTTCCTTCCTTCCTTCCTGCTCTAAGGAGGAGTTTCCAGACTCCTTTGGGAAATTGCGCCTTTTGGATGTCCGCAGGGCTCTGTGGCAGTATCTGCAGATGTCAAATGAGTTTAGGAATTCTGATCATTTATTTGTTCTGTTGGCAGGTTCTCGATGGGCGTTTCCGGCATCTAAGGCCACTATAGCCTGATGGCTTAAGGAACTCATTTTTCCGGCTTATATGCTTTCAGGGCGGTCGCCACCTGAAGCGTTTAAAGTGCACTCTACAAGGGCAATGTCCTCTTCGTGGGCTGAAACAGGTGTTTTTTCTCTTCAGGAGATCTGTTGTTCGGCTACCTGGGCTTCTCAGCTCTCTTTCATGTGGCATTACAGGCTGTATGTGGCAGCGCGACAGGATGTGCATTTTGGAGCGCAAGTGCTTGCTCGCGAAGTTCCCTGTTCCCACCCTATTTAGGGAGTGCTTTGGTATGTCCCATCAGTTAATGGATTCATCTGCTATTGATGACAAGGAAGGGAAAATTAGGTTCTTACCTTGATAATTTTCTTTCCTTTAGTCACAGCAGATGAATCCGTGATCCCTCCCTGACTGACTTTAGTTTTTGTACAGATGTTGAATACAGACATTGTGCCTCATCAGGAGTACTTGAAGACAAGCTATCAGAGTTTCTACATGCTGATTTTATTGCAGGAGGTTGATAACGTCCCTCTTTTGTTTGGTTATTGCCCCGGTTTATGTTATATTGCCCTTTTTATTCACTCTGCTTTGGAAGTTTCATATACTGAAGGCAGAGGGGATTGGGCATCCTGGAACACCATGTGCTTTCAGGGTTCTCTATCTCCACCTGCTGGAAGTGGATACAACCCTCAGTTAATGGATTCATCTGCTGTGATTAAAGGAAAGAAAATTACCAAGGTAAGAACCTAATTTTCCCGTATTAATAGAACTGAAAAATGAACTTGTAGAGCTACAGTTAGTAATATGCAATCTATCCCTAAAATCAAGCGTGACACAGGAAGACTGGAGGGTAGCCAATGTTACGCCGATTTTTAAAAAAGATTCCTGAGGAGATCCGGGAAATTATAGACCGGTGAGTCTGACGTTGGTACCGGGCAAAATGGTAGAGGCTATTATCAAGAATAAAAATACAGAGCACATACAAAAACATGGGCTGATGAGACAAAGTCAGCACGGATTTAGTGAAGGGAAGTCTTGCCTCACCAATCTACTGCATTTATTTTAGGGGGTCAACAAACGTGTGGACAATGGGGAGCTGGTGGATATTGTGTATCTGGATTTTCAAAAGGCGTTTGACAAAGTGCCTCATGATAGACTCCAAAGGAAACTGGAGAGTCATGGGATCGGAGGTAGGGTATTACTATGGATTAAGAGCTGGTTGAAAGATAGGAAGCAAAGAGTAGGGTTGAGTGGTCAATATTCTCAGTGGAGAAGGGTAGTTAATGGGGTCCTGCAGGGGTCTGTGCTGGGACTGCTGCTTTTTAACATATTTATAAATGACCTAGAGATGGGAGTAACTAGTGAGGTAATTAAATTCGCAGATGACTGAAAATTATTCAGGGTCGTCAAGTCGCAGGAGGAGTGTGAGGAGGAGTCCTCAGGAGGACCTCGCGAGACTGGAGGATTGGGCGTGCAAGTGGCACATGAAGCTCAGTGTTGACAAGTGCAAAGTGATGCATGTGGGTAAAAGGAACCCGAATTACAGCTATGTCATGCAAGGTTCCACGTTAGGAGTTATGGACCTAGAAAGGGATCTGGGAGTCATCGTTGATAAGATGTTAAAAACTTCTGCTCAGTGTGCTGCAGCGGCTAAAAAAGCGCACAGAATGTTGAGCATTATTAGGAAAGGGATGGAAAACAAACACGAGGATGTTATAATGCCGTTGTATCGCTCCATGGTGCAACCGTACCTCGAGTATTGTGTCCAATTCTAGTCACCGCATCTAAAAAAAGATATAAAGGAATTAGAAAAGGTGCAGGAAAGGGCGACAAAAATGATAAAGGGAATGGAACGACTTCCCTATGAGGAAAGGCTGAGAAGGTTAGGACTCTTCAGCTTGGAGAAAAGGCGGCTGAGGGGTGATATGATAGAAGTTTACAAGATAATGAGCGGAGTAGAGCGGACAGATGTTTACACTTTCAAACAACAACAAAACCAGGGGATATAAGATGAAGCTAGAATATGGTAGATTTAAAACAAATAGAAAGTTTTTCTTTACTCAGCGTGTAGTTAGACTCTGGAACTCATTGCCGGAGAATGTAGTGACAGCAGCTGGCCTTACGGAATTTAAAGGGGGTTTGGACAGATTCCTGAGGGAAAAGTCCATTGAACATTATTAAAAAAAAAATTTTTTTTTTTTTTTTTTTTGGGGGGGGGGGCGGTTTGCTGGGTTCTTGAAGCCTGGATTGGCCGCTGTCGGAGACAGGATGCTGGGCTTGATGGACCCTTAGTCTTTTCCAAGTACGGCGGTACTTATGTACATTTGAAGTACAGTAAGAATGATCACAAACAGTTTGTGAACTTTGATAAATGGAATAAGTAACAAAACATAATCTTGTGGCAAACATAGAAATAACATGACAGTGTGGATTTTCAGTTCTGGTAAGAATTAAAGTGCTTATCTTCACAAATTATAAAGTTTGACAAAAGAGTTTAAAGGAGCCCGCATTTTGGATTTTGTAAGGCGGTGAATTTAGATTTGGAGGTTGCTGTTTCTTTTTCTCCGAGGACAAGCAGGCTCAATATTCTTACATGTGGGTCGTTGTCGTCCGCGACGGCCCAGGAGACAGAAGAAAACTTTCAAAACTCTGGAACTTTCCCGAAAGTTCCGTCACTTGGGTCGTCCCACCACGCATTCCACGATGTGAATGTGAAGCTATTAGTTCTTTTCCTTCCGCGCCTCGAGAGAGTTGTGCTTGCCGCTACTCTTTTGTGTTTCTCTCAGGAGACCGCTTTTTTCACGTTTATCGCACCCTTTTTACCTCTTTTTCTTTACTTCCTCAAGTAAAATATTTTTTAAAAGTTTTTTTCGCTTATTTATTTTTTAGTTTTTTTCCTCATTTTTTCAAGTTTCCTTTCTTTTTTCGTTGTGGCCGCCTTTAGGCTGCTCGGCTACGTCTTTTTTGTGCCTTTTTAATTGGCACAATCGAGCCTTTTGATTTCGCGGACGTTATTTTCCCGCCCATGTCATCAAAGACTCCTAGCGGCTTCAAATGCTGTACTCGCTGCAACCGGACCATCTCGGGTACCGTCCCCCACGCGTGGTGCTTCCAGTGTCTTGGGCCCGATCATCTTCCAGCTGCCTGTAAGTTGTGTAAGTTAATGAAGAAAAGGACCCAGGTGGCTCAAGAGGCTCAGCGCGAGAGACTTTTTTCTGATGGTCTGGTCCTTTGACGTCGACATTGGTACCGAGGTCGTCGACGTCGAGGGAAGCAGCGACACCGATAGCCTAGGTAATGGCTGCCGAAAGACTGCTGCATCGAGTGAAGGCGAAGAAGCATCGTCATCGATCTCCTTCCAGGCATGGTACCGAGAGCTCCGGGGAGTCGAGGGAGTTGGCACCCGAGAAGCGTCGGCGCCGGGAGGATCGCTCACCCTCCATTCAGGAGGTGCCGATGCGTCGGTCGTCTGGCAGCCTGGTACCGGCTCTCATGCCCCCTCAGATTCTGGCCTCCCAGCCTTTTCCGATGACAGCTCTCGATGAGCGCATCAGGGCCCTTCTTCCAGAGCTTCTGGAAGGGTTGCTTCGTCATTCTGCCTCGGTGTTGGGGATGCTTGCGCCTCCCATACCAACTGCGGAGACAGCATCTGAGCCAACACCTGTGAGGAGGTCCCCGCCCTCGTTGCCGCTTGCCACCCAGGTTGACTCTCCCTCGACGTCGGTGGAGGAAGCTTCACCAGAGTCCAGGCAGGGGTTGACTTCTTGACATCCCCCACGAGGTCGTCGATCCTTGAAGTCGAGGCAGGCTCGGGTTTGGGCTGCTCTTAGGTAGTTTCTGTCCGATACCAAAGAGGAGCGTTCATGGGGAGAAGAGGAAGATGCCAGGTATTTTTCAGAGGAAGAGTCCTGTGGGCTTCCCTGTGATCCTACTCCACCGATTGAAGTAAGGACGTCTCCACCTGAGAGTCTTACTTTCTCATCCTTTGTACAGGAAAGGTTTCAAGCTGAGGAGACAGGGAGAATGAGAGAGCCATCAACAGAAATAGAAAACGGGGGGAGTGGGGAGGTGGGTTTGGGGGGAAAAATGAGAAGCTCGGTTTTGGTCATGTTTAATTTCAGGTGGCGTTAAGACATCCAGACAGCAATGTCAGACAAGCACGCTGAAACTTTGGTTGGGATGCAAGGTGAGGTATCAGGGGTAGAAAGGTAGATTTGGGAGTCATCAGCATAGAGATGGCAGGAAAAGCCATGGGATGAGATTAATGAACCAAGGGAAGAAGTGTAGATAGAAAAGAGGAGGGGACCAAGAACAGAACCCTGAGGTACGCCGACAGGCAGAGGGATAGAAGTAGAAGAGGATCCACCAGAGTGAACACTAAAGGTGTGGAGGGAGAGGTAGGAAGAGAACCAGGAAAGGACAGAGCCCTGGAATCCAAGTGAGGACAGAGTATCGAGAAGTATGCTGTGATCGACAGTGTCAAAAGCAGCGGAAAGATCAAGAAGAATGAGGATGGAATATTGGCCTCTGGATTTAGCCAGTAATAGGTCATTGGAGACTTTAGTAAGCGCAGTTTTGGTTGAGTGGAGAGGGCGAAAACCAGATTGTAGTGGGTCAAGAATAGCATGTGAGGAGAGAAAATCAAGGCAGCGGTGGTGAACAGCACGCTCAAGTAATTTGGAGAGAAAAGGGAGGAGGGAGATGGGTCGGTAATTAGAGGGACAAGTAGGGTCGAGTGAAGGCTTCTTAAGGAGAGGTGTGACCATAGCATGTTTAAAGGCAGTAGTGACAGTTGCAGTGGAAAGTGAGAGGTTGAGAATGTGACAGATAAAAGGAATAAGAGCAGGTGAGATGGCATTAAGAAGGTGGGTGGGAATGGGATCAGAGGAACAGGTGGTACATTTTGAGGAAGAAAGTAGTAGTAGTAACATACGAAATAACCACTGCTTATCCGGTAACAAAGCCACGGTTGCTACCAATGTAGCCGCCGTGGCTAATTCTGACTCCGAGGTGTCCAGTAAAGCTGATACCTCAGGGGAATTTTGTTGTTGCTGGTCTGATATCTTCCTTGGCAAATAATATACTTAAAGGAGGTAAGTTCTCTTTAGGTATTCCTATTATATCTTGCAAATAACGTTTTAACATTTCCAATGGTTTCACCATTGTGACCCTTGGAAAATTAATAAAACAAAGATTGTGATTCCTCATATAATTTTCAAATATTTCAGATGTTTCTTTAATTTGAAATGTTTTTAACCATTGATGTTTGTATATTTTCTATATTTATTGAGTTCTTTTCAACTCGTTCTACTCATTCAGTCAAGGTTTTAATTTCAGTATCACTTTTATCCATTCTCTATTCAATCAAGGAAATTCTCCGTGAAACGTTATTAGCTTGCAAAAGAAAAGTTTGTCCTAATTGGGAAACTAAGTCCCACAATGAATCTAAAGTTACCTCTGTTGGTTTTGCAAAAAGTGCTGGGGGAATTATCACCGTTGATTCAGTTACCTTCTCCTGTTCTGTGCCTTGTACACCCGATTTCAGTCTCGCAGAGTCGCTCTCTCTAAGGATGTGGACAGCCCCTCTACACCAGTCTCACTCCGATGTGATAGAGCCCCACTCGATTCTGGGCCTAATCCGCTCCCTGGTGGCAGCCCTGTCGATCCCAACCCAAGAGGGGAGAACTGGTTCTCTGCGGTTGCGGGGGAGGAGC
The DNA here is from genome assembly GCF_901765095.1 of Microcaecilia unicolor. Lineage (NCBI taxonomy): Eukaryota > Metazoa > Chordata > Amphibia > Gymnophiona > Siphonopidae > Microcaecilia > Microcaecilia unicolor. The sequence goes on along the minus strand of NC_044039.1, from coordinate 71,199,087 downwards.
TCTGCTGTCGGGGCTCAATGTTGTTTCAAGCCCAGAAGACGCCGAATGTTCCTCCATCAAGCCGGCGTCCACTATGGGACCGCTCCCGACCTCCTGTCCAGACCCCTGAGTCCTCAAAAAATGATCCATCGGACCAACAGGTAATGGGACTGTTGGGGGGGGGGGGGGGCTCAGGGTGCTGCTCGGCCTCGTCTTTTAGGCATAGTTAATAGCAAAGTGAGGGCTACAACTGCTCTTAGATGCGTGCGGCCATGGATTCCCAAAATCAAAGTTGGTGCCTCAGAACTTTTATACAGCTAACCCTAAGTTATTGAACTGGTCTACCAGTCAGTAGCTTACCTACCTTAGTTATCATTTGGGGTAGAACACACCCCCCTTGGGTGGAGCACCCCTTCCTCTGAGCAAGCGCACAGCTGTCGGCCCTTCACCGAGGAGGATTTGGGAGGGATACCGGTGCGGGAAAAGGTATTTGAAGCGGACGAGTCGGAAAGACTAAATGATTTCTCTGTAAACTTGGAGGATGTAATGGGGCAGTTCTGCAAACTGAAAAGTAGTAAATCGCCGGGTCTGGATGGTATTCATCCCAGAGTATTAATAGAGCTGAAAAATGAACTTGTGGAGCTGCTGTTAGTAATATGCAATTTATCCCTAAAATCAGGTGTGGTACCGGAAGATTGGAGGGTGGCCAGTGTAACGCCGATTTTTAAAAAGGGTTCCAGAGGAGATCCGGGAAATTATAGACCGGTGAGTCTGACGTCGATGCCGGGAAAAATGGTGGAGGCTATTATTAAGAATAAAATTACAGAGCACGTACAAAAGCATGGGCTGCTGAGACAAAGTCAGCACGGATTTAGTGAAGGGAAGTCTTGCCTCACAAATCTACTGCATTTTTTCGAGGGGGTGAACAAGCATGTGGACAAAGGGGAGCCGGTGGGTATTGTATATCTAGATTTTCAGAAGGCGTTTGACAAAGTGCCTCATGAAAGACTCCAAAGGAAACTGGAGAGTCATGGGATCGGAGGCAGTGTATTATTATGGATTAAGAGCTGGTTAAAAGACAGGAAGCAGAGAGTGGGGTTGAATGGTCAGTGTTCTCGATGGAGAAGGGTATAGTGGGGTCCCTCAGGGGTCTGTGCTGGAACCGCTGCTTTTTAACATATTTATAAATGACCTTGAGATGGGAGCAACTAGTGAGGTAATTAAATTCGCAGATGACACAAAGTTATCCAGGGTCGTCTCGTCGCGGGAGGAGTGTGAAAGATTACAAGAGGACCTCGTGAGACTGGGGGATTGGGCGTCCAAATGGCAGATGAAGTTCAACGTTGACAAGTTCAAAGTGATGCACGTGGAAAGGAGGAACCCAAATTACGGCTATGTCATGCAAGGTTCCGCTTTAAGAGTTACGGACCGAGAAAGGGATCTGGGCGTCATCGTGGATAGAACGTTGAAATCTTCAGCTCAATGTGCTGCGGCGGCTAAGAAGGCGAACAGAATGTTGAGTATTATTAGAAAAGGGATGGAAAACAAGCATGAGGATGTTATAATGCCGTTATATCGCTCCATGGTGCGACCGCACCTGGAGTATTGTGTTCAGTTCTGGTCGCCTCATCTCAAAAAAGATATAAAGGAATTGGAGAAGGTGCAGAGAAGGGCGACGAAAATGATAAAAGGGATGGGACGACTACCTTATGAGGAGAGGTTAAGACGGCTAGGACTCTTTAGCCTGGGGAAAAGGCGGCTGAGGGGTGATATGATAGAGGTCTACAAAATAATGAGTGGGGTAGAGCGGACAGATGTGAAGCGTTTGTTTACGCTTTCTAACAATAATAGAACTAGGGGACACAAGATGAAATTAGAATGTGGTAGGTTTAAAACAAATTGGAGAAAGTTTTTCTTTACTCAGCGTGTGGTTAGACTCTGGAACTCATTGCCGGAGAAGGTAGTGACGGCAGCTGGCCTTGCTGAGTTTAAAGGGGGTCTGGACAGATTCCTGAAGGAAAAGTCCATTGATCGTTATTAAATTCTGGGTTTTTGCCAGGTTCCTGGGGCCTGGATTGGCCGCTGTCTGAGACAGAGTGCTGGGCTTGATGGACCTTTGGTCTTTTCCCAGCTTGGCAGTGCTTATGTACTTATGTACCCCACGCCAGTTGGATAGGGAGGTCCTGGAAAAAATACATCAGAGGAGGCAAAATGTTCATCTTCAAAGTAGCAATTCTACCAAACCAGGACAGTTCATATGTACCCCAAGCCTCCATATGTATCCCCCGCAGAAGAGGGGGATAGTTAGCAGAGAACAGATCAGAAAGCCTAGGGGTTAACATAACCCCTAGGTATCTAATTCCATTAGTAACCCATCAAAAGGAAAAGGAGTCCTTGATAGAGCTCAGTGTGGAAGAAGGGATCCCTATAGCCAAAGCTTCACATTTGGTCATATTAAGTTTGAAGCCAGAGGCCAAGGAGTTTCACTCAAAAGCTTCACAAGATTAGGCAGGGAAATCAAAGGTTTGGTCAAAGAGAGCAGGACAACATCTGCAAATAAGGCTAATTTATACTCTCGACCACCCACCGTAATGCCCAAAATATTTGGATTAGCAGGTATTGCTATGGCAAGGGGCTCCATAACTAAGGCAAATAACATCAGCGAAAGGGACACCCCTGACGCGTACCTCTAGTAAGAGAAAACATTGGGGAGGTGCCCCCATTAACACGGACACAGGCTCGGGGCGAGGCATACAAAGCCTGAATCCGTCCTCTAAAGTCGGGGCCGAACCCCATAACCTCCAACACCCTGAACATGAACGGCCAGTGAACAGGGTCGAAAGCCTTTTCAGCATCCAAACCTAGGAGACAGACCAAATGCGTATCTGAGTGGGTGACATGGAGCAAGTTGATCATGTGTTGAACATGATCCATAGCCTGCCTATGGGGGACAAAACCCACCTGATCCGGATGTATCAGGTCTGATAACACTTCATCTAACCTATTAGAAAGGACCTTAGCTAATATCTTGACGCCAGCATTTAGTATAGAAATGAGTCGATATGATGCACATTCAGATTTATCTTTACCTGATTTAGGTATTACTGCAATCCATGCATCCATCATTGATGGAGGCAAGTCGTCTCCAACCACATCCCCATTAAGAAGATCCGCCAACAAGGGCGCCAACATGCCCGCAAAAGGTTTATAAAAATCATTAGGCAGACATGAAGGCCAGGAGACTTCCCCACAGGGAGCTCCTTTATTACCCTGCATACCTCTTCTGCCAGAATTGGCCTATCCAAAGCCACGATTTGATCCTCTGTCAGGCGAGGAGGCGGGTGAGCCAACAATAAATCTCTGATTGCTTCAGGCCGAATTAACGGATCTGAGGTATACAAAGATTGATAGAACCCTTGAAAACACTGACGGATCTATGACGATTTGGTTAAATAAGTACCATGGCTGGCATTCACTTTAAGGATTGTGCGGTCTACCCGCTGATGGTGCAACTTAAGGGCCAAGGTACGCCCTGGTTTGTTGCTGTGTACGTAACGGGTCTGTTGTTGCTGAACCCTGTAAAATTGCAATTGCTTATAGTATATTTGGTCCAGCCGTAGTCGAAGGTATTGAATATCTCGCAATACAGAGACAGAACAAGTGGATTTATGTCTGTGCTGCAAGGTTTCCAGTTGAGAAAGACACCTATCCACCTCCTTTTGCTGGGAACGAGCGTGCAAGCTGGCCTTCTGCAAAAAATAGCTTTTGGTAACTGCCTTAAGGGCATCCTAAACAACACCCAGGGAAGGACCAGAGTTCAAATTTAAGCCCAAGTATTCACTAAGTACAGACCTATAGACCTGCAGGACGTCGTCCTCTCGCAACAAGCTAGTATTCAATGTCCATCTCCTATTTCTATCTTCCTCACAAATCGAAGGAACCTGAACCCAGACAGGAGTATGATTAGAAATCGTTATAGGACCAATGCCCACTGTGGCTCCAGCCTGTATCTGGAAGATGTCAACTAAGACGTAATCTATCCATGAGTAGGTATCGTGAGTATGAGTAAAAAGAGTAGTTACGATCCGTCGGATACGGCACACTCCTCAAGTCGCAGACTCCAAGATCTGGAGCAAGGTTAACCCAATGCCCTAGAAACCCTTACGTCCACTGCAGACACTCCATCTGATTTATCCAAGGTAGGGTGAATTGTGGCGTTAAAATCCCCTCCCACCATAAACTTACCATGTGAACAGGACAAAAAAACCTTGCCAAGCCTGCCAAAAAAACTCATTGGGTGCGTATACCGAGGACAACATAGTAACATAGTATCATAGTAGATGACGTTAGAAAAAGACCTGCACGGTCCATCTAGTCTGCCCAACAATTTAAACTCATATGTGCTACTTTATGTGTATACCTGACCTTGATTTGTGACTGCCATTTTCAGGGCACAGACTGTAGAAATCTGCCCAGAACAAGGCCCACCTCCCAACCACCAGCCCCGCCTCCCCCCACTGGCCCTGCCATCATAAATGCCAGGTTGTCCAAAATTAAATTCAGAATCAAAAATCTGCTGTCCGGATCTTTCTTGGTGCTTGCAACCTGTATCTGCAATGAGGAATGAATCAAAATAGCAACCCCACGCTTCTTGGAAGCATCAACAGCAGAGGCACAGAAGACGTGGATAACAAGGATGTGACAGGAGCCTCTCACATTCCCTTTTAAAGTGTGTTTCCTGCCAAAAAAAAGTGCATGCGGTTTAAAGTGCAATAGCTCTTTAAATAACTTTTGGTGTTTTTAAGGTGAGTTCAAGTCCTTAATGTAAGACAAAAAGTTCAAGTCAAGAGCCATGGGCTTATTAGGAAAAACATGATAGCCAAATGCAACGTTTTCAACCCAGACCCGTCTGGATCAAGAGTAAGCACAGAAACCTCTCCCTCAAAGGACCCCCCCACCACCCCCATTCACCACAAAACAGATTTCAACAAGGACAACTGTTTTGGAATACTGGAGAAAGAACCCCACAACAACCAGAACACCACTCAAACCCCCCCCCCCCCCCCAGCACTCCCCCACACATTCACATACACAATCTGCCCAGCATTATCAAGTTGAGAGGAAAAAACATAAAAAGGGGGAGAACACCCCCCCACCCCACAACCCCAACTCAATATCTAACCATCGACCTTGCACATCATGTACATATAAAGTAACTTCTGGTATGCACAGAACCTAAGGATTGAGAAAACAATAGTCTGTAATCAGTCCACTCGAGTGAATCAAGTAACAGCCAAGACATTCTTGGTTAGTGACACGCTTCCATTTTTGAAGCTTGGCCCTAGCAGAAGTAACTAGGTCAACAGGTGGTGCCTCATTAGCCATCAAGCCAACACCATGCAGAATTTTTCATGCCTCTGAAAGGAGATGAGCCTGATTCAATTTCCTCCCCGCTGTAAAACACAAGGCAACAGGGAAAGCCCAGCAGTATGGAATCTTGTTTTTAGTTAAAATGTCCACTGCAGGTTTTTTTGCATGCCTCTGGGTCAGCGTAAATTGTGAACTTTTAACCTCATTGTAGTTCACGTAGAGTACCTGGTGCGCGTACGCTGCAGCACTTGTTCTTTAAGTGGGAAGGAAACAAAACAAACTACGTCACGGGACGATTGTCCGCCAGTTTCCCCAGTGCTCTGTGCGCCCTTTCAATTTCAATGTCCCCAGAATCAACCTCCGTCCCCAGCTGCTTTCCACATACCACCTTCACAATAGTTGCGACATCCTCTTTGTCTCCCGACTCGGGGACCCCTCGTAGGCGGAGATTGTTTCGTCGCCCCCCGATTTTCCAAATTGTCCACTTATCTGCTCAGCGTGGTCATCCACACGCACCTGCAGGTCCTCCACACGGCCTCCCAGCTCATGCAAGTCAGCGCTGAAAGTGTCCATACGCTCCAGGATTTCCTCCCTAGATGATTTTATCTCCTCATAAATCTCGTTAAGGCACTTAGCTAAATGCTTCGAAAGTCCCTGATTAGAAGGCACATGGCAGGAATCAGTTAGAGACATAGCAGAGTCTGAATGCGAGAGGCACGTAGATGACACGTGGTGCCGAGGACCCTTGCCAGATTTTCTAGTGGAATGGCGCTTACGCTCCTTCCAAACCACCAACATAGCATGGCGCCTGCTCGACAGGCCATAACCACTCGCTGATCGAACGATGTGCAGGAAACAAGAAACCAGGGCGGATGTTTGCAGATACATCTTAAGAGTAGGAAAGCGCCATAGCTATAGATTCAGGCAGCCATCTAGGTCCGTGACGTCACTTCCTCCTCCCCAAGATCTTCTTTTTTACTTTATTTTTATTGATTTTGCAACATCAAAAAATACACTGCAGAACCACATTAAGTTGGTGAAACATTACATTGCATAACTTACAACCGGATTTATCCTCTGAAACCGAGGTCTGCATAAACCCACCAAAATATCTCTCTATATAAAAGGCACTTCCAACGTTCTAATTGAAGCCTCCAGCCGGAAACTTGAGGTGGCAGAGATATCCGGTTTGGCACCTGCAGTGGTTGCCCTGGGTGATTAACAAGGTCAGCTGGGGTCAGAGCTCCTTGCAAGTAAAGCAATTAACTCCTCCCAGAGTTGTTTTCTCAGGCACCTCGAGTGGTTGCCCTGAGTGATTAACAAGGTCACCTGGGGTGCACACTCTCTGAAACATACACACTCCGAGGAAAACCTTGCTAGCGCCCATTTCATTTCTCAGAAACGGGCCTTTTTTACTAGTAAAATAATAAAAGAGAGAGAATAAAAAGATAAAAAGAAATAAAAGAAATCTAACCCCTCCCACTACATGCTATATACTATGGGAGTTACTTAAACTAAACTTCAAAATTTGTTTACATCCTATTATAGTTTGAGATCAACTAGGATACAAATACCATAATACTATATACAGCCAAGGTATGTCTGGTAATCCGTTATAACCGAACAGCTCTCACTTCAACAAGTCGTGAGGATGAGGTCTCGTACCATGTAAGAAAAGGTGCCCAGGTTTTCTGAAATATATCCAGATGCCCTCTTCTCTGTGCAGTCAACTTACTAAGATAGTAGGCATCCCACAAGGCACCTTGCAACTGCTTCTGAGTCAGAAGAATTGGTGACTTTCAGCACTTGGCCACTTCCCTCCTAGGAACTGCAATACAGGGGAGAATAACTTTCCTCACATATGGGGCAATGGACACAGGAACCACGTGTAATAGAAAAAGGGCAGGGTCCGCCACACCGAAGCAGAAAGCTTTGTAGAGAAAACCCTTGCCCAATCAGTCCAAAAGGATTTAATATAAGGACATTCCTATCACACATCCTCTCCAACAGTCCCTCGAGCTTTCAGGAACATATTGGGCTGCCGCCATAGGTGCTCTGTACCATCTGTACTGCAACTTGACACCATTTTCCTGCAAATTTCCTGAAATAGAGACACGCGATGTATTCAAGTTTCCCACTCCTGTGGAGAGAGGGAACACCCCAAATCAGCCTCCCACCTGTGCATATAAGAGGGAATTCGCTGAATATTTGGGTAAGATAGGGAGTCGTATATAATGGAGATCATTTTAGGTTGGCGAGGGCCCTTCACAAGGAGCTCCTCAAAGGGGGTAGGAGAATCCTGAACCCCCCCTATAAGGTGCACTGTAAAGCAAATGCCTAAGCTGTAAATACATAAAAAAAAATCTTTAGTGTCTATTTGAAACATTTGCTGCATTTCTGCAAAAGACATGAGAGGATCCAAGATGGCGACGGTGTGATTTGTGTCGGCGGGTGTGCCTGCTATTCTTGCCCTAACGACCTCCGCGGAAAGCGTCTTACCCGTCCTTGTGATGGGAAAGAGAAGAGGTAAAGTCAGGGAAGTTCCCTCGGTCCCTGGCGAGACACCGCAGCTTTTGCAGACGATGCTGGAGCGGTTTGCAGTAGTACCCGGCTCGGAGAAGGCTTTTGCTCCTGCTGCTGGAGCCAACGCATCGACGTCGGCCGACAGTGTAAACGGGGCTTCCTTAAGCCCTGTGGTACGTGCAGCGCCCTTTCAACCAGGAAGAGAGAGTTTCCAGGCAAGTCCTGTAACTTCAACCCCATGCGGACAATGGAGTGTTCAGGGAGGGAATTTGCTGGTAACTGGGACAAACGCTGGTAGTTTGAGTGGACAAGAGACAATATCGGCTCATACAGCAATGTCTGGAACTGTGAGTATCGTGGAACAAGCTACAAAAGCACCTCTTCCAGGTATTATAATGGGGAAAATTGAAAAACCGGCTGTAGTGACATTAGAGTCACTTTGGGACCTGAACTCTACAACCTTCTCTGCATTACAAACTTCAATATCAAAAAATACTGAGACAATTAAAGTCTTGGCAGAGTCAGCATTAGCACAGATACAAATTAATGAAACCCAAGCTGTTGAGATAAAAGTTCTCTCTGAAAAACTGGGGAAAATGGAGTTGGTGGAGCAAACTTTGATTAAAGAAAAGAACTTTGCCTTGAGGCGCATGGAGTTTCTGGAAAACCAATCTAAAAGACTTAATTTACGATTTATAAACTTTCCTAGATCACCATTGATTTCACCAGTCCAAATGGTAAAGAAATACCTAGTTGATATTCTGGGAATGCCTGACAATTCATTGCTGCCAATTACACGTGCTTTTTACCTACAAGTTACTGGTAAAACACCAGATAATTTGAATTCTCAGGGTGCAATGAATTTGACAGGCTTCCTAGAATCATCACTAGAAGTGATTACACAAAGAACTACTTTGCTAGTTACATTTGCATTGGAGATAGATAGGAATGCTGTGCTAAAATTATCTTTGAGTCATTTAGATTCTATGTTTATGGGTTCAAAAATAAGAGTGTTTCCAGACTTATCAAGGGAAACGCAACAGAGACGTAAAATGTTTCTTTTTTTGCGACCCAGAGTTATTGCTCTGGGGGCTAATTTCCTTTTGAAGTTTCCCTGTATTTGTAGAATAATATTTCAGACAAAACAATATCAGTTTTTTGATCCCAAACAATTGGAAAATTTCCTAGTAAGCAGAGAGGATATTTCTGTGCGAGTTTAGGACCATAATGTAACACTGTATAGCAGCTTTGAGTTAATCCTCCAGGTATGATACAAGTCTTGATTTAATGATGGAACATTTGTTTCTTTTCTTTTTCTTAAATCTTGGATTGTTTACCTAAATTATGTGGTCGATAGAATTGATTTGTGGGGTTTCCCTTTTTCTTTTTTGTTATATATAATAGTGAATGTTTTGTGTAATATCATTTTAAAATGAATATTATGATTTGTTTAAAAGTTTAATAAAAAAAATAATAATAAAAAAAAAAAGACATGAGAGTCCCCTTCTTGCAAAATTTGACCTATTACAACCAAACCTTTCTGTTCCCAAAGATGAAGCGCATGTGGGGGCCAGCCTTCAATTACAGGGGCTAAGATGGAGAGTTTTGCACAGTGTTATAATCTGTGTCCCTTAAACAGCATGTATGCTCCCCGCACCCACAACGAAAGCTCTGAATTATAGGGTTTGTGATGTGTCATCTGCTGGGCGCCTCATGTGGCATCCAGAAAACTTGCAGAAGACTCGATCCGGATCCCATCAACTCTCCCTTTGTGCACACCCAGGGCAGCCCCAGCACTTGCCCCCAAGTAATTATAGCGCGCAACTGCGCTACCCAGTAATATTGTTGCAAACCTCCCATATGTCTGCGTCTCATCAAGACCCATTTGGACACCTTCGGGGGTCATTTCTTCCAAAAATATTGGAATAGCTTACGTTGCAGGGTCTCCAACACTCGCAAGGGTATAGGGACAAGGGAGAGTCTGGCACAAGTAGAAAAATCATGGTAATAACATCATTTTAGAGACTGCCACCCTTCCCAGCAATCCAGGGCCAGAGAGAGCTCCTGGAATACCCCTCGATAATTATATTTGCAAAGATTAGAAAAATCTGGTTAGATATTTACTCCCAAGTAGCGAGTATATTGCTTAGCCCACCCAAAAGGCAAGGAGGCCTTCAGAGAATGCACCCTGTCCTGATCCAGATTGATATTCAGAATCTACGACTTGGCAGCATTCATCTTAAAACCTGATATGGTACCATATTGAGCTAGAGTCTAGATAATAAGAGGCAGAAACAATTCCGGTTCTGTAACAGAGAGTAAAATATCGTCAGCAAATAAAGAAATTTTATATTCCTCTGCACCTACACGCAAGCCATATATATACCTTGGGTCTGATGAGTTCGAGCAGTAGATCAGGTGTCACTGTCAGGGCAAACAAAAGAGGAGACAAAGGACAACCCTGTCTAGTCTCCCACCCCAATGAAAATGCCTCAGAGTATCCTCCATTGACTTGCAGTCTGGCTGTGGGTGCATTGTACAGTGCAGATATGCACGATTTAAAATGGGGTCCAAATTCCATAGCGTCTAAAACTGCATTGTGATAAACACAGGACTGCCCTACCCTGAGGAGGCCGCCAGAGGGCGCTCGCCTAGGGAAGACTGGAAAATGCCCTGATTTGGTCACTAGAGGGAGCCAAAAGGAGTACATCCATGTAATGACCTGAAGGGACAGCTAGGGGGTGCTCATGGTATAAGACCTACCCTTCCCTGAAGAGGCCACCAGGGGGAGCTCTCAGAGTAGGTGAGAGAAAGGTGGAGAGAGTTCTGGGCCTGGACCTTTCTGGAATCAGGGAGAGGGGCCTAAAGAGGTGGGGAGGATAATTAGCCACCCTGTAAAGAGCACCCTCCAAGAAGAGAAAGGAGGAGAGGAAATGGGGAACTGAACGGATGGAGCCTGAAGCCAGAAGGAGAAGGGAGAGACCTGCTTGAAAAGACCCCCTGGAAGCTAAGAGAGAAAGATCCCTCTAAAAACCAAGAAGGTACTTACCTTGCTGTGAATATTGTTGAATAGTAACATAGTAGATGACGGCAGAAAAAGACCTGCACGGTCCATCCAGTCTGCCCAACAAGATAAACTCATATGTGCTACATTTTGTGTATACCTTACCTTGATTTGTACCTGTCCTTTTCAGGGCACAGACCGTATAAGTCTGCCCAGCACTATCCCTGCCTCCCAACATATTACTGAAAAACTCAAAAACACAAAGATGGAGTCAGCAGTCCAGCAGCAAAGAGGGGTGCTATCCAGTCTTTTGCATTGATTGTCACATGTATGATTATCTCCCAGTTGGTGAGATGCCATATCTGTGTGCCCGATGCAAAGAGCTCCTAGCTCTTAGAGAACATGTCCGTTCTCTTGAGGCTAGAGTAGCAGACTTGGTGGAGCTGAGGGAGACAGAGAGGTATATAGAGGAGACCTACAGGGATGTTGTAGAGAAGCCCCACCTCCAGTCTGGTAGCCCCTGTGCTACCTTGGAGGAGGGACGTCTCCTAGAAGGAGAGCTTCACCCTGGTGAGGCTTGGAAGTAATCCTGTAGACAGGACCTGCCCACCAGGGAATGCAATATCCTCTCGCACCAAGGATGTGTCTCCAAGAGCTACTGCCCAGGTGGGAAGGGTTAGGACGACTGTTGTAGTTGGTAATTCGATTGTTAGGCATGTAAACAGCTGAGTGGCTGGTGGACGTAAGGATCACCTGGTCACTTGCCTGCCTGGTGTGAAGGTGGTGGACCTCACGTGTCACCTAGATAGGATTTTAGATAGTGCTGAGGACCTAGCTGTCTTGGTACATGTGGGTACCATTGATATAGGAAAATGTGGGAGAGAGGTTCTGGAAGCCAAATTTAGGCTCTTAGGTAGAAAGCTCAAATCCAGATCCTATAGGGCAGTATTTTCTGAAATGCTACCTGTTCCATGCGCAGGGCCCAAGAGACAGGTAGAGCTCTGGCGTCTCAATTCGTGGATGATACGATGGTGCAGGGAGGAGGGTTTTAGATTTGTTAGGAACTGGGCAACATTCTGAGGAAGGGGGAGCCTATTCCGAAAGGATGGGCTCCACCTTAACCAGTGTGGGACCAGGCTGCTGGCGTCGGCATTTAAAACGGAGATAGAGCAGCTTTTAAACTAGAAACGGGGGAGGGGGAAGACTGACAGTCGCTCAAAAGCACATGGTTCGGGATAAGGTATCTTTCAAAGATATCACCAAAACAGGGAAGATAAGGGTATCCTGATAGTGAGGTTGATAGTGAGGTTGCAAAAGAGACCGCAGTACATCAGGTGTCCTTAAATAAAAATCAGACAAAAGATTGCAAATTAATACTGTCAAGTACTAAGCATGATGTAAATAGGAACAACAAACATAGCTTGAAATGTCTTTCTCCGAGGACAAGCAGGCTGCTTGTTCTCACTGATGGGTGACGTCCACGGCAGCCCCTCCAATCGGAAACTTCACTAGCAAAGTCCTTTGCTAGCCCTCGCGCGCACCGCGCATGCGCGGCCGTCTTCCCGCCCGAAACCGGCTCGAGCCGGCCAGTCTTCTTTTGTCCGCACTCGGTACGGTCGTGTTTTCGCCGTGTCGAGCCCCGGAAAGTCGACCTCGCGCGTCCAATTTGTTTTGAACGTGTTTTTTTCCTTCGGGAAAGCTTTGTCCTAGTCGGGAAGTGCTCCGGAAACCCCTCGCCGGGTTTCGTGTAAATCCTCCCCGTACTTCCAGCTTTTTTGCCCCGGTAAGTTTTCTTTCGTCGTCGGGGTAGGCCTCTTTTCGGCCTCGGTCGAGATTTTTTTTCTCCCTCTAAATTTTGGTGCTCCAAATTTCGCCATTTCGGCTTTTGATTTCGCCGGCGTGATTTTTCCGCCCATGACATCGAAGCCTTCCAGCGGCTTCAAGAAGTGCACCCAGTGCGCCCGGGTTATCTCGCTCACTGATCGACACTCGTCGTGTCTTCAGTGTCTGGGGGCCGAGCACCGCCCTCAGAACTGTAGTCTGTGTTCCCTGCTTCAAAGGCGGACTCAGGTAGCGAGACTAGCCCAGTGGAACGTGTTGTTCTCGGGCTCTTCGTCGGCATCGGCACCGGGATCTTCGAGTGCATCGACGTCGTCAGCGTCCAGACCATCTTCCTCGGCCGCCCCTGCATCGAGTGCATCGAGGCATCGGGCCTCTGCATCGGCGCCGAGACATCGGATAGCTGCATCGACGTCGGTGGTACCAGGACCTCGTCTGCTGATGTCGTCGGACGGTGGTGCATCGGGTGGAGTGCAGGTGAGGGCTGTCCATTCCCCTGCTGGTGGCGGTGAGCCCTCGGGTGGGTCTCCTCCTACCCTGAGGGCTCCTGCGGTACAGCCCCCCCGAGATCGACCTTCTTCAGTCTCGGCCCCGAGGAAGCGACGGATGGATTCGACGTCCTCCTCGTCGGTGCCGGGGAGCTCCGGTGACATGCTTCGGAAGAAATCGAAGAAGCATCGACACCGGTCTCCTCCCCGTGTCGGCACCGAGAGCTCTGGGTCGCCGAGGGATTCGGCACCCAGCAGGCATCGGCACCGAGAGGACCGCTCACCCTCTGTTCAGGAGGTGTCGATGCGCTCCGCTCTGGACAGCCCGGAACAGCCTCCACGCCCGGAACAGGTTCTGACGTCGACGCCTGCATCGACCTCTCAGCCTTTCTCTGCAGCCACTCTAAACGAGAGCCTCCGGGCCGTCCTCCCAGAGATTCTGGGAGAGCTGTTGCGCCCTACCCCTCCGGTACCGGCGGTGCTTGCGCCTCCGGTACCGTCGAGCGTGGCGCCGGCTGGCCCATCGCCCAGGTTGAGGTCCCCGACGTCGGTACCGCGTGCGGTGCCGACCGCGGCCACCTCCCAGGAAGGCTCCCCGACTACGTCGGCGGAGGGAGCTTCGCCGATGCGGGCCAGGGAGTCTACCTCTCGACGCCCCCATCGTGGACGTGGCTCCACAGAGTCGAGCAGGGCGAGGTTGCAGACACAGGTCCGTGAACTTGTGTCTGACACCGAGGGTGAGGCCTCGTGGGAGGAAGAGGAAGATCCCAGATATTTCTCTGACGAGGAGTCTGAGGGTCTTCCGTCTGATCCCACTCCCTCTCCTGAGAGACAGCTTTCTCCTCCCGAGAGTCTGTCTTTTGCCTCCTTTGTCCGGGAGATGTCTACGGCCATCCCCTTCCCGGTGGTTGTGGAGGACGAGCCCAGGGCTGAAATGTTTGAGCTCCTGGACTATCCTTCTCCACCTAAGGAAGCGTCCACTGTTCCCTTGCACCATGTCCTAAAGAAGACATTGCTTGCGAACTGGACAAAACCATTAACTAACCCCCACATCCCCAAGAAGATCGAGTCCCAGTACCGGATCCATGGGGACCCAGAGCTGATGCGCACGCAGTTGCCTCATGATTCTGGAGTTGTGGATCTGGCCCTAAAGAAGGCTAAGAGTTCTAGGGAACATGCTTCGGCGCCCCCGGGCAAAGACGCTAGAACCTTAGACTCCTTTGGGAGGAAGGCCTACCATTCCTCTATGCTCGTGTCCAAGATCCAGTCTTACCAGCTCTACACGAGCATCCACATGCGGAACAATGTGCGGCAGTTGGCGGGCTTGGTTGATGCTCTTCCCCCCGAGCAAGCCAAGCCTTTTCAGGAGGTGGTCAGGCAGCTGAAGGCGTGCAGAAAATTCCTGGCCAGAGGAGTTTATGACACTTTTGATGTTGCGTCCAGGGCCGCTGCTCAAGGTGTGGTGATGCGCAGGCTCTCATGGCTGCGTGCCGCCGACATGGAGAATAGACTCCAGCAGCGGATTGCGGACTCGCCTTGCCGTGCGGACAACATTTTTGGCGAAAAAGTCGAACAGGTGGTAGAGTCTCTCCACCAGCGGGACACCGCATTCGACAAGTTCGCCCGCCGGCAGCCTTCAGCTTCTACCTCTACAGGTAGACGATTTTTCGGGGGAAGGAAGACTGTTCCCTATACTTCTGGCAAGCGTAGGTACAATCCTCCTTCCCGACAGCCTGTGGCCCAGGCTAAGCCCCAGCGCGCTCGCTCTCGTCAGCAGCGTGCGCCTCAGCAAGGCCCCGCGGCTCCCCAGCAAAAGCAAGGGGCGAGCTTTTGACTGGCTCCAGCAGAGCATAGCCGACATCCAAGTGTCCGTGCCGGGCGACCTGCCAGTCGGGGGGAGGTTGAAAGCTTTTCACCAAAGGTGGCCTCTCATAACCTCCGATCAGTGGGTTCTGCAAATAGTCCGGCAGGGATACACCCTCAATTTGGCCTCAAAACCTCCAAATTGTCCACCGGGAGCTCAGTCTTACAGCTTCCAGCACAAGAAGGTACTTGCAGAGGAACTCTCCGCCCTTCTCAGCGCCAATGCGGTCGAGCCCGTGCCATCCGGGCAAGAAGGGCTGGGATTCTATTCCAGGTACTTCCTTGTGGAAAAGAAAACAGGGGGGATGCGTCCCATCCTAGACCTAAGGGCCCTGAACAAATATCTCGTAAAAGAAAAGTTCAGGATGCTTTCCCTGGGCACCCTTCTCCCCATGATTCAGCAAAACGATTGGCTATGCTCTCTGGACTTGAAGGATGCCTACACACACATCCCGATACTGCCAGCTCACAGACAGTATCTGCGATTTCAGCTGGGCACACGCCACTTCCAGTACTGTGTGCTACCCTTTGGGCTCGCCTCTGCGCCCAGGGTGTTCACAAAGTGCCTAGCTGTGGTAGCAGCGGCGCTTCGCAGGCTGGGGGTGCACGTGTTCCCATATCTCGACGATTGGCTGGTGAAGAACACGTCCGAGGCAGGAGCCCTGCAGTCCATGCAGATGACTATTCGCCTCCTGGAGCTACTGGGGTTTGTGATAAATTACCCAAAGTCCCATCTTCTCCCAGTGCAGAAACTCGAATTCATCGGAGCCCTGCTGGATTCTCGGACGGCTCGCGCCTATCTCCCAGAGGCGAGGGCCAACAACTTGTTGTCCCTCGTCTCGCGGGTGCGAGCGTCCCAGCAGATCACAGCTCGGCAGATGTTGAGATTGCTGGGCCACATGGCCTCCACAGTTCATGTGACTCCCATGGCCCGCCTTCACATGAGATCTGCTCAATGGACCCTAGCCTCCCAGTGGTATCAGGCCGCCGGGGGTCTAGAGGACGTGATCCACCTGTCCACGAGTTTTCTCGAATCCCTGTATTGGTGGACGATTTGCTCCAATTTGACTCTGGGACGTCCCTTCCAAATTCCTCAGCCACAAAAAGTGCTGACCACGGATGCGTCTCTCCTGGGATGGGGAGCTCATGTCGATGGGCTTCACACCCAAGGAAGGTGGTCCCTCCAAGAAAGCGATCTACAGATCAATCTTCTGGAGTTGCGAGCGATCTGGAACGCTCTGAAGGCTTTCAGAGATCGGCTGTCCCACCAAATTATCCAAATTCAGACAGACAATCAGGTTGCCATGTACTATGTCAACAAGCAGGGGGGCACCGGATCTCGCCCCCTGTGTCAGGAAGCCGTCAGCATGTGGCTCTGGGCTCGCCGTCAAGGCATGGTGCTCCAAGCCACATATCTGGCAGGCGTAAACAACAGTCTGGCCGACAGGTTGAGCAGGATTATGCAACCTCACGAGTGGTCGCTCAATTCCCGTGTGGTGCGACAGATCTTCCAGGCGTGGGGCACCCCCCTGGTGGATCTCTTCGCATCTCAAGTGAACCACAAGGTCCCTCAGTTCTGTTCCAGGCTTCAGGCCCACGGCAGACTGGCGTCGGATGCCTTCCTCCTGGATTGGGGGGAAGGTCTGCTGTATGCTTATCCTCCCATTCCTCTGGTGGGGAAGACTTTGTTGAAACTCAAGCAAGACCGAGGCACCATGATTCTGATTGCTCCTTTTTGGCCGCGTCAGATCTGGTTCCCTCTTCTTCTGGAGTTATCCTCCGAAGAACCGTGGAGATTGGAGTGTTTTCCGACCCTCATCACGCAGGACGAAGGGGCTCTTCTGCATCCCAACCTCCAGTCCCTGGCTCTCACGGCCTGGATGTTGAGGGCGTAGACTTTGCCTCTTTGGGTCTGCCAGAGGGTGTCTCCCGCATCTTGCTTGCTTCCAGGAAAGACTCCACTAAGAGAAGTTACTTCTTTCATTGGAGGAGGTTTGCCGTCTGGTGTGACAGCAAGGCCCTAGATCCTCGCTCTTGTCCTACACAGACCCTGCTTGAATACCTTCTCCACTTGTCTGAGTCTGGTCTGAAGACCAACTCCGTAAGGGTTCACCTTAGTGCAATCAGTGCATACCATTACCAAGTGGAAGGTAAGCCGATCTCAGGACAGCCTTTAGTTGTTCGCTTCATGAGAGGTTTGCTTTTGTCAAAGCCCCCTGTCAAGCCTCCTACAGTGTCATGGGATCTCAATGTCGTTCTCACCCAGCTGATGAAACCTCCTTTCGAGCCACTGAATTCCTGCCATCCGAAGTACTTGACCTGGAAGGTCATTTTCTTGGTGGCAGTTACTTCGGCTCGTAGAGTCAGTGAGCTTCAGGCCCTGGTAGCCCAGGCCCCTTACACCAAATTTCATCATAACAGAGTAGTCCTCCGCACTCACCCTAAGTTCTTGCCAAAGGGTGTGTCGGAGTTCCATCTGAACCAGTCAATTGTCTTGCCAACATTCTTTCCCCGTCCTCATTCCTGCCCTGCTGAACGTCAGCTGCACACATTGGACTGCAAGAGTGCATTGGCCTTCTATCTGGAGCGGACACAGCCCCACAGACAGTCCGCCCAACTGTTTGTTTCTTTTGATCCCAACAAGAGGGGAGTGGCTGTAGGGAAACGCACCATATCCAATTGGCTAGCAGATTGCATTTCCTTCACTTACGCCCAGGCTGGGCTGGCTCTTGAGGGTCATGTCACGGCTCATAATGTTAGAGCCATGGCTGCGTCGGTAGCCCACTTGAAGTCAGCCACCATGGAGGAAATTTGCAAAGCTGCGACGTGGTCATCTGTCCACACATTCACATCTCATTACTGCCTGCAGCAGGATACCCGACGCGACAGTCGGTTCGGGCAGTCAGTTCTTCAGAACCTGTTTGGGCTTTAGGATCCAACTCCACCCCCCGAGGGCCCTGTTTGTTCTGTTCCAGGCTACACTCTCAGTTAGTTGGTATATTTTTTTAGGTCAATCTCAGTTATGTCCTCGCCGTTGCGAGGCCCAATTGACCAATGTTGTTGTTTTGAGTGAGCCTGGGGGCTAGGGATACCCCATCAGTGAGAACAAGCAGCCTGCTTGTCCTCGGAGGAAAGCGAATGCTACATACCTGTAGAAGGTATTCTCCGAGGACAGCAGGCTGATTGTTCTCACAAACCCGCCCGCCTCCCCTTTGGAGTTGTGTCTTCCCTTGAAGTGTATTGTCTTGCTACATACTGGACTGGCCGGCTCGAGCCGGTTTCGGGCGGGAAGACGGCCGCGCATGCGCGGTGCGCGCGGGCGCGCGAGGGCTAGCAAAGGACTTTGCTAGTGAAGTTTCCGATTGGAGGGGCTGCCGTGGACGTCACCCATCAGTGAGAACAATCAGCCTGCTGTCCTCGGAGAATACCTTCTACAGGTATGTAGCATTCGCTATATGCGAATGCCAGGAGCCTAAGAAATAAGATGGGAGAGTTAGAATATATTGCACTAAATGAAAACTACATATAATAGGCATTACTGAGACCTGGTGGAAGGAGGATAACCTTTGGGACACTGTCATACCACAGTACAAATTATATCATAGTGATGGGTGGATTGAATTGGTGGAGGGGTAGCATTGTATATTAACGAGAGCCTTGAATCAAATAGATTGAAAATTCTGCAGGAAACACTTCTTGGAATCACTGTGGATTGAAATTCCATGTGTAAAGGGGAAAAGGATAGTGATAGGGGTGTCCGCCTGGTCAGGATGAACAGATGGATGCAGAAATGTTAAAGGAAATTAGGGATGCAAACAAACTGGGCAACACAATAATAATGGGTGATTTCAATTACCCCGATATTGACTGGGTAAATGTAACATTGGGGCATGCTATGGAGGTAAAATTCCTTGATGAAATCAAGGGCAACTTTATGGAGCAGCTGATATAGGAGCCAACGAGAGAAGGAAAAATTCTAGACCTAGTCCTTAGTGGAGCACATGATCTGGTGTAGGAGGTAATGGTGCTGGGGCCGCTTGATAACAGTGATCATAATATGATCGGATTTGATATTAGCTTTGAAGTAAGTATATATAGGAAATCAAATATGTTAGCGTTTAACTTTAAAAAAGGAGACTATGATAAAATGAGAAGAATGGTGAAAAAAAACTTAGAGGAGCGTCTGCGAGGGTGAAACATTTACATCAGGCGTGGATGCTGTTCAAAAACACCATCCTGGAAGCCCAGGCCAAATATATTCCGCGTATTAAAAAAGGAGGACGGAAGACCAAACGACAGCCGGTGTGGTTAAAAAGTGAGGTGAAGGAAGCTGTTAGAGCTAAAAGAAAATCCTTCAGAAAATGGAAGAAGGAACCGACTGAAAATAATAAGAAACAGCATAAGGAATGTCAAGTCAAATGCAAAGCGCTGATAAGGAAGGCTAAGAGGGACTTCGAAAAAAAGATTGCGTTGGAGGCAAAAACACATAGTAAAAAATTTTTTAGTTATATTAAAAGCAGGAATTCGGACAAAAAAATAGGTTGGACCGCTAGATGACCGAGGAGTAAAAGGGGCAGTCAGGGAAGACAAAGCCGTAGCGGAGAGATTAAATGAATTCTTTGCTTCGGTCTTCACGGAGGAAGATTTGGGTGGGATACCGGTGCCGGAAATTGTACTATTAGATTGTAAGCTCTTTGAGCAGGGACTGTTAAATTGTACAGCGCTGCGTAACCCTAGTAGTGCTCTAGAAATGTTAAGTAGTAGTAGTAGTAAATGGTATTCGAAGCTGACGAGTAGGAGAAACAATGAATTCTCTGTAAACCTGGAGGATGTAATGGGGCAGTTCTACAAACTGAAGAGTAGCAAATCTCCTGAACCGGATGGTATTCATCCCAGAGTACTGATAGAACTGAAAAATGAGCTTGCGGAGCTATTGTTAGAAATATGTAATTTATCCTTAAAATCAAGCGTGGGGTCCCTCAGGGGTCTGTGCTGGGACCGCTGCTTTTTAACATATTTATAAATGACCTTGAGATGGGAGTAACTAGTGAGGTAATTAAATTTGCAGATGACACAATGTTATCCAGGGTCATCTCATCGCAGGAGGAGTGTGAAAGGTTACAAGAAGACCTCATGAGACTGGGGGATTAGGCGTCCAAATGGCAGATGAAGTTCAACGTTGACAAGTGCAAAGTGATGCATGTGGGAAAGAGGAACCCTAATTACAGCAATGTCATGCAAGGTTCCACTTTAGGAGTTACAGACCAAGAAAGGATCTGGGAGTCATCGTGGATAGGACGTTGAAATCTTCAGCTCAATGTGCTGCGGCGGCTAAGAAGGCGAACAGAATGTTGAGTATTATTAGAAAAGGAATGGAAAACAAGCATGAGGATGTTATAATGCTGTTATATCGCTCCATGGTGCGACCGCACCTGGAATATTGTGTTCAGTTCTGGTCGCCTCATCTCAAAAAAGATATAAAGGAATTGGAGAAGGTGCAGAGAAGGGCGACAAAAATGCTAAAAGGGATTGGAAAACTACCCTATGAGGAGAGGTTAAGACGGCTAGGTATCAGGCTCTCAGGTTCAGAGCCCGCGGGGCCGGTCTCTGGAGCAAACGTGAGCCCTTGGGCTGCTGACGAGGAGCGACAGCAGCAGGCAGAACCCACCAACCAAAGCTGGGCAAGCACACCGACACTGGCAGGGACTGCAGGCACCGCCCAGCGAGCCGGAACACACGGACTGGAACACTGGACTGGAATTCCCCGGACTAGAGGACACAGGACTGGAACCCCGGACCGGAACACTGGACTGGAATCCCCCGGACTGGAACCCTGGACTGGAATTCCCCGGACTGGAGGACACAGAACTGGAACACTGGTCTGGAGCACACCGGACTGGTCCACACAGCTTCACCTGCACTTAGCTACTAAGCCCCCCAGGAGTTGAGCTCCTGGGTTCGAGTAGCCGGCAGGACTTACTGGACGACACAGGGACCAGGACTAGAACAAGCTGTAACTGAAGAGCCTAACTCCTAAACTGACCAAAAGTGTTCCTAAGCCCGGCACCAACAGAAGAGCTCCTCAGCCCTCCACTAACAGCAGTGCTCCTAACAGAAACTAACAGGGGTGCCCCTACGCCCTATACTAACAGAAGTGCAGGGAAGCCACAAGGGAAGGGAAGACAAACGCCAGACCTAACACTGGTGCTTCCTAAGCACCAAGCTGCAGCAGCTAAACACGGGTTCTCACCCCGGTGCTTCCTAAGCACCAAGCTAGAGCAGCTAAACACAGGTCACGAGGAAAAGCGTGGAAGACACAAGGAAACAAGCAGGAAAGCCAAATACCCAAACAACAAAGGTGCTCCCTAAGCACTTACTAACAAGGGTGCTCCCAGCACCAAACTCCAGCACTGCACCAACAGCAGTGCTACTCACCGTAACAAAAGGGAAAGCAGGGAAGCCAAATACACGAACAACAAAGGTGCTTCCTAAGCACTTACTAACAAGGGTGCTCCCAGCACCAAACTCCACAGCAGAGCTTCCCAAGCCCTAGACACAGAAGTGCTTCCAAAGCACACAGAGGGAAAAGCAGGGGAACCACTAGAGAAAAACAGGGAAGTCAAACACACAAGTCACAAGCAAGTAGCAAGCAAGTAGCCAGAAGCAAACGTTGCGAAGGCCCTGAAGGAAAGAACACCACTTCCTTCTCAAGGCCCTCCCAGATGATGTCACTCTTCCTAGAGCCAGGCAGAACACACTGAAACCCTGAGAGGCCCAACCCACAACAATGCAGCACCGAGAAGCTCTTGAAGCCAGTACACCCAGGGAGAGGTAGAGCAACTCAGTCCACACCCACAGCTGCAGTGTAGTGACACAATTAGCCCCATGCTGGCTGCAGCCGGCACAGAGAGAGAGAGCTCAGACAGGACAGACAAACGAACCAGAAGCCAGCTAAAAAGCTGACCCCCAGGCAAAAGGTAAGTTTGAGAGGGGTTCTGACCACGATCATAACACTAGGACTCTTTAGCCTGGAGAAAAGGCGGCTGAGGGGTGATATGATAGAGGTCTACAAAATTATGAGTGGGGTAGAGCAGACAGATGTGAAGCGTTTGTTTACACTTTCTAACAATAATAGAACCAGGGGACACAAGATGAAACTAGAATGTGGTAGGTTTAAAACAAATCAGAGAAAATGTTTCTTTACTCAGCACGTAGTTAGACTCTGGAACTCCTTGCCAGAGAAGGTAGTGACGGCAGCTGGCCTTGCTGAGTTTAAAGGGGGTCTGGACAGATTCCTGAAGGAAAAGTCCATTGATCATTATTAAATTTTGTGCTTTTGCCAGGTTCTTGGGGCCTGGATTGGCCGCTGTCGGAGACGGAGTGCTGGGCTTGATGGACCTTTGGTCTTTTTCCAGCGTGGCGGTGCTTATGATCGTCAGCGTGGTACCGGAAGATTGGAAGGTGGCCAATGTAACGCCGATTTTTAAAAAATGTTCCAGAGGAGATCCGGGAAATTATAGACCGGTGAGTCTGACGTCGGTGCCGGGCAAAATGGTAGAGACTATTATTAAGAACAAAATTACAGAGCTTATTCAAAAGCATGGATTAATGAGACAGAGTCAACATGGATCACATTTCTTTGAAGGGGTGAACAAACTTGTGGATAAAGGTGAGCCGGTTGATATTGTGTTTCTGGATTTTCAGAAGGTAAAGTAGCTAATGAAAGACTCTAGATGAAATTGGAGAGTCATGGGATAGGAGGTAGTGTTCTATTGTGGATTAAAAACTGGTTAAAAGTGGGGTCACGTGATGTTGCAGGACTGAACGGACGTCTGTAAGCTCGGCTCCCTTCCCCTGTGCTAATCTACCCCTTTTTGATGGTATCTACAGTACCTTAATAGGGCTGGAAAAGGTATTAAACAGAACAGGAAAGTAAGAGGAATCGGAAGGCGCGTTATCAAAGACTGCGGTGGAGCGGAATGCCAATTAAATCGGCGAAAACTGGGAAAGAAAAGGGCAGCGTGCTGAAAACAAAGATGGCGTCGCTGAGCCCATCGAGTACACCGAGCCCGCCAACCCCGCCGTTGCAGTCGCAGAACCCAGCCCCTGTGCACAAGGACATGGTACAAATCTCTCTGAAACACATGTCGCAATTATTGGACTACAAACTGGCAAAGCTAAATGAAGGCATGGATGAAATAAAAGAGTGCATCAATACCCATGCGGCCAGATTGCAAGAAGCGGAGGAAAATATTACCTCACAGGAGGAACACATGTCAGCAGCAGAGGGCCGGATCAGAGAAATGGAAGCACAAATAAACCTGCTGAGAGATCGATCAAGAGAACAGAGGCCCTAGAAACAACATCCGCATAGTGGGGATACCTGAGTCCGTCACTGATGCAGAGCTCAAAGAACTTATAGAAAGCTGGCTCCCACAGCAGCTGGGATTGAGTGCAGAGTTCGGCCGAGGACAAGTGGAACGAGTTCATCGCGTGGGACCGAGGAGAGAGGCAGAGGGGCGGCCACGATTGGTCGCTAGATTCCTGAATTACATGGTTAAAGCCACACTCTTAGAGAAATTTAAAAAGATACGCCGGGTGGAGTACGAGGGTGTAAAGATCTTGCTCTTCCAGGACTTATCAGCAAGAGTGATGGAACAGTGGAGGGTATTAGCTCCGTATTGCACTAAACTATATGAGAGAGGAATTAAGTTTGCCTTCCAATATCCAGCTCGAGTGCGGATCACGTATAACAATAGCTCTTGCATGCTGACAAAAGTAGAGGAGCTGCAAGCTTTTTTGGATAAAGTTCCGAGTGACCAAGGTAGAAACGAAGAGGTGCGGTGAACTGCGCGCGAGGCCCGGTGGTGAGCAGCACTGGATCTGAAGGGGTCTACATTAGTTTGTTCCACGTTGTTTGCAGTTTAATTCCACTGCGATTGGGCTTGAGGATGTTCCCTCAGCATGAACTTTGGACTTGCATCTTGGATGGTAGAGGAGCCTGGCCCGGCCAGAACAACAAGTAGCCCACGCCAAGCTTGGTAGCCTAAGGAGCGAGATATTTGTTTAATTTGAGGAGTGGTGAAGTACTGGAGACCTGAATAAGAAGTGGGTGAATAACCATCTTTGAGTCTACTTCACCCACTTGCACTAGTTTCTTTAGCACAGCGTTAACAGACTATGCAGGTAGCTGCATACCAGCGGCACAACACAGTTGATTAAGTGTTATCAGTTCTTTGGAACATAGCTGTGCACAGTTAAAATGTACTTTGTGGGTGGGAGATTTATTTTAGGAGGGTGTGGGCGGGAGTTGTGGAGGGTTCGCACTGTACTGGTGATTATGATGAAGTGGGTAGAAAGAGGGGGAGGGAGTCTGAAGCGTTTTGATATGAGGCAGGTAGTTGAGAAATGGGGTCTTCAACCGATCGGGGGGGGGGGGCGAGAGGTTGGGGGGTAGTGGGTGTGGTTTGTGTTGGGATTTGTGGGATGCTGTATGGGAGTGGGGGGGTATATGTGTGGAAGAGCGAATGAGGACTGGATGAGAGGGGATGCCAAGGTTGATAGGTGGCAGAATTGAGTCAGCGGGAAGTGGGGGGAGAGAGGGAAGAGGTCAGGAAGGGAGTTTGGGAGGGAGAGAAGAAGGGATCGGGGTATGGAGGAGACTTGCACAGGGGGGGGGGACTGAAGATTTTCACACCAATGGTAATACAACGGAAGCTTAGTACACAGAATGGGGTTAGCTAGGAAATTAAGAGGGGCGCCGCTGCTGGGACGGAGCACCGAAAAGAATTACTGACTCACTGGCTTCAGGATAGCGTGCTGGTAAATTGGGATAATGGGTAGTATTCGGGTGGCTTCACTCAATGTAGATGGAGTGCACTCCCTGATTAAACGGAAGAAAATATTACAGTACGGGAAGCAAATGAAAACAGACATTTTTATGATTCAGGAAACCTGTCTGCCCTTCGCCACCCTTAACTCCCTCCTCAAAGTGCCCTCCGCTCCCACCCCCCCTCACTCTCTCCTCAATCACTGGCTTACTACTTCCGCGACAAGGTGCAGAAGATCAACCTTGAGTTCACTACCAAGTCACCACCTCCTCTTCACCCTTCAACCCACTCCCTCAACCAACCAACCCAGGCATCCTTCTCCTCTTTTCCTGATATCACTGAAGAGGAAACCGCCTACCTTCTTTCCTCCTCGAAATGCACCACTTGTTCCTCTGACCCCATCCCCACCAACTTACTTAACACCATCTCTCCCACTGTCACCCCCCCATCTGTCATATCCTCAACCTCTCTCCACTGCAACTGTCCCTGACACCTTCAAGCACGCCGTAGTCACACCTCTCCTCAAAAAACCATCACTTGACCCTACCTGTCCCTCCAACTACTGCCCCATCTCTTTCCTACCCTTCCTCTCCAACATACTTGAACGCGCCGTTCACAGCCGCTGCCTTGATTTTCTCTCCTCTCATGCCATCCTCGATCTGCTTCAATCCGGTTTTCGCCCTCTACACTTGACAGAAATGGCACTCTCTAAAGTCTGTAATGACCTGTTCCTTGCCAGATCCAAAGGTCACTACTCCATCCTCATCCTCCTCGACCTATCTGCCGCTTTTGACACTGTCAACCATGAGTTACTTCTTGCCACACTGTCCTCATTTGGGTTCCAGGGCTCTGTTCTCTCCTGGTTCTCCTCTTATCTCTCCTACCGCACCTTCAGAGTACATTCTCAGGGATCTTCCTCCACCCCCATCCCACTCTCTGTTGGAGTTCCTCAGGGATCTGTCCTTGGACCCCTTCTTTTTTCAATCTACACCTCTTCCCTGGGCTTGCTGATCTCATTGCATGGTTTCCAATATCATCTTTATGCTGACGACACCCAGCTTTATCTATCCACACCAGACATCACTGCGGAAACCCAGGCCAAAGTATCGGCCTGCTTATCCGACATTGCTGCCTGGATGTCCAACCGCCACCTGAAACTGAACATGGCCAAGACCGAGCTTATCGTCTTTCCACCCAAACCCACTTCTCCTCTTCCTCCACTCTCTATTTCAGTCGATAACACCCTCATTCTTCCCGTCTCATCTGCCCGCAACCTTGGAGTCATCTTCGACTCCTCCCTCTCCTTCTCTGCGCATATCCAGCAGATAGCCAAGACCTGTCGCTTCTTTCTCTTTAACATCAGCAAAATTCGCCCTTTCCTCTCTGAGCACACCACCCGAACTCTCATCCACTCTCTCATTACCTCTTGCCTTGACTACTGCAACCTACTCCTCACTGGCCTCCCACTTAACCATCTATCCCCCCTTCAATCCGTGCAGAACTCTGCTGCACGTCTTATATTCCGCCTGGACCGATATGCTCATATCACCCCTCTCTTCAAGTCACTTCACTGGCTTCCGATCAGGTACCGCATACAGTTCAAGCTTCTCCATCTAAACTACAAATGCACTCAGTCCACAGCCCCTCATTACCTCTCTACCCTCATCTCCCCTTACGTTCCCACCCGAAACCTCCGCTCACAGGACAAATCCCTCCTCTCAATACCCTTCTCCACCACCGCCAACTCCAGGCTCCGCCCTTTCTGCCTCGCCTCACCCTATGCTTGGAATAAACTTCCTGAGCCCTTGCGCCAAGCCCCCTCCCTACCCATCTTCAAATCCTTGCTCAAAGCCCACCTCTTCAATGTTGCCTTCGGCACCTAACCTTTATACCTATTCAGGAAATCTAGACTGCCCCAATTTGACTGCCCTATTTGACTGACTGTATACTTGTCCTTTAGATTGTAAGCTCCTTGAGCAGGGACTGTCCTTCTCTGTTAAACTGTACAGCGCTGCGTAACCCTAGTAGCGCTTTAGAAATGTTTAGTAGTAGTCATAGAACCATTCAGGACCCTGAGGGAAGGTTCATGGTGTGGGCAGGGGTTATTCAAGGGATGAAAGCAGCACGTTGTTCGGTATATACCCCTAACATTTATTCTAGGAAATTCTACTCTCACCTATTATCGACCTTAACGCAGCTACAAGAATACCAATTGCTAGGGGGGGGGGGGGGATTTCAACATAACTGCGGACCCCCTAATTGACTGCAGCCCACCAAAGAACCGACCTAAGGGAATGGAGGAGAGGGGCATAGGAATTTTGCAACGGGATTTGGGATTGGTAGATATATGGAGGGCATTGCACCCAGATGAGAGAAAATACACCTACTTTTCAAATGTACACAAAATGCCATGCCAGACTAGATTATATATTGATTTCTCCATCTCTGTTCTCGGTGAGCAGGTCAACTGAAATTGAGGTGGGAGTTGTGTCTGATCACTGTCTAATATGGGTAGATATAGGCATAGCGGGAGTGAGGAAACAGTCAGGGTGGCGAATGAACCCTAAACATAAAGGAATCCTGTTCAGAAGGAAAGGATCCTCAGGAGCTTAACCGAGATTGGATAGCAGAGCCGGTAGTGGGAGGCAGGGCTAGAGGTTGGGAGGCGGGGATAGTGCGGGGCAGACTTATACGGTCTGTGCCAGAGCCAGTGGTGGGAGGCAGGACTGGAGGTTGGGAGGCAGGGATAGCGCTGGGCAGACTTACACGGTCTGTACCAGAGCCGGTGGTGGGAAGCGGGGATAGTGCTGGGCAGACTTATACGGTCTGTGCCAGAGCCGGTGGTTGGGAGGCGGGGCTGGTGGTTTGGAGGCGGGGCTAGTGCTGGGCAGACTTATACGGTCTGTGCCCTGAAGAGCACAGGTACAAATCAAATTAGGGTATACACAAAAGTAGCACACATGAGTTGTCTTGTTGGGCAGACTGGATGGACCGTGTAGGTCTTTTTCTGCCGTCATCTACTATGTTACTATGTTATATAGGGATTCTGACTTCCGGAAGAACATATTACAGGAATGGGAGCTATTTTTGGCAGACAATAGAACGGGCAAAGTTGACCCTCTGCTATTATGGGAAACAGGGAAGGCGGTAATGAGTGGAAAAATTATTAGCCTACACAGTGAGCTCACGTAAGCAGAGGGGTAAAGAACTGTTAGAGAAATTAAGCCAGTTGCAAGAGGTTAGAGGAGCAGTATGAAGGGGGGATGAAGAAGTTCAGAACAAATTCAAAGAGATAAAAGCCAAGATTAATGACATTCTCAATCAGAGGGCCGTGGGAGACATTCAACTGTATAAGTATCGCCTTCACAGATGGGGGGAACAAAACTGGGAAATTGCTGGCTAATATGGTGAGAGACAGAGCAGCGAAACAGGTGATAACCCGCATCAAGGGAGGGAACGGGCAGCGGGTAGATACGGAAGGAGAAATTCAGAAGGTCTTTTGAGCTGCAAAGAGGTACTAGGCAGGGATGCCCTCTGTCACCCATGCTTTTTGTGTTGGCCTTGGAACCTTTAGCAAGTAAAATCCGACAATCAGTAGAGGTGAAGGGCATGAGTGGGGAAATGTGAATATAAAATCAGTCTCTTTGCGGATGACATGTTAATATTCTTAGGGCAGGCATCTAAGGTAAAATTATGTATCATACCTGATAATTTTCTTTCCATTAATCATAGCTGATCAATCCATAGACTGGTGGGTTGTGTCCATCTACCAGCAGGTGGAGATAGAGAGCAATCCTTTTGCCTCCCTATATGTGGTCATGTGCTGCCGGAAACTCCTCAGTATGTCGATATCCAAGCTCCATCCGCAGGACTCAGCACTTAGAGAATTACACCCACAAAGGAACACTCTGCCCAGCTCACCACCGCCGAAACGAGGGAGGGGAATTAACCCAGCTCATCCCCACACAAGTGGGGGAGGGAAATCCGTCCAGCTCATCCCCGCGGAGCGGGGGAGGGACACCACCCCACCGATGCGGGAGGATCTGGCTTATCCTGCAACCGCAACCACGGGAGGAGCTGACTGACCCTAACACCGCCGAAGCGGGAGGGGTACAAAGCTGCCCTACAGCCGCACGAAGCGGGAGGGAGCGCTGGCAGAATTTATGTCTCAATCCAGCCCCGTAAAACAGAGGGGAGAGGAATGCAGCAGCTCACTGTAACACAAACTCGTCTCAACTCTTGAAGAATCCAATTGAAAAAACTTGAACACGAAATCCTCCTGAACAGGAACTGAAGACTAAACTTGAACCTGAAATGCAACCAGAATATAAACAGTACAGATATCTGGGAGGGGCTATGGATTGATCAGCTATGATTAATGGAAAGAAAATTATCAGGTATGATACATAATTTTACTTTCCATATCATCATGCTGATCAATCCATAGACTGGTGGGATGTACCGAAGCAGTACTCACCCAGGGTGGGACATTGAAATCCCTGACCGCAACACTGAAGCTCCAAACCGGGCTTCCGCCCGAGCAGCCACAGTCAAGCGGTAAAGCCTGGAGAAGGTATGGGCCGATGCCCAAGTTGCCGCCTTGCATATCTCTTCCAAGGAGACGGACCCGGCCTCTGCCATCGAGGCCGCCTGAGCTCTAGTGGAGTGAGCCTTCAGCTGAATAGGCGGCACCTTCCCCACGGTCACATAAGCCGCTGCAATGGCTTCCTTGACCCATCTTGCCACTGTAGGCTTAGCAGCCTGCAGACCCTTACGAGGACCTGCAAACAGGACAAACAGATGATCCGATTTTCGGAAATCATTGGTCACTTCCAAGTATCTGATGATGACTCGTCTCACATCCAGATATTTGAGAGCAGAGTATTCCTCTGGGTAGTCCTCCCTACGAAAGGAAGGGAGACAGAGCTGCTGATTCACATGGAAGCGAGAAACAATCTTGGGCAGGAAGGAAGGCACTGTGCGAATAGTCACTCCTGCCTCAGTGAACTGCAGAAAAGGCTCTCGACATGAGAGTGCCTGGAGCTCGGAATCTCTTCTGGCTGAAGTGATAGCCACCAAAAAGACTGCTTTCAACGTCAGGTCTTTCAGAGATACCCTCGACAAGGGTTCAAAAGGCGGCTTCTGCAAGGCTCTTAGCACCAGGTTGAGATTCCACGCAGGCACCACTGAGTGCAGAGGAGGGCGCAGGTGATTAACTCCCTTGAGAAAACGTACCACATCTGGCTGCGAAGCCAGGGAAGCACCCTTCAGGCGGCCCCTGAAGCAAGCCAGAGCCGCTACCTGGACTTTAAGGGAACTGAGCGACAGGCCTTTCTCCAGACCTTCTTGCAGGAACGCCAGCACTGAAGAAATTGGAGCAGTGAAGGGAGAAAGTGAGCCTGCTTCACACCATGCTGCACAGATACGCCAAACCCTGGCATAAGCAGTAGAAGTAGAGCGCTTCCTCGCTCTCAGCATAGTGGCGATGACCTTGTCTGAGAAGCCCTTCTTCCTCAGACGCAGCCGCTGAATAGCCAGGCCGTAAGACCAAAGGGGGAGGGATCCTCCATCACCACGGGACCCTGATGCAACAGGCCCTGCTCCACTGGCAGCCGCAGAGGGTCGTCCACTGAGAGCCTGATCAAGTCCGCATACCAGGGACGTCTGGGCCAGTCCGGACCCACCAGGATTATCCGGCCCGGATGCTTTGCCACCCGGTCTAGTACCCTGCCCAACATGGGCCAGGGCGGGAACACATAGAGAAGCTCCTGTGTCGGCCACTGTTGGAGAAGAGCATCTACTCCCAGAGATCGAGGGTCCTGTCCTCTACTGAAAAAGCGCGGCACTTGGCAATTGGCCGATGACGCCATCAGATCTAGGCTCGGCTGGCCCCAGCGCTTCGTGATGTCCAAGAATGCCTGAGCCGAGAACTGCCACTCTCCGGGATCCAAGGTATGGCGACTGAGAAAGTCCGCCTTGACATTCATGACTCCGGCAATGTGGGCCGCTGACAGCTGTTCCAGGTTCGCTTCCGCCCACTGGCATAGATTCATGGCTTCCTTGGCCAGAGGGGCGCTCTTGGTACCTCCCTGGCGGTTGACATAGGCCACAGCCGTGGCATTGTCCGACAGGACCCGTACTGGCTTCAACGCCAGTACCGGGAGGAACTCCAAAAGCGCCAACCGAATGGCTCTGAGTTCCAGGAGGTTGATAGACCACTTTGCCTCTGCAGGAGACCAGAGCCCCTGTGCTGTCCTTCCCAAACAGTGGGCTCCCCAGCCCGTCAAAGAGGCGTCCGTCGTGATGACAATCCACTCCGGGGTCACAAGAGGCATCCCTGCAGACAACTTGTCTGTCTTGAGCCACCAGCTCAGCGCCTTGCGCACTGCTGGGTCCAAGGGAAGGCGCACAGCATAATCCTCCGACACCGGAGTCCAGCGCTGCAGAAGAGAGTGTTGTAGTGGCCTCATATGAGCCCTGGCCCAGGGCACTACTTCCATCGTGGCCGTCATAGAGCCCAACAGCTGCACATAGTCCCAAGCCCGAAGCGGAGAGGCTACTAGGAACTGGTCCACCTGAGCCTGAAGTTTGACAATCCGATTGTCCGCAGGAACACTCTGCCCACTTGGGTGTCGAATCGAACTCCCAGATACTCCAGGGACTGAGTCGGGCGCAGCTGGCTTTTCTCCCAGTTGATGATCCACCCCAGGGAGCTCAAAAGAGCAATCACCCGGTCCACAGCTTTGCCGCACTCTGCATAAGAGGGGGCTCGGATCAACCAGTCGTCCAGATAAGGATGGACTTGTACTCCTTCCTTTCGCAGGAAGGCCGCGATGACCACCATTACTTTGGAGAAGGTCCGCGGAGCAGTAGCCGACCCGAATGGGAGGGCTCTGAACTGGAAGTGTCGGCCCAGGACTGCAAAACGCAGAAAGCGTTGATGAGGAGGCCAGATGGGAATATGCAAGTACGCTTCCTTGATGTCCAAGGATGCCAGGAACTCCCCTGCCTTCACTGCCGCTATAACAGAGCGGAGAGTCTCCATGCGAAAGTGCCAAACTTTCAAGGCCCGATTGAAGCCTTTGAGGTCGAGGATAGGCCGTACAGAACCTCCTTTCTTTGGTACCACAAAGTAAATGGAGTAACGTCCCTTGCCAAGCTGATTTTCTGGCACCGGAACAGCCGCACCCAGGCGGATCAGATTGTCCAAGGTCTGCTGCACTGCCACAGCTTTGACCGGAGACTTGCAGGGAGAGAGTACAAACCCGTCTCTTAAGGGTCGGCAGAACTCTAGCTTGTAGCCGTCTCTGATGACGTCCAGCACCCAAGCGTCTGAAGTTACCCTGGTCCACTCGCCTAGAAACGAGGACAGGCGTCCTCCAATCTGCACTGGGCCATGGACCAGGACCCCGTCATTGGGTACGAGACCCTGGGGGAGGACCGGAGGGTGCACCTCCGGGACGGCGGTCTCTGCGAAAGGAATGCTGCTTGGGAGAGAAGTTCCTTTTGAAGGAAGAGGGGGCAGAGGAGCCCGACTTGCCCGGGCGGTACCGACGGGCTTCCTGAAACTGTCCTCTGGAAGTACCGGGGCGAGCACTGGCCCGAGCCCTGACCTCTGGTAACCTCTTGCCCTTAGACGTGCCGAGATCGGTCACAATTTTGTCCAGCTCGACCCCAAAGAGCAGCTTGCCTTTAAAAGGCAACTTAGCCAGGCGGGACTTAGAGGCGTGGTCAGCAGACCAATGTGTTCAGCCAAAGCCACCGCCGCGCAGAGACTGTCTGAGCCATACCTTTAGCCGAGGCTCTCAAGACATCATACAGTAAGTCTGCCAAATAAGCCAAGCCCGATTCCAGGGCCGGCCAATCAGCCCTCAAGGAAGGATCCGAGGGGGAAGCCCGCTGCACAATCGTCAGGCACGCCCTGGCCACATAGGAGCCGCAAACTGAGGCCTGCAAACTTAAGGCAGCCGCCTCGAAGGACGACCTTAAGGCCGCCTCCAATCTTCTGTCTTGGGCGTCCTTTAGGGCCGTGCCACCTTCCACCGGCAACGCCGTTTTCTTAGTCACCGCAGTGATTAAAGAATCCACGGTAGGCCAAAGAAAGGCCTCCCGTTCACTTTCAGGCAAAGGATAGAGGCGGGACATAGCCCTAGCCACTTTGAGGCTCGCTTCCGGGACATCCCATTGAGCCGAAATTAAGGTGTGCATGGCATCATGCACGTGGAAGGTTCTAGGCGGGCGCTTCGTCCCCAGCATAATGGCGGAGCCAACAGGGGCTGAGGGAGAGACGTCCTCTGGAGAGCAAATCTTCAAAATGCTCATGGCCTGCACTAACAGGTTGGGCAAATCCTCTGAGCGAAAGATCCGCGCTGCAGAGGGGTCATCCGCTCCATCCGAGCGGGAATCCGTCTCCTCCAAGGAATCCCCAAAGGACCGTTGGGAAAACTCAGATACGCTGCCCTCATCTACATCAGAGGAGACAGCGTCCTCTAAGGCCTGGGAATCCACCCGAGGGCGTTTACTTCCGGGGGCCTCAACCCCTTTATCGGACAAGGGAGAAGGGGCAGCGTTTTGCATAACGAAGGCCTGATGCAGCAGCAAAATAAACTCGGGGGAGAAACCCCCCAGACTGTGCACTTCAGCAGCCTGGGCCACAGCCCTAGACGCACCCTCAACCGGCGCTCGCAAGAGCGGGGGAGAAACATGCTGCGCATCCAAGATGGCGTCCGGCGCGACACTCCGCGAAGGAGCCGCGCGGGAAGAACGGCGCTTAACTTTAGCCGCTTTTTTGCCGTCGCCCAAATCAATGGCGGCCATGGCATTAACGTCTCCCAGCTCAAGGGCGGCCCAAGAAGAAGCCGTCCGAGCAGAGTGGCCGGCCAAGATGGCGGAGGCGAGCAGCGGGGGATGGGCGTTTATGGCGGGAAAAACCACCGCACCGGAGGAAGACCCGGGACACTGACCGGCCTCCAAACTGACACCCAACAAGGGCGAATCAGACTTTAGGACCCCCGCATCCCCGCTAAAAGCGCACACGCGGTCTGGGGAGCGATTCTTCGCGCCCTCGCCCTCCGACGCCATAGGCCACGTGGAGATCGATCGGGGAACCCCCTGCCCGCTATAAAAAGGTAAAAATTACCTGCTTCTCGCTCCGAGCTGTAACGAACTGGTGTCCCAGTGAGTAGCTGCAATAAAAGTTTAAATAAACGTTGAAATAAACGCCCTTAAGGACGTCCAAAATTTATTTATTTATTTATTTATTTTTTAACGGAGCCAGCGGGAGGGGGGAGAAAAGGAGGGTCCTGGCGCCACCAGGTTTGCACTTGCTCAAGAAGAGCCCTCAACCCCAGGTACTCAACAAAACCTAAAAATTAGGCTTGGAGACCTAGCCAGAGCTGCTGCTGTGTGTGACCACCACCTGCTGAGATAGAGAACATACTGAGGAGTTTCCGGCAGCACATGACCACATATAGGGAGGCAAAAGGATTGCTCTCTATCTCCACCTGCTGGTAGATGGACACAACCCACCAGTCTATGGATTGATCAGCATGATGATATGGAAAGGGATTCCCATACTAATAGACCTTATCCAGAAATTTGGAGCCTTCTCTGGATTGCGAATCAACTTTGATAAGTCGGAAGCTATGGCACTGTCTGCCAATTGTGCCTGCAGAGGACACCCAGATTTTCCTTTATCTTGGACAAAAGGGACAATGAAATACCTGAGGGTTTATATGCACCTGGACCCCACGGTCATGTATAAGAAAAACGTATGTGAAAAATTAGACCAGATCAAACAACTTTGCGCTAAATGGCGGGAGGTTT
Organism: Microcaecilia unicolor; assembly: GCF_901765095.1. Classification (NCBI taxonomy): domain Eukaryota; kingdom Metazoa; phylum Chordata; class Amphibia; order Gymnophiona; family Siphonopidae; genus Microcaecilia; species Microcaecilia unicolor. The sequence goes on along the minus strand of NC_044039.1, from coordinate 71,164,366 downwards.
CAGTGTTGTTCTTGGGGAGAGTGGCACTTGTTAAAATGGTGTTGTTTCCCAAGATATTATATGCTTTACAAACGATGCCGCTGTGGATAGCTAGTAAGGATGAGGCCGTTTATAGAGGGGTGATCTCGTCTTTTATCTGGAAGGGGCGTAGGGCCAGAATAGGATATCAGAAGCTTATCCGGGCAAGAAAGGAGGGGGCGTTAACCTACCAGATCTCAGGTTGTACAACATATCTGCACTCCTCAGATGGATGCATGAAATATACACGGGGCACTATAGATTTGCATCTCCGGAGGTCTGGGAAAACGCTGTTCACCCTTGGTCAGTCTTCAATGCCATTCAGTCTAAGAGGGCGGGGGTTAAATTGTCCCCTCTACTGAAACCGCTTTGCCTAGCGTGGGATTGGTGGAGACAGAGAGTGGGGGGAGCCAGGGGACCTTCCCCGTTCATAGAATTCCAAGATAACCCAGACTTCCCTTGAGGACACGGTCTCTCTCATTTTCGAATTTGGGCTCAGAAGGGTTGTCGATTTGTGGGACAGATGGGATCGGAGGGGAGGAGGTCAGCCCCAACCTTTGAAGAGTGTCAAAATAGATGGGATATACCCAAAACGCTTTCCTTCTCGTACTTGCAGCTTAGGCATTATCTACTCTCAGTGCGCAATAAAGATAAGCAGATCTCTGTATTCACAGCGTTAGATGTGGTGTTTAAGCAGATGCCAGAGGGAAGTAACAGGCTCTCCAGCTGGTATCATCTAGGCAAAACAAAGACGCCCAATACCACTATAGCCTCATTGGCGCACAAGTGGAGTGATATGTTGGGGATGGGGGTCTCAGTATCTGAGATTCAGAAAGGCTTTGACCTGGCATATTGGATAACTCCTAATGTAAGTTGTCATGAAACTCAGCTAAAAATATTACACTGTGCTTACATTACATGGAGCAGGGGAAAGGCAATAGGTCTCTGGGACTCAGCAGACTGTGATAAATGTGTAAACCATAAGGGTACTGTGGTACATCACTTTCTAGAATGTATGGTGTTGCAGACATTTTGAAGGTGAGTCCTGGCGCATCTGGAAGAGGTAAGTGGTTCCCAGGTAGAATGGAACTACAAAATATTAATGTTGGGATTAGACTCCGAGCTGGTAAGACAGGGGATATCTACCTTACATTGTCGATTTGTGTTACTATACCTGGTACTTGCCAAGAGAGTTATATTACATCTCTGGGTGGACCAAGCGCCACCACCTATTGCCCAGTGGTACACTGCTATGAAACAAATGGCAGTTTGGGAAGGAGGGAAGGAATTGGAGCTGGAGGGTGAAAGGGCGAGATTACCCGCGGGGCATAAAATCTGGAAAAGAAGCTATGAGTGTATCTCACAGCTACCCAGTGTGAGTACAACTGAATAACAACCACCTGGTGTGTGCTTGGTCACTTACTGTAGCTAGTCTCCGGGGGGGGGGGGGGGGGGAGAGGGGGGAGAAAATGGAAATATATGCAAGAGATTATGGCGTAGCATGGTTACGAAGAAGGGGTGAGAGATATTATATAATAACGTATAAACTGGTTTAGCGGAATTGAGTGGAGGTGGACTTCACTTGCACTGGCCCCTACTTCTTATTGATCGGTGTATAAGAACATTGTATTTTCTTTGTGTTTTCTAGGTAGCGTTTTGAACTGGGGGAAACCTACACTTGATGACGTTGTGTATTGCTGCTGTTGCATTTATGTTGATGGTTGTACTTCTGCATTTCTCTTGCCAATAAAAATTATTAATGAAAAAAAACTGGTTAAAAGATAGAAAACAGAGAGTGGGGTTAAATGGTCAATATTCTCAATGGAGAAGGGTAGTTAGTGGGGTTCCCCAGCTGCAGGGGTCTGTGCTGGGACCGCTGCTTTTTAACATATTTATAAATGACTTAGTAATGGGAGTAACTAGTGAGATAATTAAATTTGCTGATGACACAAAGTTTTTCAAAGTCGTTAAATCGCGGGAGGATTGTGAAAAATTACAAGAGGACCTTACGAGACTGGGAGACTGGGCGTCTAAATGGCAGATGACGTTTAATGTGAGCAAGTGCAATGTGATGCATTTGGGAAAGAGGAACCCGAATTATAGTTACGTCATGCAAGGTTCCACGTTAGGAGTCACAGACCAAGAAAGGGATCTAGGTGTCATTGTTGATGATAAGTTGAAACCTTGTCAGTGTGCTGCTGAGACTAAGAAAGCAAATAGAATGTTAGGTATTATTAGGAAAGGAATGGAAAACAAAAATGAGGATGTTATAATGCCCTTGTATCTCTCTATGGTGCGACCGCACCTCAAATACTGTGTTCAATTCTGGTCGCCGCATCTCAAAAAAGATATAGTGGAATTAGAAAAGCTGCAGAGAAGGGCGAAGAAAATGATAAAGGGGATGGGACGACTTTCCTATGAGGAAAGGCTAAAGCGGCTAAGGCTCTTTAGCTTGGAGAAAAGGCGGCTATGGGGAGATGTGATAGAGGTCTATAAAATAATGAGTGGAGTGGAATGGGTAGATTGGAAGCGTCTGTTTACGCTTTCCAAAAATACTAGGACTAGGGGGCATGCGATGAAGCTACAATGTAATAAATTTAAATTGAATCGGAGAAAAATTTTCTTCACTCAACGTGTAATTAAATTCTGGAATTCGTTGTCAGAGAATGTGGTAAAGGTGGTTAGCTTAGCGGAGCTTTAAAAAGGTTTGGACGGCTTCCTAAAGGAAAAGTCCATAGACCGTTATTAAATGGACTTGAGGAAAATCCACTATTTCTGGGGTAAGCAGTATAAAATGTTTTATACTTTTTTGGGATCTTGCCAGATATTTGTGATCTGGATTGGCCACTGTTGGAAACAGGACGCTGGGCTTGATGGACCTTTGGTCTTTCCCAGTATGGCAATAGTTATGTACTTAGTAATGGAGTCAAGAACTGTTGTAGAAGCCCATGTGGAAGGAACATTGGGCCAGAAGAAACTGAATACCTATTGAACTCGACTAACAGCTGTGGGGTGGAGGACAGGACTGTTAATTTACAGTGAGAGTGAAAAGTCTTGTCCATGGGAGTAGGCTGTTTTAAACTGAGACCCAAGTCTCCAAAATAAGTGGGCTCAGTTGAAGAAAGCCAGAGGAACTGTTGGTGGAAAGAAGTTGTTCCCCACAAGACTGGATCCGGGATGCTAATAGAGTTGATTTGCATTTGGTGTTTCTAATTTGCATTTTTGTGAAGGCTGAGAAACAAGTGTTGGCATTCCTCAGAAAGGTGACGGGGCTCCTCAGGGGTACCAGAAAGGTGACCTGTTTCCCAATGATGTTTCACAGAAGGATTCTAAGAAATTATGATAAATGAGAAATGGTCATCCTGAGTTGAAGGATGAGCCCAACTGAAGAGGCTGAGGTTACAGGCTGCCAAAGGAGAGAGCTGACTCTGAGCCTTTCTCAGAGGCAAAGCTCTATGAGCTCTAACCACAGGATTGTAATGCTGGACAGGAGCCACCAGGGGGCCTTCAGCACACGAGATTACCCTTGGGGGATTACAGCATGCATAAATGACCATTCCACACGATCAAATGCCTCGTGTACCAATTTAATTGAATAGCCCTGCAAACATTGTCCCCTTTTGTACACTGGGTAATAAGTCCACACTGATCTTCATGGATAAGACTAGAGATGTGACCATTCAATCGTTTTGCAAGAACACTAGCCAATAATTTAACGTCCAGGTTGAGGAGGGAAATCGTCTGATAAGAACCACATTGTTTAGTGTCTTACTGTGGTTTGGGTAGTATGGTGATTCCTGCCTCCATCATAGACGGAGGAAGGCAGTCTCCCTCCAATACTCGATTAAAGACAAGTCAGCAGTGGAGCTACCAACCCCCTGAATTTCTTATAAAACCTGGGGATTTTCCTGGTTTCAGTAAACGAATGGCCGCATTGACCTCCTGAACCTTTGTCTCCTTCACCAGACTCTCCTGTTGATCTACATTGAAGCAGGTCAAATCAGGTGTATTGAAGTATGCTTTTGTGGTACTCAGAGAAGCTTGTGTCTCAGAAGTATACAAATGTGAATAGTAGCGTAAGAAACATGCTGTTAAATCTGCAGGTTTAAAATATTCTGTTCCATCATCCTCACAAAGGGATACCACTTGCGTTTGCATCTGCTTCTTCTTCAGCTGAGAGGCCAATAATTTACTGGCCCTGTTACCCTCTTCAAAGTAAACCTGCCATGCTTTATTTAGAGTAAATACTTCCTTGACCGTCCACTGACTTTTCAAAAACTGACGAAGATCTTGAACCCATCTTATCAACCTAGAGGTAGGATGCTGAACACATTGACACTAACTGTGACACTTGCTGCCTGATGTCTCCATCCCTACCCTCCCTATCCCTCTTCAGCTTGCTAGCCCACATTATACAATGGCCCCTTATAAAAGCTTTTAGACTGTCCCAAATAACACCCAGGGACATCTCTGATGTCATATTATCCTTAAGAAAAAGAGGTTTCTCCTTAGAGAGATCCTGCACCTCACACGTCTCATCCAACAAAACTTCATTTAACCTCCAGAAGCGTAACCTCCGGTCTTCACAGGGTCCTTTATACTTAATCCAAATGGGAGCATGGTCCGACCACACTATAGTATCTATTTCCACTCGTTCCGCATTGGTAAGGAAAGTTTTATCTAAAAAAAATAGTCAATACGTGAGAATGAGGCATGAGACGTAGAATAATATGTAAAAGCTCTACTATTATCATGAAAGTACCTCCATGCATCAACAAGGCCCATACTCTCAAACAGCACCAACAAAGCTTTCCTATGTGACTGCTTATAAATAACTTGAGCAGACGAGTCTAATTTGGGGTGCAAGGGCACATTGAAATCAGTTCCCACAATCCACATCCCATTAGGTCATTGCAATAAGGTTTGCTCCAACCCCATATAAAAGGATTTCTATGCTTCGTTTGGGGCATAAATGGAAACCAGATTATAAGTAGTACCCTGAATGGCAATTTGCACATCTAAAAAACGGCCACTGGGATATGGTAGAACTTGCTGAATTGTTGGATGAAGAGAACTGGATTTTAAAATACCCACCCTCTGTTTTTTCAGCGAGGGATGGGAGGCAAACAAATTGCAGTGATACCCTCTTGCGCATCAGATGCTGGTGGAGTTTCAATAAATGTGTTTCTTGCAGTAAGCAAATAGAGGTCGACAGTCTCAAAAGTTCTTTAAAAATAGATTGCCTCTTATACAGTGAATGTAGTCCCCGAACATTCAGGGACACAATTTTAAAGTCGCCCATTTAGCCAGTAATTCAACAAAAGCATAGCATACGTTCTGAAATATCATAGTGTCTCATCCCCCCTTCCCTAGTTCCCTGCATGCATAGTTCCCTGAGCAGTTCTCCCCTTAATTTTCTATACTGTGCCCTCCCCAACTTTACCCCCCCCCCTTCAAACCAAAAAAGTGTAACAGACCCCAACCCGTCCACCCCACTAACCTTCCCTCCTTATTCCCCTGCATACTCCCTGCTCCTTTTCTAACGGGCATATAAAATATGTTACAGAGGAAGCGAGGACACCCATCCCCCCTATCCCTTAGCTCCTCTAACCATGTTTCTCCTGCATTTATAATCAGCTCAAATAAAACAGTCTCATTTCAGCTCACACACACATTCAAGCCTCATTAACAATTTTCCATCCTAGTGAGTCAAATGTATAGCTCAGGGACATAGTAGCAAGATAATTCAATATCATACAATACATGGTCACCTTGCACATTCTTTCAAGGCTAAAAAACATTGGCGAGAACTGGGTAAAGAATTATAAGTCTGAGAAAAAAAAAGTTAAGTCCAATTCTCCTGCCCTGTAAGTACTCTGGGGTCCTCTCCAAGTTCAGCTTTATAATCAATCAGACCACCATGCGTAACGCAATGTTGCCTCCAAAAGTCCAGAGTGGGAGTTCTGGCACTGCAGACGGCAGTTTTTGCTGGTCAAAGCTCTTTGCCACTTAGGGTGGAGTTGAGGATTTTCCCTACGCGATGCTGGCGCCTTCACCTATTGAGGGTCAGCCTGCGGGCAGAGCTGCAATGCCTCTTCCTTGGCTCGAATTCTGTGAAATTGCCTTTCACGGGTGAACACCAATGCGAAAGGGAATTGCCATCTACCTCACTCCTTCAGCTTGCAATTTCTCTGTTAAGAAACGCAGTTCCCCTCGCAGTCTCAGGGTTGCACTTGAAACATCTTGGTATAGTGATAAAGTGTAAGTTTCCCACATGCAGGCATCTTTCTTGCGTTTTTCAGCATGGCCTCTTTCACCTTAAAAGTTTGGAAACAAGCCACAGTGTCCCTTGCCTGATTGTTTCTACTACTACTACTACTACTATTTAGCATTTCTGGCCTTCCCCAGGGACCGGTGCGCCTGCACTATCTCGATATGCTCCTCAGGAATTTTTTCTCCACCTTTGAAGAGCAGGGAACTGGCAATACTTTGCACAACCAATTTACTGTTCATGTCTCTGGGGTCTCTGGAAGTCCTCTTATTCTGATATTGCATTACCTAGATCTATTTTCTAGGGCTTCTATTTTCAGAGACAGATCAATATTTGTAGTCATTAAGTCTTCTATATATTTATCTAGAGTTACAAGAGTCTCAGAATGCTCCTCCAGGAGGTGTTCTGACTCATTTCATTTACCTAGCTCACCAATGTCTCTCCTTAGATCAGACCCCAGGGCCACCAGATCTTCACACTGGTATCCGCTTTAATCTCCAGCAGCCACTCTCTGAGCTCTCCCACCGGTGAAGCCTGTCCCGAAGTCGGCCCTGAATCTACTGGGGCTTCCTCGGCCACCTCAGTCGTCGGATCACCCATGCGGTGCACATCCGCCATCTTACCCTGTTCTTCCTGAGGAGACTGCAGCACTGCAGAGTAGAAGAACCAGGTGAAATCAACACTTTTAGCTTTGAACGCCATCAGGGTCAAGGCTGTGAAGTCTGAAGGGCCCTTCGCTATGCTAAAGTGAGTCTTTATTACTGATGATTTTTAGGCGATTAGATCTCGGGGAGCAGGGAGTAGCGCTCTTAAGTTGCCATCTCTGGTGGTGACATCACTTCCTCCCCCTAGCACCCAAGATTTAATGTAAAGTAAGAAGCATTTGTATTTAGCCATCTCCCGATAAGATTCAAAGTGGACTACTACTACTATTATTTAGCATTTCTATAGCGCTACAAGGTGTACGCAGCGCTGCACAAACATAGATGAAAGACTGTCCCTGCTCAAAGAGCTTACAATCTAATAGACAAAAAATAAAGTAAGCAAATCAAATCAATTTATGTGTACAGGAAGGAGGAGAGGAGGGTAGGTGGAGGCGAGTGGTTACAAGTGGTTACGAGTCAAGCAATGTTAAAGAGGTGGGCTTTCAGTCTAGATTTAAAGGTGGCCAAGGATGGGGCAAGACGTAGGGGCTCAGGAAGTTTATTCCAGGCGTAGAGTGCAGAGTCAGAAGGCGCAAAGTCTGGAGTTGGCAGTAGTGGGGAAGGGAACAGATAAGAAGGATTTATCCATGGAGCGGAGTGCACAGGAAGGGGTGTAGGGAAGGACGAGTGTGGAGAGATACTGGGGAGCAGCAGAGTGAGTACATTTATAGGTTAGTAGAAGAAGTTTGAACAGGATGCGAAAACGGATAGGGAGCCAGTGAAGCGACTTGAGGAGAGGGGTAGTATGAGTAAAGCGACCCTGGCGGAAGACGAGACGGGCAGCAGAGTTTTGAACCGATTGGAGAGGGGAGAGGTGACTAAGTGGGAGGCCAGCAAGAATCAGATTGCAGTAGTCTAAACGAGAGGTGACAAGGGTGTGGATAACAAAACAGATTAAATATGCAGACACAATATGAGGAAAATGTATTAGAAAAAAGTATTTTTTATCTTTTAGCTACACTGTTCTGCACAAGAGGTTGTTATCCCCTCCTGCCACCAGATAGAGGTAGGGAAAAAAGAGAGTTTTACCAATGACTTCACCAGTATTAGCAGGTGGTGCTCCCAATATTTTCTGTACCTCAGCAGATGGTAGGTTATGCTCTCTGGTGCTCCTGGTCCCTGGCCTAGCTCCCCACTCTGCTGGCTGTGGTCGCACTGCTTGGTTGAGCCTAAGGACTGCTCCCAGATTATCCAGTCTCCGGACTGTACCTAGTTGAGCATGGTGCTTGACTCTGCTGCTCCCATTCGCTCTTATTAGTGTCCACTATGTGAGGCTTGTGGCTTGGTCCTACGGAACTCTGCCTGAGGGGTGCGGGTCCCTATCTTCCCTACTCCTCCTTGCCCTTCTCACTGTGTTTGGGTGCAATTCCCTTGAGCTCTTCTCTAGCGCCAAGTCTTAGGAAAAAAGAACCTTAATTGGTTTTGCATGGCTGAATGTTATTCCCTGGTCCAGGTCATAAAGTATTATTGGGGGGGGGGGGGGGGGGGAACGGGGGAATGAGGCTCAATTAGCCTAAGCAAAAAAAAAAAAAAGACCAGAGAGAGTTGTGTGTGTGTGTGTGGGGGGGGGGGGGGGTGGAGGTTACACCGGAGACGATGGAGCCCCGTGCTCAATTTCGCTTGAACACCAGGGTAGGCCTATACGTGTCAGCCACGTGGCTGAGCATACCTTCGAGCAGATGATGCAGTATTTGCAAGATCCATCAGATCAGCACATCTTCTGGCTTGCTCTGTCTCTCCTGTGATGGGCCATTTTCAACTTGGAAATGATCACGGGGGCTGTGGGAAATTTGGGTGGGTTGTTGGAGCTGCTACTGCTTCTGTCTGCTCTGAGGAATTGGGACCTTCCTTGGTTGGAATGGCGTCCGTTTTGCCCCCAGTTTTTCTGTTCGCTTGCCTCTGTTTCTCAGCTGCAGGATTCTCCACAGCTCCCTTTGGGGCTCTGGGGAGTGGGAGGCCTTGCCTTCTTATCACAGGGTCCACCTGCAGGGTCGGGGCCCTCATTTGGTGGCCAAGCGCTGCAGGGGGGGTTCAGGTGGTTGTGGATGTCCTGGTCAGCTCTAGGGTGTCGGGTAGGATCTTGAGGTCCTCTGACCCTCAGTCCCTTTCAGATTCGAGCTTAGACAATGCTCTCCTTCGGGAGGAGGTGGGGGAGCAGTTTCATGTGACCCGGCTCTTCAGTCAAGAGGTGCTCTCTTGTCTCATTGATGAGGTTTCAGACTGTCTAGTTGGTCAAATCAGTCTCCCTCTGCGAACCTCTCTGAGGGGGATTCTCTCTTGGAGAGTCTTGAGGGGCATTTTCATTGTCATAAGGCTGTTTCCCACATGATGCTGGCAAAGTGGAAGGCCCTGGATGGGACTCTCAAGGGGGCTTCAGCCCTTGATTATGAGGTTTCTCGAATCAAATGAACTGCAGGACCCGAGGCAGTCCATTTTAATAATGGTTTATGGACTTTTCTTTTAGGAAGCTATCCAAACCTTTTTAAACCCTGCTAAACTAACTGCTTTTACCACATTCTCTGGCAACGAATTCCAGAATTTAATTAAATGTTGAGTGGAAGTAGTTATAGGTCAGGATGAATTTAATCTAGTAATAGTTTCTAGTGTATATTAGTGGTTCAGGACGGATGTCTTTAGATATTTGTCACAAGCAGTTCTGCAATCTTTGTGGCGAATGTTGTTCAATAGTAAGTTATTTTTTTCCATTTATAGCTCACCTGTTAACTATTAGCTATCTACATTCATTGTAACAAGGAGAGTGCCAGATGGTAGCTGCTTAATGTTTTTCTTTTAATTTATTCTGAAAGCTGTTTGTGTTGTGCCCTAGGGGTTTAAGAATCCCCTCTATAAGTCCAGATACTTTCTGTATAAATATGCCAATGTCAGGATTGATCTGCAAGGGTTTCACATTAATAGATTTTAGGAAGCATGCAGACAGAATGTTTCCACAGAAGGGTGGTTTGGTATGAGGTTCTTTGATTTGAAAGTGCCTACATAAGATTTTTCAACTGTACTATATGTTCCTGTGTGCGTTCTTCAGTCAGTTTCCTATAGTATTTTCTGTTTAAGAGCTGTCTCTGCCCTTCTATTTATATTTGTGTGTCCAGAGTTACAGAGAAATATAGAAAATGATGACAGCAGATGAAGATCATATGGCCTATCCAGCCTGCACATCTATACCATCCAGTCTCTCTTCCTCTCCCTTAGAGATCCTGTGTTCATGTCTTATGCTTTCTTGAGTTCAGACACATGCTTCATCTCCAGCACCTACACTAGGAGACTGTTCACACATCCATCACTCTTTCTGTAAAGAAGTATTTCCTAAGATGGCTCCTGAGTCTATTCCCTTTCTTCTTCATCCTATGCCTCTTATTCCAGAGCTTACTTTCGTTGAAAGAGACTCTCTTCCTGTACATTTATGCCACAGAGATATTTAAATGTCTCTCGTATCTCCCCTCTGCCATCTTTCTTCCAAAGTATACATATTGAGATCTTTGGCCCCATACAGTTTGACGAAAATCACTGACTATTTTGGTAGTTGCTGTTTGGACCGACTCCATCCTGTTTATATCTTTTTGAAAGTGCGGTCTTTAGAATTGTACACAGGATTTCAAATGAGGTCTCACCAGAAACCTGTAAAATATAGAGCCAATATCTCCTCCTTACTGCTGACCATTCTTCTCGCTTTGTACTCAAGTATGCACCTGACTTTGGCTGTCACCTTTTCTACTTGTTTGGTCACCCTAAGATCATCAGATACAATCACCCCCCCCCCCCCCCCCCAGTCACACACTTCTTTCATGCACAGTACTACTTCACTCCCTGTACCAGGGGTGGGCAACCTTTATACACAGAGGACCACATGAATGTCAGTATTATCCCTGGTGGGCCACAATACTATAAACTATTACTAGATTAAATTCATCCTGATCTATAACTACTTGAGAATGTGGTTAAAGCCGTTAGCTTAGCGGGGTTTAAAAAGGTTTGAATAGCTTCCTAAAAGAAAAGTTCATAAGCCATTATTAAAATGGACTTGGGAAAATCCACTGCTTATTTCTGGGATAAGCAGCATAAAATGTATTGTACTGTTTTGGGATCTTGCCAGGTACTTGTGACCTGGATTGGCCACTGTTGGAAACAGGATACTGGGCTTGATGGACCCTCGGTCTGTCCCAGTACGGCAAATTATGTACTTATGACATCTACAAATCATGGGTATCACTATGGGCACAAGGACAGCACCATAATATGCCATGATATGAGCACCAGAGGATGGCACAATTTGTGCTTCTGTGCTCAAACCTCCTTCACCCAAACTTCCGGGAGGAACATCATCCTCCAGGCTGTGTCAAAGCGGACTCCCAGGTACTCCAAAGCCTGGGAGAGAACCAGTTGACACGTGCGCCAATTCACAACCCAGTCAAGGGTCTCTGAGAGATCTCTTGAGAAGCGGCCAGCTGGCCTCCGCTGCTAAGTCCACTCGGATCAGCTATTCGCCAAGATAAGCATGCACCCTGATTCCCTGGTGGTGCAGATAAACAGCGACCATAACCATAGCCTTGGATAACGTGTGGGAGGCCGTGGTCAGTCCAGAGGGCAAGGCCTGAAATTGTAATGGCACCCAAGAACACAGAAGCAAAAATAATGCTTGTGATGGGCTATGACAGGAAAGTGCGGATTGTCCTGGACCTCACGGAGGCCTAAGAAGAACTCGCCCAGCTGAATTGAGGCAATCACCGACCTAAGGGTTTCCATGTGAAACTGTTTTACCTACAGAAAAACATTTATTCCATTCAAGGCCAGAATGGGACAGAAGGATCCACTCTTCTTGGGGACCAAAAAGTAATTGGAATCACAACACAGACCACACTCTTGATGAGACACTGGCTTCACAGCTCTGAGCTCCAACAGACGCTTGAGAGTAAGGAAGACAAGCCCATCGCTTTTGCTCCAAGACACATGGGGAAGGAAAGCTCCAGGGAGTATACCTTCTCAACCATCTCCAGCGTTGGAAGAGGGACAACCTGCCCCCCCCCCCCCCACTTGAATCAGTGAGGGACCCAACGCATTCTTATTGGGCAGGACGGGTGGCTGGGGCAAAGCCAGCGGTAGCTGAAAGGCCAGATATCCTAGGGCCCCAAAAAAAGGAGCCTGACTGAAAAGGTCTCCTTGAACTGGAGGCCTGGGTCAGGACACAGCAGGCTGACTGGAAATGGCCCAATCCTTGGAGCAATCTTTGGAAGCAGAGAACCGCTGGGAGCCCTTAGACCTCCGCTCAGAGAGATGGAGAAGCTGGTGCTTCATCTCCAGCACCTCCACAAAGAGAGGCTGTTCATAAAGCCATCACTCTTTCTGTAAAGAAGTATTTCCTAAGATGACTCCCGAGTCTATTCCCTTTCTTCTTCATCCTATGCCCTCTTATTCTAGAGTTTCCTTTCATTGAAAGCGACTCTCTTCCTGTGCATTTATGCCACAGAGCTATTTAAATGTCTCTATCGTATCTCCCCTGTGCCGTCTTTCTTCCAAAGTCTAGCCACCCCTATTTCTTTCATCAGCTTTTCCAAGTCCTCCCCAAACAGCAAGCACCCTAGAAAGGGCCGATAACTAAGAACCTTCTTGGAAGTTGAAACCACCACCAAACAGCAGAGCAACAGCCAGCGACAGTCCACCACAGCCGAGCACGCTGATTGAGATACCGAGCAGGCCAAAATCACACAGGACATCTGCTAAGAAGGCCACCCCAGACTAGGCAAGAAATTTCTGCAGAGTCCAGCTGCAGCCAGCACAATATGGCCTCTGCCACACAGCCGTTACACACAGCTACTAGAATGCTTAGCGCTCCTACTGAGAAGGCTAGGCGTAACTGCTGCTCCACTCGCTTACGTGGAGCTCCTTGAGGGCTCAACTGCCCTCAACAGAGACAGCGGTCACCTCATCCACCATAGGATACAGCCAGGGGAAAAAGTGGGAAGTGAAAGAGGTGTGCCTAGTACTTTGCAGACACTTCCATGGATCAAGACCCTATAGCTCACATCAATCATGGGTCCTGAGCAGGAGTATATTATCTTTGCCCTACCACGGCTCCTTGGGAACAGACGGGACATGAAGGAGGTGTGCCAAAGCAAATTGCGACAACTTATGTCTAATGACATCAAATCCTGGTTGGATGCCTTACCCCTGGCGCTTCTCACCCTGCGCGCCTCACCATCTGCCTCATTAAAGTTGAGCTCATTTCAATTATGCACTGGACATAAAATGCGTCTCATCCCCCGTTACCCTGACCATCACCTGCCAGATACTTGGTGTATTGGGATCATTACCTCATTACCTTACTCAGTCATACAAAGGCAATCTTGCAGACTGTTAACCCAACATAGTACACCAGTTCATACCCATTTCAACCAATCAGGATGACTTTTATTCTCTGCAGTAATTGTGGTGCTTTAGTTTCAAGGCCAATCATCTGGAGACTTAAAGCTTGTCCTATCTGTCTTCAGCTATCTAGTTTACAACAAGAGCTCAGTAAAGTAATGCAAGAATTGGATACAATTAAAGCAGCTTCTAGGACTGCACAGAAAAATAGCTTCTCACCACTCCCTCAAAGAATAAAACCACATAAGAACAGATGGTTCACAGTAGGCTCAGGCAGACTTCGTCATGTGACACAGAAGCATCCGCCCGCACAAGTGTTGCCACTAAAGAATTCTTTTGCTCCATTACAGCACTGTAATGCTCCTGAAAACAGAACTGAGGCAGAGGAAAAAGCAATAGAGTTGGAACAAAAAGACATGAAGGTACCCAAAGTGAAAAGACACCCCCAAATCACTAATGTTGAAACACATACCAAGAAATACAGATGGAAAGCAATGGCCACAAATGCTCGTAGTCTAAGCAACAAAGTTCATGACCTTCAAGCCCTGATGTTGGAGGCAGACTTAGATGTTGTTGCAATCACAGAGACATGGCTCAACGGTTCCCACGAATGGGATACAAGCATACCAGGCTATAATCTATTTAGGAAGGATAGAGAGGGTCGAAAAGGTGGAGGAGTAGCTCTGTATGTAAGGAATGATATCATGGCGACTGAAATGACAGGGACCTGGGGAAAAGAAGAAGCGATATGGATCACCTTAAAAAGAGAGGATAGAACTTCGGTCCAAGTGGGTGTTGTCTACAGACCCCCAACACAATTAGAGGAACTAGATAAAGATCTGATCGCAGATATTCAAAAATTAGGAAAGAAAAAAGAGGTTCTGTTGATGGGAGATTTCAATCTGCCGGATGTAGATTGGAAGGTTCCGTCTGCCAAATCGGAAAGAAGTAGAGAGATCGTGGATGCTTTCCAAAGTGCTCTGCTCAGACAGATGGTGACGGAACCCACGAGGGATGGAGCAATGCTGGATCTGGTGCTCACAAATGAGGATAGTGTGTCAAATGTCCGAGTGGGTGCACACCTGGGAAGCAGTGACCATCAAACGGTTTGGTTTGATATAACAGCTGAAGTGGAGGGCAGCCACTCTAAACTCAAAGTCCTGGATTTCAAGCGTGCTGACTTTAGTAAAATGGGGGAATACCTGAGGAAGGAAATGATGGGCTGGGAGGACGTACATGAAGTGGAAGGGCAGTGGTCCAGGCTGAAAGAAGTAATAAATAGGGCCACAGACCTTTATGTAAGGAGAGTAAATAAAACCAAGAAAAAAAGGAAACCGATATGGTTCTCCAAGCAAGTGGCTGAGAAAATAAAGGCTAAAGAGTTAGCGTTCCAGAAATATAGAAAATCTCAAGAAGAGGAACACGGGGAGGAATACCGGATGAAACTGAAAGAAGCAAAGAGAGAGGTACGTCTGGCGAAGGCGCAAGCAGAAGAACAAATAGCTAGAAATGTAAGGAGGGGCGACAAAAATTTCTTCAGGTGTATTAGTGAAAGAAGAAGGACTAAAAAGGGAATTGTGAGACTAAAAGATACAGCGAACCGCTATGTAGATAATGATGAAGAAAAAGCCAATTTGCTAAATAGATACTTTTGTTCGGTTTTCACTGAAGAAAATCCTGGAGAAGGACCGCGAGGGACTGGCAAAAGTACACCTGAGAATGGAATGGATATAGCACCATTCATGGAAGAGAGTGTGTATCAACAACTTGGAAAGCTAAAGGTGGACAAAGCCATGGGACCGGACGGGATCCACCCCAGAATATTGAGGGAGCTCAGAGAGGTTCTGGCGGGTCCTCTTAAAGATTTGTTTAATAAATCCTTGGAGACGGGAGAGGTTCCGAGGGACTGGAGAACGGCGGATGTGTTCCCTCTTCACAAAAGTGGTGATAGGGAAGAAGCTGGAAACTACAGGCCGGTAAGCCTCACTTCGGTTATTGGAAAAGTAATGGAAGCGATGCTGAAGGAAAGGATAGTGAATTTCCTGGAAGCCAATAAGTTGCAAGATCCGAGACAACATGGTTTTACCAGAGGGAAATCGTGCCAAACGAATCTCATTGAATTCTTTGATTGGGTAACTGGAGAATTGAATCATCGACGTGCTATAGACGTAATCTACTTAGATTTTAGCAAAGCTTTTGACACGGTTCCCCACAGGAGGCTCTTAAATAAACTGGATGGGCTGGAGATAGGTCCCGAAGTGGTGAACTGGATTAGGAACTGGTTGACGGACAGACGACAGAGGGTGGTGGTAAATGGTGTTCGCTCGGAGGAGGGAAAGGTAAGTAGTGGAGTGCCTCAGGGATCGGTGCTGGGGCCGATTCTGTTCAATATATTTGTGAGTGACATTGCCGAAGGGTTAGAAGGTAAAGTTTGCCTATTTGCGGATGATACTAAGATTTGCAACAGAGTGGACACCCGGGAGGGAGTGGAAAACATGAAAAGGGATCTGAGGAAGCTAGAAGAATGGTCTAAGGTTTGGCAATTAAAATTCAATGCGAAGAAATGCAAAGTGATGCATTTAGGGAGTAGAAACCCACGAGAGACTTTTGTGTTAGGCGGGGAGAGTCTGATAGGTACTGAGGGGGAGAGGGATCTTGGGGTGATAGTATCCGAGGATCTGAAGGCGACGAAACAGTGTGACAAGGCGGTGGCCGTAGCGAGAAGGTTGCTAGGCTGTATAGAGAGAGGTGTGATCAGCAGGAGAAAGGAAGTGTTGATGCCCCTGTACAAGTCGTTGGTGAGGCCCCACCTGAAGTATTGTGTTCGGTTTTGGAGGCCGTACCTTGCGAAGGATGTTAAAAAAATGGAAGCGGTGCAGAGAAAAGCTACAAGAATGGTATGGGATTTGTGTTCCAAGACGTATGAGCAGAGACTTGCTGACCTGAACATGTATACCCTGGAGGAAAGGAGGAACAGGGGTGATAAGATACAGACGTTCAAATACTTGAAAGGTATTAATCCGCAAAAAAATCTTTTCCGGAGATGGGAAGGCGGTAGAACGAGAGGACATGAAATGAGATTGAAAGGGGGCAGACTCAAAAAAGATGTCAGGAAGTATTTTTTCATGGAGAGGGTGGTGGATGCTTGGAATGCCCTCCCGCGGGAGGTGGTGGAGATGAAAACGGTAACGGAATTCAAACATGCGTGGGATATGCATAAAGGACTCCTGTGCAGTAGGAATGGATCCTCAGAAGCTTAGCCGAAATTGGGTGGCGGAGCAGGTAGGGGAAGAGAGGTTGGTGGTTGGGAGGCGAGGATAGTGGAGGGCAGACATATACGGTCTGTGCCAGAGCCGGTGATGGGAGGCAGGACTGGTGGTTGGGAGGCGGGAAATACTGCTGGGCAGACTTGTACGGTCTGTGCCCTGAAAAAGGCAGGTACAAATCAAGGTAAGGTATACACATATGAGTTTATTTTGTTGGGTAGACTGGGTGGACCATGCAGGTCTTTTTCTGCCGTCATCTACTATGTTACTATCAAGCTCATTTTCAAAGCACTTAGCCTCCCAAAGTTCCATAGAAACCTATGGAACTTAGCCTCTCAAAGTGCTTTGAAAATATGCCTCTATGTGATTACAATCCATTATAATATCTTTGTCTTGCTTTTCCCAGGAAACACCCATCACCTGCCAGATACTTGGTGTATTGGGATCAATTACAATCCATTATAATATCTTTGTCTTGCTTTTCCCAGGAAACGCCAGACAAAAGGTGGGGGGGGGGATAATGCTGACCCTCCAAGATCTGACACATTAAAAGTTGGAGCATTGGTTCATCGCAAATATTACACACACAAGACTTGGAAGGATCCTGTTTACATTAGACCCTTCTGCATTGCGGCATTATCTGCCACCGCAGTAAAATTGCAAGATCACACTTCCTGGGTACATCTTAAAGACATAAGGACTTTTCAACCTCTCCAGAATCAGGACGTTATTAACGATACTGATTCAACTGCAGATGGATGCTCGTGAATGTAACCTCAATATTTTTGGACTTGCTTTCCTGTGTACTTTTGTCTTAGCATTAATCTTGATGATTCTTGAAAAATACTGCATTATTTTTTGTGACTAATACTGATAACTATAAGGAAGTATAACTATATGCTTATTTGCTTTGTTATATTTGTTAAAGTTTGTCGATTACAAGTTGCCATTTCCCAGGATGTTGTTGACAGCCCTAACAATTTAGATCCCTAGGAGGTGGATAGATACGCTTATGGGTACTATCCAGTTAAGACTACCATAAACTTTAATGCAACCGATGAGACAGTTACGTTGCAATTAGATGTTTGCAGTATAGCCTCTTGTGGATCTTTAGAATGGCACGATCCAGCTGCCCACGGGGTTTCTAAAATCCCTTCATTGGTGGACAATTCGATCCAATTTGACCTTGGGACGTTCTTTTCAAATCCCTCAGCCGCAAAAAGTGCTGACGATGGATGCATCTCTCCTGGGGTGGGGAGCTCATGTCGATGGACTCCACACCCAAGGATGTTGGTCTCTCCAGGAAACAGGTTTTCAGATCAAGCTCCTGGAGTTGAGAGCAGTCTGGAACGCGCTAAAGTCTTTCAGAGATCGGCTGTCCAATCAAATTATTCAAATTCAGACAGACAATCAGGTTGCCATGTATTACATCAACAAGCAGGGGTGCACCGGATCTCGCCCCCTGTGTCAGGAAGCCGTCAGGATGTGGCTTTGGGCTCGCCAACACGGCATGTTTCTCCAAGCTACGTACCTGGCAGGCGTAAACAACAGTCTGGCCGACAGGTTGAGCAGGATAATGCAACCTCACGAGTGGTCTCTCAACTCGAGAGTTGTGCGCAAGATCTTTCAAGCGTGGGGCACCCCCTTGGTAGATCTTTTTGCCACTCAAGTCAACCACAAGGTCCCTCAGTTCTGTTCCAGACTTCAGGCCCACGGCAGACTAGCGTCAGATGCCTTTCTCCTTTATTGAAGGAGGGGCCCTCCTGTATGCGTATCCTCCCATACCCTTGGTAGGGAAGACTTTGCTGAAACTCAAGCAGGATCATGGAACCATGATTCTGATCGCTCCCTTCTGGCCACGTCAGATTTGATGCCGTCTTCTGGAGTTGTCCTCCGAAGAACCGTGGAGATTGGAGTGTTTTCCAACCCTCATTACTCAGAACGAGGGGACGCTTCTGCATCCCAACCTCCAGTCCCTGGCTCTCACGGCCTGGATGTTGAGAGTGTAGATTTTGCCTGCTTGGGTCTCTTCGAGGATGTCTCCAGAGTACTGCTTGCTTCCAGAAAAGATTCCACGAAGAGGTGTTACTCGTTCAAATGGAAGAGGTTTGCTGTCTGGTGTGATGATAGGGCCCTAGATCCTCGTTCCTGTCCTACACAGACCCTGCTTGAATACCTTGTACACTTGTCTGAGTCTGGTCTTACTAACTCTATAAGAGTTCACCTTAGTGCAATCAGTGCTTTTCATTTTCATGTAAAGGGTAAGCCTATCTCGGGACAGCCTTTAGTTGTTCGCTTCATGAGAGGTTTGCTTTTGTCAAAGCCCCCTGTCAAGCCTCCTACAGTGTCATGGGATCTCAATGTCATTCTCACCCAGCTGATTAAGCCTCCTTTTGAGCTACTGAACTCCTGCCATCTGAAGTACTTGACAATGGAGATTAGTTGATAAAATTTGCGTTTTATATTTTTATTTTTCCTATCACTAATCTGGTTCTCAGTCTGACTGGAAATTAAATCCTGTCTGCAGTTTCAGTGATGGCATTCAGGTCCATTCCTCAGATGTCATCATATGTCATCTTTCAGACTTCTACAAAGAATTGACCAAGATCACTTCAGATCAGTGGGTATTAGACATAATCAGGGAATGCTACAAATTATTGTTTTTCCACCAGGTCATTCTGTCCTTATTGTCTCCTTGTTCTTGTCCCAAGAATTGTCTTGCTGTGCAAGAGACATTAAGATATCTGTGGGCCCTAGGGGCTATAATACCCATTCCTCCAGAGGAAATGGGTCAAGACATATATTCCATTGACTTCATAGTTCCATTTATTTTATTTGTTGCATTTGTATCCCACATTTTCCCACCTCTTTGCAGGCTCAGTGTGGCTTACAATACATCATGAATGGTGGAAATATAATTAGAAAATATACATTTAGTGTAACAGAAGGATCTTAGGTAACATGATAATGAAAGAACATGGTAGTAATATAACAAGCAGGTATTGTAAGGCAGTACTGAATGTATGTGGAGGAGTTGTGGAGTTCATATTTGTTAATCTTTGTAGTATACCTTATTAAAGAGATGGGTCTTCAGTAGTTTGCGGAAGTTAGTTAGTTCGTAGATCGTTTTTAAGTTGTGTGGCAACGCTTTCCATAACTGTGTACTCAAGTAGGTAAAGTTTGACGCATGCATTAGTTTGTATTTTAGACCTTTGCAGTTGGGGAAGTGCAGATTAAGGAATGTGCGGGATGATCTTTTAGCATTCCTGGGTGGTAAGTCTATCAGGTCTGACATGTAGGCTGGTGCATCTCTGTGAATGATTTTGTGAACTAGGGAGCATATTTTGAACGTGATGCACTCTTTGAGTGGGAGCCAGTGTAGCTTTTCTCGTAGGGGTTTAGCGCTTTCATATTTTGTTTTACTGAATATGAGTCTGGCTGCAGTGTTCTGGGCTGTCTGAAGTTTCTTGATTATTTGCTCTTTACAGCCGGCGTAGAGTGCGTTGCAGTAGTCTAGATGACTGAGCACCATTGATTGTACTAGGTTACGGAAAACGGTCCTTGGGAAGAAAGGTCTTACTCTTTTTAATTTCCACATTGAGTGGAACATCTTCTTGGTTGTGTTTTTTGCGTGGCTCTCAAGTGTTAGGTGTCGATCGATGGTAACTCCAAGAATTTTTAGGGTGTCTGAAATTGGAAGGTTCAGATTTGGTGTGTTGATGGTGATAAATTTGTTCGTGTTATGTTGTGAGGTGAGTATTAGGCATTGGGTTTTTTATGCATTGTTTCAGCTGAAATGCATCCGCCCATGAGTGCATGATATGGAGACTTTGGTTGATTTCATTGTAGATTTCCTTTAGATCTTGTTTAAATGGGATGTAGATCATTACGTCGTCTGCGTATATGTATGGGTTGATGTTTTGGTTTGATAATAGTTTGGCCAAGGGTGGTATTATTAAGTTGAATAGAGTCGGCGAGAGGGGGCATCCCTGTGGAACTCCGCATTCAGGTATCCATGTGTCTGAATTAGTCGAGTTTGATGTCACTTGGTATGATCGTGTGGTTAGGAATCCTTTGAACCAGTTGAGAACGTTACCTCCAATTCCGAAGTACTCAAGGATATGTAGTAGTATTCCATGATCAACCATGTCGAAAGCGCTTGACATGTCAAATTGTAGAAGTAGTATGTTCTTTCCCGTTGCAATCATCTGTTTAAATTTAATCATGAGTGTAACTAGTACTGTTTCGGTACTGTGGTTAGACCGAAATCCTGACTGGGAGTCGTGGAGTATTGAAAATTTGTTTAGATAGTCTGTAAGTTGTTTGGTTACCATCCCTTCCATTAGTTTGATTATTAGGGGAATGGATGCTTCTGGCCTGTAGTCGGTTATTTCACTGGCACTTTTCTTTGCGTCTTTGGGTATGGGGGTGAGTAGAATGTTTCCTTTCTCCTTCGGGAAGAGTCTGTAAGTTGTTTGGTTACCATCCCTTCCATTGGTTTGATTATTAGGGGAATGGATGCTTCTGGCCTGTAGTTGGTTATTTCACCTGCCTTCTACAATATTTTCCTTGCATCTCTGCACATCATCGTTCAAGATCGCGCCTGCACCCCGTTCTGCTATGCAGACGATATTCAGATATTCTGCAAGATTACTGACCCCTCCTCTATTCGTTGTTTAAATGACTGCTTCTCCCACGTATCTGCTTGGCTCGCCCAAAACCTCCTGTATAACTCTAAATGTGAATCTATCTTCTTCTCTTGTTTCAGTAACATGTCCTTCCCCCCTTGCTTAATGGTACTCCCCTTTCATCTTGTTCCTCCTTGGAATGGTTCAGTTCATTGTTTTTTTGCTAGAGCACCTTATTTGCAATACAAGTCAAGGCGGTTTACAATAAAATTTAGAAACTAACTCCAAAAATAATAAGAAAAGGGCACCATCCAAGCAGATACCACACTCAAACACTAAGAAAGTATTACAAGTTTCTTTCCACAATCAGCTTTTTAAGACTATAAATTGATATAGCAGGTTTGACAACCCATATAGGCCTCTCACGATCTGCTGAAAACAGTACTGAAAAACTGTGTTTTTAGGTTCCTCCTGAATTTCTTGTAGGAAATTTTTGAGCATACAGTAAGTATAATGGAAGAGCGTTCCAAAGAGAAGGTGCTAAAATGCAAACAAGTTAGATGCCACATTCTGGTGGAACACTGTATGAATGATATAACGCCATTCTTTAGACATGGAAACCTTTGGCTATATATTTAAAACATGATTTGTAGTCACATTGACATTCTCGATCCGGTTCAATCCGGTTTTCGCCCTCTACACTCGACAGAAACGGCACTCTCTAAAGTCTGTAATGACCTGTTCCTTGCCAAATCCAGAGGCCACTACTCCATCCTCATCCTCCTTGATCTATCCGCTGCTTTTGATACTGTCAATCATGACACTGTCCTCATTTGGGTTCCAGGGTTCTGTCCTCTCCTGGTTCTTCTCCTATCTCTCCCACCGCACCTTCAGAGTACACTCTCATGGATCTTCCTCCACCCCCATCCCGCTCTCTGTTGGAGTTCCCCAGGGATCTGTCCTTGGACCCCTTTTTTTTTCAATCTACACCTCTTCCCTGGGCTCACTGATCTCATCTCATGGTTTCCAGTATCATCTTTATGCTGATGACACCCAGCTATATCTCTCCACACCAGACATCACCGCGGAGACCCAGGCCAAGGTATCGGCCTGCTTATCCGACATTGCTGCATGGATGTCCAACTGCCACCTGAAACTGAACATGTCCAAGATCGAGCTTATCATCTTTCCACCAAAACCCACTTCCTCCACTCTCTATCTCAGTTCATGGCACCCTCATCCTCCCCGTTTCATCTGCCCACAACCTCGGAGTCATCTTCGACTCCTCCCTCTCTGCGTATATCCAGCAGATAGCCAAGACCTGTCGCTTCTTTCTCTTTAACATCAGCAAAATTCGCCCTTTCCTCTCTGAGCACACCACCCGTACTCTCGTCCACGCTCTCATTACCTCTCGCCTTGACTACTGCAACCTACTTCTTACTGGCCTCCCACTCAGAAAATCTAGACTGCCCCTATTTGACTGACTGTACATTTGTCCTTTAGATTGTAAGCTCCTTTGAGCAGGGACTGTCCTTCTATGTTAAATTGTACAGCGCTGCGTAACCCTAGTAGCGCTTTAGAAATGTCAAGCAGTAGTAGTAGTATAATGGCTCAAGGCAGCCAGTGTCTTATACCCTTTGATATCCACAGTAAACTACGTTTATGTCTCTGTATAGCATCTCCCTTTTTAAAAAAAATATTTTAGTATTGTTTTTTCCATAATTGTTTTTATAGTTCTATTTATTTGAGCATGTGATGTATTTCTTTAATGAAACATCATTTTGTATACGTTTTTACTTAAAAAAATTAATAAAAAAGATTTGACCGCAAATAAAAGGTGTTACACAAAGCTGCTATTCCTGGTGGATTCCCAACTAGCATGGGTAGGACCAGGGAGAGCTAGTCTGGTCATTTAACGAACAAAGGCTCATCTCTGGGTTCATTGTAGCATTGAAATCCACTATGCATCAAATAGGCATTATCAACCTACTATCCCACCTGAGTCACCAATGAGGAACAGAACCTGTGATTGTAACCATTTGTAGATATTACATAGCGTCAGTTTTCTCCCCTGTGCCACTTTTAATGCTAGGACATATCTCCCATTAGGATGTGTTAATGCTTTGTGCAGTTTCCAATCTAGGCCTTTCTTAATTAACATTGAGACCATCTCATACTGCTGCTATCACCTCCCCCATTCAGTGCCTTCACAATTTTTTTGTGTTCAAAGTCTGATAAATGTATCTCTTGTAATAGTTCAGTATTGGCTTTCTGCTTCTTCAAATAATTGAGTATTTTCATACTTTTCATTGGGCAATTAATTGAAACATGCAATTCCATTACAGTCTCAATACATTCACATTCTTCATTACATATATTACTATTTTTGTTGTTTGAATCACCAAGGCCCCAGCCTCACCCTGGTGATTAATTTCATACCCATCTTCACATCCACAGTGTCTTCATAGAACACCTCATTCTGTCTCCTAACATCAGTGACCTCTAATTGTTCCTTGTGTCAAAATTTACTGCTTTTGTGTGTTTTCCCACACCTCCCCTCTTTCCCCATATAAGTACATAAGTATTGCCATACTGGGAAAGACCAAAGGTCCATCAAGCCCAGCATCCTGTTTCCAACAGTGGCCAATCCAGGTCACAAATACCTGGCAAGATCCCAAAAAAGTACAAAACATTCCATACTGCTAATTCCAGAAATAGTGGATTCTCCCCAAGTCCATTTAATAATGGTCTACAAACATTTTCTTTAGGAAGCCGTCCAAACCTTTTAAAAACTCCGCTAAACTAACCGCCTTTACCACATTCTCTGGCAACGAATTCCAGAGTTTAATTACATGTTGAGTGAAGAAATATTTTCTCCGATTCATTTTAAATTTACAACATTGTAGCTTCATCGCATGCCCCCTAGTCCTAGTATTTTTTGGAAAGCATAAACAGACGCTTCACATCTACCCGTTCCACTCCATTCATTATTTTATAGACCTCTATCATATCTACTACTACTACTACTACTATTTAACATTTCTAGAGCGCTACAAAGTGTACGCAGCGTCAGCCGCCTTCTCTGCAAGCTGAAGAGCCCTAGCCGCTTTAGCCTTTCCTCATAGGGATGTCGTCCCATCCCCTTTATCTTTTTCGTCGCCCTTCTCTGCACCTTTTATGATTCCACTGTATCTTTTTTGAGATACGGCAACCAGAATTGAACACAATATCCGAGGTGTGGTTGCACCATGGTGCGATACAAAGGCATTATAACATCCTCATTTTTGTTTTCCATTCCTTTCCTAATAATACCTAACATTCTATTTGCTTTCTTAGCCGCAGCAGCGCACTAAGCAGAAGGTTTCAATGTATCATCGACGACACCTAGATCCCTTTCTTGGTCCGTGACTCCTAAAGTGGAACTTTGCATGACGTAGCTATAATTCGGGTTCCTCTTTCCCACATGCATCATTTTGCACTTGCTCACATTAAATGTCATCTGCCATTTAGACGCCCAGTCTAAATGGCATAACTCGCATCCTTTTGTCACGTCCATACAGACACTTACATAACCATCCATCTCCCCTCTACTTCCTACCACCCCTTCCTCCTCCCTTTCATTCACTCAACCCTTTTCCACTCACCCTCCCTCATTCCCCTTACCTCTGCTTGTCCAGTATTCCCAATCTATACCTTTTCTCTCATGGCAACATTGTGGAGCTTTCCCCATCCCTTTCTGACTTTTCTTCTGTATCTCTGCATGACCAGGTTCAGACTTAGAACCATTCATTACTCACTCAGTAGGTCGACCCTTGTGTCTACTTAAACTACTAACCATAGTTTCTTGCAAATTTCAGATTCCTTAAGGGTCAACTCAGGTGAGTAGAACACATCTGGTGGAGGGGTCCCTCTCCCTCCAAACTTCAGACTTCCAAAGATAACTGAAAATGTATGCAATGTTGCAGTATTGTCTAGAGTCTGTAGTTCGTAATGTAATACAAAGAAAATCATGACTCTAGAATATAAATTTTCAAAAGATGTGCTTAAATGTGGAGAAAAACCCTCAGAAACCCGTGACTAAACAGTCTCAGGTTTAGAGCGGGGTTACTGATTTTTAAGTAACTCACGCCTAGATTCTATCATCGGGAAAAAAACTCCACTTAAATATTTGTTGATTATTACAGCTTATATGTCTGTCCGCTTATTGTATCTTGTTGTATCAAGCATACAAAATGTGGTTCTAAACAATTGCCTCTTGATATTAGCTTACAGCAATACTTTAACAAATGTAAAGAAAACACTCTTATCTTAATGTCCAACGGGGGCCGCTGCCGTTTCTCCTTTACAACAAGGCTTCCTCAGGAACTGAGTGTTAAATTACGATGCTGTAATCCTGTAAAAATCAAGAATTAAAATGAGAACAAAAGAGAACCTAAAAATGTATACAATGCACCAAGGCAAAGGCTCTTGAATAGGCTTACAGCATCAAACAACAATGGTAACTTTAGATGTTTGCTCACTATATACCTCCATCCCCCAAGATGATGCTTTAAAAACAGTACAACAAATACTTGAAAATAGGGAGAGACCACATCAGATCCCAACTGATTTTTTGTTAACTCTTACAAGGATTGCTATGAAAGAAAATTATTTTGTATTTAACAACAAATTCTACTTACAAACCAGTGGAGTTGCAATGGGAGCTACATTTGCTCCCTCCATTGCCAATCTTTACATGTCAGAATTTGAGAAAGAATGGATTTATTATTCTCCTTTCTCTGAAGCCATCATCACGTGGTGGCGTTACATTGACGACATTTTCATGCTTTGGGGAGGCTCATCCACAGAGCTTAAAAACTTTATGGTATGGCTCAACAGTTGTTGTGACAACATCCAATTTACTGAACAACATTCTACCGAATCAATTCATTATCTTGATGTAGAAGTAAGATTAGCACATGGTCAATTTGTTACTAGGGTTTACAAGAAAAGCACGGACAGGAACACATTTCTTCACAGTTCGAGCTGTCACCCAGTACATTTAAAGAACAGTCTACCTTATTCTCAAATGTTGAGACTAAGACGTATTTGCACAGATTTTTCCACTTTCAAACAACAAGCCAAGAAATTAGCAGACGATTTGGCTGACAGAGGTTATTCAAGATCTACACTTCATAAAGCATATCAAAGAGCCAAATATAACAACAGAGAATTACTATTAACTACTACAACTCAAGACAAGAACAAGGAAGAAATTTGCACGATGGTCATGCAATACAATGAGGATAGTCCGTCTGTAGCCAGACTGATCAAAAACAGATGGGACATTGTACAATCAATCCCTGCCTTTAGGAACAGCAATTTACGGATTGCTTATGCCAGACGCAACAATATCAAAGAGCTGATCAGTCCAGCAGATCTTAAGCTCACGACTATATCAAACAAAACACGATTGCAAGGTCATTTCAGATGTGGCCTTTGCCCTATCTGTTTCATCACTAAGCAGATTAAACAAATATATATCCCTAAGATTAAAAAATACCATGTCTTTCGATGTTTCACTAATTGTCTATCAGACCATGTTGTCTACGTAATCAGCTGTCCCTGCAAGAAATTATATGTCGGGATGACTACTAGAGCGCTGAAAATAAGAATATTGGAACATCGATCCAATATTCGGAGACAAATTATCAAAGAGCCTATGGTACAACACTGTATGGTCAACAATCACAAATTTGAAGATCTCCAATGTTTTGTCATCGATAGAATAGACGCATCACACAGAGGAGGAGATCGTAAGTTGAAATTACGGAGAAGAGAGGCTGAGTGGATTTTTAATTTGGATTCCTTAGAACCCAACGGTCTTAATAGTTCCATAGACTGGCATGTTTTCTATTAGTCTATCAGTGAATTTTCCCTAAACCACCAGCTTTTTAGCAATGACAGCTGATTAAGATCTCTATAAATGTCAGCTGACACACTAAAGACGCCGAGACGCCATTTTGAAAAGATTGGTGCTCCGCTTAGCTGTAAGCCTATTCAAGAGCCTTTGCCTTGGTGCATTGTATACATTTTTAGGTTCTCTTTTGTTCTCATTTTAATTCTTGATTTTTACAGGATTACAGCATCGTAATTTAACACTCAGTTCCTGAGGAAGCCTTGTTGTAAAGGAGAAACGGCAGCGGCCCCCGTTGGACATTAAGATAAGAGTGTTTTCTTTACATTTGTTAAAGTATTGCTGTAAGCTAATATCAAGAGGCAATTGTTTAGAACCACATTTTGTATGCTTGATACAACAAGATACAATAAGCGGACAGACATATAAGCTGTAATAATCAACAAATATTTAAGTGGAGTTTTTTTCCCGATGATAGAATCTAGGCGTGAGTTACTTAAAAATCAGTAACCCCGCTCTAAACCTGAGACTGTTTAGTCCCGGGTTTCTGAGGGTTTTTCTCCACATTTAAGCACATCTTTTGATAATTTATATTCTAGAGTCCTGATTTTCTTTGTATTCCAAAGATAACTTTCTCATATAAATCTTATCTGGTTTAGGCGAAGATGGAATATCTTTCTAGACTGCTTCGGCTGAATTCCAATATATCACACCTCCTCTTTACTCTGAGGTTTTGCTACCATGGTTCCATTTTGTGAAGCAATCCCATCTTTCAGCTGAACACTTTGTTATAGGTTTTTCTGGCAAAATCAACACTTCCTTAGTCTCTGCAGCAGATGAATCCAGAAACTGGTGAGCTGTGTCCATCTACCAGCAGGTGGAAGTAGAGAATACTGTATTGAAGACAGGATACTGGACAGCTAGCCCCTCAGTCAGTCAGCAAGTTGTGGACAGCTCCTGGATTCCTAGTGTTTTGGGGAGCTCCTGGGCTAGTCCCTAACCAGTTGAGCCAGAGGGTGTTTGGCTAAGCAGAGCCATCCTTGGGGCGTACTTGTTATTCCAAGTCCCTGCCTCACCCTGGGTTTCCTCTCCTCTCGGTTTTCTCTATCCTGGTTTGCCTGTCTGAGCTGTAGCCTTCATCACACACACAATAACTCTTTACAGCCGGGTAACCAGTTTGGGGGGGGGGGGGGGGGGGGAGAACCCTGTGGGGATTTCTCTTGAGCTTGGGGAAGATCTAGAGAAGATAATGAAGGATTTGGGTGACTCCTAATCTCAGCAACTCCTGGAGGATAAGGCCAAGGCCACTCCGTGGTCTGGGGCATCAAGGCCTCGGCTTTGGGAGGCCGGTGGTTCTATCCAGGTCGAGCGTCTGCAGCATTCCAGCATCTCACATTCCAACTGTCCTCTTCTTTTCGAGGTGATGATAGGCCCTTGGGCACCACTGCTTGGCAGGGAGCTGCAGAGCGTTTGTCCCAATGATGGGGAGCTGGTCCACTCTTCTGTGCTCAGAGTAGGGGGTCTCCCAACTCTCTTCTACAAAGTGTGGGTGTTGGATATTGTCAGAGACAGTTACAGGCTAGAATTCTTATCTCCTGTCAGAGAATTTTTCTTGGGAGTCTCGGTGCACCATGGCATTCAAAAGATTGGCGGTCAAGGCCACATCGCAGTCTCTGTTAGATCTGGGGGCGGTGGTTCCAGTGGTACACTTCAAGGCTGGTATTCCATTTATTTTGTCATGCCCAGAAAAGGGGGGTTCTTTCCATCCCTTCCTCAATCTCAGGATGGTCCCAATTCCTGAAGGTCCGGCATTTCCGCATGGAAACACTGTGGTCAGTGGTAGCAGCAGTGCATCCGGGAGAGTTTCTTAAACTCTGGACCTCAAGGAGGCTCATTTGCTTCCCTATTTGGCCTCTGCATCAGCTGTACCTTCATTTTGCGGTTCTGGGGTGCCACTTTCAGTTTCGGGCCATGCCTTTTGACCAGTACTGCTGCCCTCACCTTCTCCAAGGTGGTGGTGGTGGGGTGATGGGACTTGATATACCGCCTTTCTGTGGTTTTTCAACTACATTCAAAGTGGTTTACATAGTATATACAGGTACTTATTTGTACTTGGGGCAATAGAGGGTTAAGTGTCTTGTCCAGAGTCACAAGGACCTGCAGTGGGAATCAAACCCAGTTTCCCAGGATCAAAGTCCACTGCACTAACCATTAGGCTACTCCTCCATGGGCATTCCTGTAGAAGGAAGGCATTCGGGTTCATTAGTATTTTGACAACTGGTTATTCCGCAGAGCATCGGAACAGGAGAATCTCTTTGCCACCGACCGGGACCTGGTGCTCTTGCAGTCTCTGGGCTGGGTGATCAGCTTTCTAAAAGGTCACACCTTGGACTATCTGGGTGTCCAATTTGACATGGCACAGGGCCGGGTCGTCTTGCCGGAGGGCAAGCAGGTTAAGCTTCAAATTCAGGTGCGCAACATGTTGCAGTTGGCGAGTTCCTGAGCCTGGGTCTATGTTCAGGTTTTGGGCTTCATGGCGGCCACTCTGGAAGTGGTGCCATGGGCGAGGGCATACATTCATCCTCAGCAGCATTCGCTGCTGTGTGGGTGATTGCCGATGTCTTGGGAGTATCTGCGGGAGCTTCCGTGGTTGTCCTTGGTGCGGTGCAGCATGAGCTGGTGGCTTCATGACCCCAACTTGCAGTGAGTAATGCCATTGGTCTCTTCAGTGGGTCATGGTGGTTTTGCGCAGGAATGTTGGACTGTGATGGAGCGGTGTGGCCCATCAATTGGCTGGAGCTGCGAGCTGTGATGAACACCTTATGGACTTTCCAGGACTTGCTCGCAGATAAGGTGGTTTGCGTTCTGTCAGATAGCACAATAGTAGTGGCGTATATCAATCAGCATGGTGGCACACAGAGGTGCGCAGCCTCCTGGAGCGGGTGGAAGCTATGTTGTGCCTGTCAGCGGCACATATTGCGGGTCAGTGCAATATGCAGATGGACTTTCTCAGTCGCACTCTGCTGGATTCTGCGGAATGGGAGCTGTCCACAGAGGCATTTCTCCAGTTATGCTGGAGGTGGGGAACACCGTAGCTCGACCTAATGGCGATACAGGAGAACTTCAAGGTGGCCAGATTCTTCAGCAGAAAAAAAGAGCTCTGCTCTGCAGGGTTGGATGCCCTGCTTCAGGTCTGGCAGCGCTTCTTTACATATTCCCTCAGTGGCCCTTGATTGGGCATGTGCTTCTCAGGATCGGTCACCTTCAGGAGGCTGGTCATTCTGGTGGCTCTAGATTGACCATGGCATCCTTGGTATGTGGACTTGATCCGTCTGTTGGTGGATGCACCCTTTCGGCTTCCAGTATTGCCCGACCTGCTGCATCAGGATCCGGTTTAGATGGAGGATCCCTCCCGATTTGGCCTTACGGCCTGGCTCGAGAGGTCGAGACTGAGAAGGAAGGGCTATTCAGACGCAGTGATCGCTACTGTGCTTCGGGTAGGAAGTGGTCTACTATGACAGCGTATGCTTGTGTGTGGTGTACCTTTGAGGCGTGGTGTGCGGCCCACGCATGGTCACTGTTGCTGGCGTCGGTACCATAGCTGTTGGCCTTTTTGCAGGAAAGTCTGAAGAATGGGTTGGCCTATAATTCTCTCTGGGTTTAGGTGGTGGTTCTGGCCTGTTACAGGTGGCGCATGTTGGGTTCTTTGCTAGATGTTCATCCAGATGTGGTGCATTTTTTTGCAGAGGGGGGTGTCACCTTCGACCTCTGCTTCACTGGCCGTGCCCCTGCCTGGATTCTGAATCTAGTGCTCAAATTTCTGCAGAGGGTGCTCTTCGAGCCTTTGCGCAGGACTACGGACAAAGATCTTACCCTCAAAGTGGTATTTTTGTTGGCTATGGTGTCAGGGCACCAGGTCTCAGAGATCCATGCGTATCCATGCGTTTCTTCAGTTTTCATTGTCTGAGATGACTTTACATATGTTCCTGTGTTTTTTTAAATTTTTTTACCAAAGGTCATCTCGGCATTTAATCTCAATCAGCTTCTTTCTCCCTTCGTTTTGGAGGGAAGATTATCCAGAGAATTTTGTGAGACTTTGGCTTTTGAATGTTTGGCGGGTTCTCCTTCGTTATTTGCAGATGTCTAATGAGTTCTGGTGTTCAGATAATCTATTTGTGCTCTTGTTGGGGCCTCAGCGGAGCAATGCAGCGTCAAAGGTGAATATAGCTCGTTGGATCAAGGACGCAGTTTCTTCGGCATATATTTTCGAGGTCCATTCCATGCGGGCACAAGCAGCCTTGTGAGCTAAAATATGTGTGCTGTCTCTGGAGGAGATCTGTTGGGAGGCTAGTTGGGCCTCTATGCATATTTTTTCAAAGCATTATAGATTGGATGTGTCTGCGTGGGTGGATGCTAGTTTTGGAGCTGCGGTTCTGTCTCGGGGAGCGGCGGCTTCCCACCTTCTTCAGGGATTGCTTTTATTATATCCCACTAGTTTCTGGATTCATCTGCTGCACAGGCTAAGGATGGTAAAATTATACCTTACCTGATAATTTTCTTTTCTTTAGTTGCTGCAGATGAATCCAGGATTCCTCCCTTTCTGCCACCTTTTTGTCTGGTTGATTTGTTGCCAGGATCTCTGTTGTGGCTGATTTATTTTTCTAGCACAGTTGATTAAAAGAAAAAAAAAAAAGACAAGAGGACAGGAACTCAATTCCATTCCTAACTGGTTTGCTACATTTATTGCTTTGTGAGGAAGGCTTCCAGGCTGTTTGCTCTTGGTTCTGCTTTGTGATGAGACATATACTGACTGACTGACTGAGGGGCTGGCAGTCTGGTATCACTGTGTTCAGTACAGTATTGTCTATCTCCACCTTCTGGTAGATGGACACAACCCACCAGTTTCTGGATTCATCTGCTGTAACTAAAGGAAAGAAAATGATCAGGTAAGGCATAGTTTTACCATCTCAGACAGGATTTTCCTCAGTATCGTCTCTCTCTCACCTTTATCTTAAGATCTATCAAATTCTTATGACAAGACCTCTAAAGCCTTTCTGTCCTCTTTCGATCTTCCTTCTATGTCTCATGTGGCTAAGGGGTTGTCTCTTCCCTTAAGCCACTCTCACCTCATACAGACCTATTACCTGCCCATCTTCTTCTGCGTTTTCTGTGTCCACCCTTGTCTATTTTCCACTCAATGCCAGCCTGTCAAAGTCTTGATATCTGGAAGCAGGCAGTAGTGCATCCACATCTTAAGAATAACCAGGCAGAGCACTCCTCCATAGATATTTATAGACCAATTTCCAACCCCCCTTTTGTTTCCAAAGTGGTAGAGAAATTTGTAGCAGCTCAGTTAATTTACAGTCTAGAAAAAACAAATGACCTACATCCGTGTCAAGCTGGATTCTGTATCCCACCAGTCAACTGAGCAAACTCTTCTTGGTCTTATTAATTACACCAGATTAATCATCCATGCAGGGAAAGTTGTTCTTCTCTCCCTTAATTTATCAACTGCTTTTGACCTGGTCAGTCACAGTGCACTTCTGAATATCTCTGTAAATGCTTGTTCATGGTTTGTCATATCTCACTAATCATTCATTTGTTGTCCATTATTCTAATACCTCATCTATTGCTTGACTGTTATCTTGTGTACCTCAAGGTTCTTTTTTAGGTTCTATACTTTTTAATGTCTTTCTTGTCCCCCTTGCTTCAGTTTCTAGGTCTTACTTTTCTTTCATACATGCTGATATCAGATTCTCTCTGCCCTTGACTTATACTTCTGTACAACTATTACTGCAGTATCTGCTTAACTAGATAAGATTGGGTTGTTGTTTTTTTTTTTTTTGAGGATGAACTGAATTTAATCAGTGCCAAGTCAGATGCCATCATTTTTTCTTGCCATGATTTATATCCCACTCTACCTGTCCCAACTATTTAGAGAATTCCACTCCCATTTAGTCTGGGGGTTATGCTAGATAGTGGTTTAACTTTTCATACCCACATGTTTCAATCTGTTATTTCACTCTGACACAGTCACTCAGTACTCTTTCCTTGAATCCTTCTCCTTCAGTACCCTTCTTCTGGCCATTGTTATCTCTAAATTAGATTATTTTAATTTCCATTACCTCAGCCTTCCAACTATTCAACTATGTAGATTGAAACGTGTTTAAAATAAATTACTAAATACTTATTGTAAAAGATTTGACTATATTGCCCTGGTTTTTCAAACTGAACACTGGCTCCCTGTTGCCTATAGAATTCCCTTAAAAGTTTTAGTATTGAGTCACCAGATTCATCTTCAGGCCACCATTCTTAGCTAGTCTTCTCATATCTTTTATTCTCTTCACAGGACATTTCTTTCTTCACAACAACATCTCCTTGTTATGCCAACTTTTCTTCAGATTTGCCTGGACACTAGTAGAGAATCTAGCTTTGGTGTTCCTGCACCAACCCTTTGGAATAGTCTTCCTCTCTGTCTTACATTAGCATCATCTCTCAGTACGTTAAAATTTTTACTTAAAGTATTCTTCTTTGCAAAGGCTTTCCCTGATTCTCTAAACAAGTAATCTATCTCTTTTTTCTTTCTCCCTGTGCTTATGAACTTTAGGGCCAGGCCTTGAATAAGTGAATCCATGTTTACCTCCTGAGTTTTTCTTTCCTTTTACTTCCCTCTTGAAATACATTGTATCTTTATAGCCTCCCTCCTTATGTATTGTGTATGTACTTTGTCCATTTTCAATTCTAACCCCTTTCCTTTTTTCAGCCCAATTTAATAATTGTGAACCACTTAGAGTTATGCATTATAGGCAGATAACAACAAATGAACTTGCTTGCAGAGAGAGAGAACCCATTCGTCTGGACTGGTCCAGAGGAAGAGAGGTGACAGCATAGGGCCCAGGATATCCCTTCCTTTGGGTCTGAAGGAAGAGGAGGAGCAGGAGCAGCCTAGAGTAAGGGGCATCCCTTTTCCTATGCCCAAATGAGGAGCGATGACGGTCATGCCAATTCCTTTTTCTACCTTGATTGAAAGGAGAGAAAGGAAAGGAGGAAAACAGAACAGTACTGCTGATGTTAGGTAAGGAATGAGGCTTGAGGGGAACAGGGATGGAGAAAGAGCATTATACTCATCAAAAAATCTGCTGTAGAGGGGACTGAGGTGGAATGGAAAACTGCTGCTAGAACATCATCATTCTCTTTTCTTTCCACCCCTCAAGAAGGAATATTATCTGATGAGTAACTTTCTGTACACTATTGAAACTCTATGTGTTTTTCAACAGTACAATTATATAATTGTTTTAGGGAGAGGTGGAGTTGATTGCAATGAAGAAACCCAAAGAAAGAACTCGGCTTTTTGAACAGATAAGTAATTCATGGGAGCTTGCTGAAGAATATGAGGAAAAGAAAAAGATAATGCATCAAGCAGAGGAAGACGCACAGTTTAGCTACAACAAGAAAAAAAATGTAGCAGCTGAGCGCAAGCATGCAAAGCAAGAGAAAGAAGAGGTGAGGTTGAAAATTTAGTATATTTTTTTCTATAATTAGCGTTCTTTGTTTAAAAAATTTGACGGAGGTATATGTGTCTGCATACTGTATGTGATAGTGTAGATAGAGAATGATACCGCTGTAATATGTGGTAAATCTGTGGTAGCAGAAAAAAATTTAGCACGTTTACCCTCCCTCCCACAGTACCTCAAGCAATCTCCACAGGCCTGCAACAGGACCTTCTCTCTGCAGAGAGAAGGCCCAGGAGCAAGCGTGTGCAGATTGCTGTCTGTTGCATTAGAGCTCTGGGAGAGGGGGAGGAAGACAAAGTGCCATACCCATGGGGGGGATAAGGGACGCTGGATACGTGTGGGTGCTGGAGGGAAGGGAGGAAGGTGCAGTACCCATGGGGGCAGGAGGGGAGGGAGAGAGGTGCTGGACCCATGGGCAGGGAGGAAGGGAGAGAGGCACTGGACACAAGTGGGGCAGGGAGAGAAGCACTGGACCCATGGGAGGAGGTTGGAGGGAAGGGAGAGAAGCACTGGATCAATTGGGGGGGGGGGGAACTGGAGAGAAGGGAAAGGGGTGATGGACCTATGAGGGGAGTTGGAGGAAAGGGAGAGAGGCACTAGACCTATGGGGGGCTGGAGGGAAAGGAGAGAGGCGCTGAACCCATGGGGGGGCTGGAAGGAAAGGAGTGAGGCACTGGACCTATGGAGGGGGGCTGTGGTGCAGGAGAGAGGTGCTGAATCTGTGGGAGGGAAGCTAGAGAGGTGTTGGACCCTTGGCGCTGCTGGAGGGAATGGAGGAGAGATGCTGGACCTGCAGGGGGGAAGGGGAAGAGATGCTGAACCAAGGGGATGAAGGAAGAGGGTATGAAATACTGAACACACAGCGGAGGGAGGGAGGGAGGGAGACACATTGGTTTGGGAGAGGAAGAGAGAGGAGACAATGGACACAGGAAGGTATACAGAAACAGAGAGAAGATGATGGGATGGAGGAGAGCAAGGGACAGGAACACAAAGGGGAAATGTTGCATGCGGATGGTATATAGAGACAGAGTGGCAATGCCAGATGTGAGAAGGGGGTATTTGGACACATGGGGAAGATGCTAGATATGGGGGATAATAGGAACACAGAAGGAAGATGCTGGACTTGGCGGGGGGTGGGGGCATAGGGACAGAGAGGAGTAATGCTGGACACAGGTAGGTGGGATTGGGACATAGAGGGGTGATGATGAATTCGGGGAGATGGACACAGAGGAGATGTTGGACAGGGAAGTATAGGGACACACTCCCAAGACAATCTGCCACCTGAGGCAGGGATGAGATGCCTCCCGGCCACGGTCTGCCATCTCGCTTCTCTTCCTCATGATTATCTTCTTTCTCCGAGAACAAGCAGGCTGCTTGTTCTCACGACTGGGTTGACGACCATGGCAGCCCCCACCAGCAAGAAGAAAACTTTGCGGGCGGTCCCACACGCAGGGCACGCCCACCGCGCATGCGCGGCCGTCTTCCTGCCCTTGCGCGACCGTTCCCGCTCAGTTTTTTTCTATTCCGCGCTGGAGAGAGACGTGTTATCGTCTCTCTCTCTGTCAGCCCCGGAAACTGGATTGCGGCCTAGCCGCGGCTTTTTTTCTATTCGTGTACGTGTTTGCGTATTTTTTCTATCGCTTTAAAAAAAAAAAGAAGTTTCCTCTTCGTTCTCAGCCGCGAGGGCGCTTCGTCGCGGCCTTGTGGCCGCACGGTCGTTTTCTTTTCGAGTGTGCTTTTCACCGCCACCATCGAAGACTTTGACTTCGCCGACGCGATTTTTCCGTCGATGTCCTCGAAGGTCCCGAGCGGATTCAAAAAGTGTGGTCGGTGTGGCCGACAGATCTCGCAAACCGATACCCACGCTTGGTGCCTCCAGTGCCTCGGCCCGGAGCATAATACCAAGGCATGCACCTTGTGTCTCGGCTTAAGGAAGCGGACACAGGTGGCGAGGAAAGTTCTTCGGGACTGTCTTTTCGGAACTTGCGCCGGCCCTTCGACTTCGACGGCATCGGTGTCGACGGCCGGATCTTCGGTACCGGTACCGATGTCGACAAAATCGGCGCCGACTCTGGCACCGACCCCAGGAGTACATGTACTGTTGGCCCACCGGCCTGCCGGTGATGGCGGGAGTGAGCGGCC
Source organism: Microcaecilia unicolor (assembly GCF_901765095.1). Lineage (NCBI taxonomy): Eukaryota > Metazoa > Chordata > Amphibia > Gymnophiona > Siphonopidae > Microcaecilia > Microcaecilia unicolor. The sequence continues at coordinate 71,127,552 of NC_044039.1, read as the reverse complement.
GCACGGGCAGTCGGCCCCGGCCACTCCCTCTACCCAGGGCCATCGGGACCGAACCCTGAACAAATATCTGGTCAAAGAAAAGTTCAGGATGCTTTCCTTGGGCACCCTTCTACCCATGATTCAGAAAGACGATTGGCTATGTTCCCTGGATTTAAAGGACGCTTATACTCACATCCCGATACTGCCAGCTCACAGACAATATCTCCGATTCCGTCTGGGGACACGGCACTTTCAGTATTGTGTGCTACCCTTTGGGCTCGCCTCTGCACCACGGGTGTTCACGAAGTGTCTCGTGGTGGTTGCGGCATATCTATGCAAGCTTGGGGGTGCACGTGTTCCCGTATCTTGACGATTGGCTGGTCAAGAGCACCTCAGAGGCAGGAGCTCTTCGGTCCATGCAGTGCACTATTCACCTTCTGGAGCTGCTGGGGTTTGTGATAATTTACCCGAAGTCCCATCTCCAGCCAGTCCAATCTCTGGAATTCATAGGAGCTCTGCTGAATTCTCAGACGGCTCAGGCCTTTCTTCTGTCCCTCGCTTCCCAGACCAGAGCGTCTCAGCAGGTCACAGCTCGGCAGATGTTGAGACTCCTGGATCATACGGCCTCCACAGTTCATGTGACTCCCATGGCTCGCCTTCACATGAGATCTGCTCAATGGACCCTAGCTTCCCAGTGGTGCCAAGCTACCGGGAATCTAGAAGATGTCATCCGCCTGTCTGCCAGTTGCCGCAATTCGCTGCACTGGTGGACGATTCGGACCATTTTGACCCTGGGACGTCCATTCCAAATTCTGCAGCCCACGAAGGTGCTGACGACGGATGCATCTCGCCTGGGGTGGGGAGCTCATGTCGATGGACTGTGGTCCCTCCAGGAACAAGATCTTCAGATCAACCTCCTGTAGCTCCGAGTGGTCTGGAACACACTGAAGGCCTTCAGAGATCGGCTGTCCTACCAAATTATCCAAATTCGGACAGACAATCAGGTTGCAATGTATTATATCAGCAAACAGGGGGGCACCGGATCTCGCCCCCTGTGTCAGGAAGCCGTCGGGATGTGGAGTTGGGCTTGCCAGTTCAGCATGCTTCTCCAAGCCACATACCTGGCAGGCATAAACAACAGTCTGGCCGACAGGCTGAGCAGAGTCATGCAACCGCACGAGTGGTCGCTCCATTCCGGAGTGGTACGCAAGATCTTCCGAGAGTGGGGCACCCCCTCGGTGGACCTTTTCGCCTCTCAGACCAACCACAAGCTGCCTCGGTTCTGTTCCAGACTACAGGCGCACGGCAGACTGGCGTCGGATGCCTTTCTCCTTCATTGGGGGAACGGCCTCCTGTATGCTTATCCTCCCATACCTTTAGTGGGGAAGACCTTGCTGAAGCTCAAGCAAGACCACGGCACCATGATTCTGATAGCGCCTTTTTGGCCCCGTCAGATCTGGTTCCCTCTACTTCTGGAGTTGTCTTCTGAAGAACTGTGGAGATTGGAGTGTTTTCCGACTCTCATTTCGCAGAACGACGGAGCGCTTCTGCACCCCAACCTTCAGTCTCTGGCTCTCACGGCCTGGATGTTGAGGGCGTAGATTTTGCTTCGTTGGGTTTGTCTGAGGGTGTCTCCGGGTCTTGCTTGCCTCTAGAAAGGATTCCACTAAAAAGAGTTACTTTTTCAAGTGGAGGAGGTTTGTCATTTGGTGTGAGAGCAAGGCCCTAGAACCTCGTTCTTGCCCTGCACAGAACCTGCTTGAATACCTTCTGCACTTATCAGAGTCTGGTCTCAAGACCAACTCAGTAAGGAATCACCTCAGTGCGATTAGTGCTTACCATCATCGTGTAGAGGGTAAAGCCATCTCTGGAGAGCCTTTAGTTGTTCGTTTTATGAGAGGCTTGCTTTTGTCAAGGCCTCCTGTCAAGCCTCCTGCAGTGTCATGGGATCTCAACGTCGTCCTCACCTAGCTGATGAAACCTCCTTTTGAGCCACTGAATTCTTGCCATCTGAAGTACTTGACCTGGAAGGTAATTTTCTTGGTGGCAGTTACTTCAGGTCGTAGAGTCAGTGAGCTGCAGGCCCTGGTAGCTCATGCTCCTTTTACCAAATTTCATCATAACAGAGTAGTACTCCGCACTCACCCTGAGTTCCTGCCAAAGGTGGTGTCGGAGTTCCATCTTAACCAGTCAATTGTCTTGCCAACATTCTTTCCCAGACCGCATACCCGCCCTGCTGAACGTCAGTTGCACACATTGGACTGCAAGCGAGCGTTGGCCTTCTATCTGGAGCGGACACAGCCCCACAGACAGTCCGCCCAATTGTTTATTTCTTTCGACCCCAATAGGAAGGGTGTCGCTGTCGGGAAATGCACCATCTCCAATTGGCTAGCAGATTGCATTTCCTTCACTTACGCCCAGGCTGGGCTGGCTCTTGAGGGTCATGTCACGGCTCATAGTGTTAGAGCCATGGCAGCGTCAGTGGCCCACTTGAAGTCAGCCACTATTGAAGAGATTTGCAAAGCTGCGACGTGGTCATCTGTCCACACATTCACATCACATTACTGCCTCCAGCAGGATACCCGACGCGACAGTCGGTTCGGGCAGTCGGTGCTGCAGAATCTGTTTGGGGTTTGAATCCAACTCCACCCTCCAGGACCCGATTTTATTCTGTTCAGGCTGCACTCTCAGTTGTTCTTCGTAGGTCAATTTCTGTTATGCCCTCGCCGTTGCGAGGTTCAATTGACCTGGGTTCTTGTTTTGAGTGAGCCTGAGAGCTAGGGATACCCCAGTTGTGAGAACAAGCAGCCTGCTTGTTCTTGGAGACAGCGAATGATACATACCTGTAGCAGGTGTTCTCCGAGGACAGCAGGCTGATTGTTCTCACCTACCCTCCCTCCTCCCCTTTGGAGTTGCGTTTTACTCATTCCTTTGCTTGTCATTCAACTGAGCGGGAACGGTCGCGCATGGGTGGGAAGACGGCCGCGCATGCGCGGTGGGCATGCCCTGCGTGTGGGACCGCCCACGAAGTTTTCTTCCGGTTGGTGGGGGCTGCCTTGGACGTCAACCCAGTCGTGAGAACAATCAGCCTGCTGTCCTCGGAGAACACCTTATACAGGTATGTATCATTCGCTTTCTCCGAGGACAAGCAGACCATAATTCTCACAATTGGGTAACCTGGTCCTGCGTTGCCTGGTCCGGAGTTTATGACAAGCTTTACAAAAGCTTTGTGGAGTGCGAGACATGCTCCACCACACATGCACGAGTGCCTTCCTGCCCGCTGCGAGAGCGCAGTTGTAGCAGTTCTTTTTCTGACCATAGCCCTGCTAACTGTCCTCTATCTTCGGATGAAGAAGTGGACCCGGGTTGCTAAATAAAGAGTCCCAGTTGTCCCAGTCTTGGAGGCCCAGTTTTGCTTTTTTGTCTGTAAGGATTCAGCAGGGAAATGTAACACTTCCTTCAATAATTCCCTCGGAGGCAACAGCTGCAACTTATGAAAATTCAAAAATCAAAGGTTACAAGCCTGTAAAGAATTCTCAACCTGCTCTATTTAAACTGGGTATCTATGAAGTCCTTAGTCAGTCTTACTCTCCCTTATTTTAAAACTTTAATATTTTTGTCCAGATTTTTAATTTTCCCTTTATTTTCCTGCACAACTGCATCCACTGTAGAAACTCGTGATGACACATTTTCAATAGCTTTGTCCACTTGGTACATTTTGCTACTCAGTTGTGTCAGCTTAGTTATTGCCTTTCATATTGGAGGCAAGGATAACTTCAGCTACAGCCCCTGTTGATTCAGATGATTCAAACACCAGCTCAGAGTTCACCGCAGTGGTTTCATGCCCGGATATAGTGTGCAATGAGGGTAAATCTGCTGGCAGTTAAAATTTAATAACCTCTAATACCTTCTGGGTTCCAACTGAAATACTTTCTGGTATTCTAATTCAATAATTATGATATATTTTATACCAGTCCATCCAATGTTATAAGTAATTTTTTTGTTTTTTATTATGAAGTGCTCAGTGTGTTAGAGTGCCAAATTCTAGGTTCCACTGAACCGGCTTAGAGCACTACTAATAGTATATACATCATTGGACTGGGTCCTACCTCCCTTCCACTGTGCTGATTCTTATGCATATGTCTTTATAAAACAATTAAGACTTTTTTTATCTTATCGCAGGTCCTGGTGCTCTGTCTCTCTGTTAGTGCTGCCGGTACTGTGTATGTGCTCAATCTGTGCTCTAAAATTCTGCTGAAAGGATCATGTCAGCTGTTAAACTGATCTCTTATCTGTTCTCTACGCGGTGACATGTTTCGCCTCGAAGGCATCCTCAGGAGAACATACTCTATAAATACAAGTAATCATTAACAAAATCTTAGTACATAGGCTTATCCACACTGTCCCGTTATTATCACGCCGTACTTTTATTCTGTTTTACCTTATGTGTGTGCTAACTGCTTCCTCTCGGTCTGCCCGTGGGAATCTTGATGTTCAGCCTTCTCCCTGTTCCCGAGACGCCGGCCAATGCTCAGAGCTGCTGTATTTAAAGGTCTGCTTAATTAAACTGCCCTGCTCTCATTGGTTCTACCCTTTTTGTACTCAAATGAGCCACAGTTTCTTTATTAAGCCCATTAGGGTAAATGGTCTCCCACTCATATATGAATCTTTGTTCCCTTTGTGTTAGAATTTTGGATATATCTCCTCCTCTTGGTAAATGCATATGCATAAGCACTACATATTTCAGATCCTAATAATTGCGTGCGTATTGGATCAAATGATCCACTAGCAGGACATCGCGCTTTTGAATCCGTAGATTGTTCAAATGCTCTTCTATGCGTTGTTTTATTTTTTATACCACTTGCGGCAAGGACATTGTATTGCATACACTACTTGTGAGGTGTTACTGTCTGTATTTATTTAGATTGAACCTCCTGCCTGTTTTGGAGTTGATAACATATTGAATCTCCATTGCATGCGGACAATATATGCAGGCATTACATCTATGATGCCCCTTCTGTTCTTGGGATTATGTCTGCTGTAACGTGGCGAGATATTCACCCATATTTTTGCCTCAAGTATATGTTATTAAAGGCTTTTGCATAAATTGTTTGTGCACACTTAAAACGGACCACACATAGTCTCCCAGATAATTCAAAAATAACTGGCCCATGAAAAATCTTTAAAACGAGTGTTACATACTCCTAGTGAGACTCGGCATCTCTGTTCTAATATTCTTCCAAAAACCTTATTCACAACCAGCAGAATCCACTTTACATACCTTGAACTGCAGAATAAGCTCTCTTGTTTTGCTTGGACTTCACAAAAAACCACAGGAAGTCTTCTCGGCTTTGCTTCTATCCTCCCACCCATTTGGACCTTGCTGTCTGAAAGTGAACGCTCTCTTCATGGATAGCGAACTGTATTTGTTATCAACCGTAATGGTAATCACCATTACGATACTTTGTAAGCCACATTGAGCCTGCAAATAGGTGGGAAAATGTGGGGTATAAATGCAACAAATAATATTATTTCTTTTTTGTTATGAGCAAGCTAACCGCATTTCCCCTGGAAAGTTAAGTGTTCACACCCTCTGTCATGTCCATGGCCGTGACCACCCTCAGACTTACCTGACTTCTGGGGGTCAGCATGTGTGCTGGCTTCTGTCTGTCACTGTGTTAGTTTTGTTTCTGTCTCTGTGTGCTGATTACTTCACTAGACCTCACCTGTGTGGGCTATGCCTCTCTGGGAAGCCAGTATCCAAGATGGCTCCCACCTATTCTGTTCCAGCTTCCAAGATGGCTCCTGCTTGTCTTTCCTGTGTGTTCACTCCCTATGGTTTCCTGCTTCTGTCCTGTTCTGGGTGACATCATCAGGGAGGGCCTTGATAAGGAAGTGCTGTTCTGGCATTCAGGGCCTTTGCATTGATATGCCAAAAGGTCGTCAGGTTAGTGAGAGTTCTGTTGCGCTGCTGCTTATCCTGTCTCTGGGCTTTTGCCCATCTACTATTTGTGTCTGTGGACTGCTAGTCCTTCCGTGTGGGCTCCTGCCCTTCTGCCTTGTGTCTGTGGACTGCTAGTGCTTCCGTGTGGGCTCCTGCCCGTCTGGTTTGTGTCTGTGGACTGCTAGTCCTTCTGTGGCCTTACCTGGTGTTTGGAGCTGCGGAAGCTTCAGCCAGTGTTTGTTTCCCTGCCTGTGTTTGGAGCTACTGAAGCTTCAATATTGAGTCTGCTAGTTCCTGGTTTATTCTACTGTCTGCCACCTGCCCTAAGACTCTGTTAGCTCCTGGTTTACTCTTCTGCCTGCTGCCAGCCCTAGACTCTGTTAGCTCCTGGTTTTCTCTTTTGCCTGCTGCCAGCCCTAAGACTCTGTTAGCTCCTGGTTTACTCTTCTGCCTGCTGCCAGCCCTAAGACTCTGTTAGCTCCTGGTTTACTCTCCTGCCTGCTGCCAGCCCCAAGACTCTGCTAGTATCCTGGTTTATTCTACTGTTGCTACCTAGCTAGTGTTTATCCTGAGTGTATATCCTGAATCCTGCTTCTGCCTAGCTAGGGTATTTCCTGAACCCTGCTCCTGCCTAGCTAGTGTATTTCCTGAGTGTATATCCTGAATCCTGTTTGTACCAAGCTTGCTTGTATATCCTAGTCCTACCTTTGCCAAGCATGCATATATATCCCGAATCTTGCTTCTGCCCAGCTTGTGTGTTTCTGTCTGGTGTTTTGTAACACTAGGGGGCGCTGTGCTTATGACAACACAAAAGCCACCAGACACAATATGCGGTATATCGCTTTTATTGGTGATACATATGTGAATACATACACCAAGATACTTACAGCACCCGCAATTCAGTCAGCATCTGGGAAGACCACCAGGGAAACACTGGCTCTCCTCAGAGATTGCAGGGAAATACCCTTCACTGAACAAGGCGTTTCTATGTCCAGGCAAGCTTCTAAAGAAAGTCCCGTGCTCCCCCCTCTTTTATAGTATGAAACAAACACCTGTGCGTGTGAAGATGAGCTAGCTCATAACTCCCCCAGACCTGCATAGGCTGAAGGTGCCTTTCCAGACTTGCACAAGCTGGCATCCCTTAAACAACCAGCCTGTTTCCCATAACAGAGAATAACTCCCCCAGACCTGCACAGGCTGAAGGTGCCTTTCCCATACGTGCTGGCATCCCTTAAACAACTAGCCTGTTTCCCATAATAGAGAATATCAACACATAATTACAGCCAAAACATTCCACTCATTCCATCCCCAGCTGACCCTCAATCCCATGAATTACATGTTTCTTGCTAGTGGCTGCGCAGCAGCTTTCAGTCCTAGTCTAGTATTTAGCCTAGCTTCCCTCGTGTATCCCAGACCCAGGGTGGGTCCTCCGGATCTTCAGTTCCTGCCCTGTCCTGCAAGTCCTGCCGGCCACCTGAACTCAGGAGCTCAACTCCTGCGGAACGGTGGTCAAGCGCAGGTGAAGCTGTTCCTGTTCTACCTGTTCTAGTTGCCTGCCTCAGTTACTACTCTAGTCCAGTGTTCCAGTCCTGCTCTTCCTTGTATCCAGTTCCAGGGTGGTCTTGCCTGCCTCTGCTGCTCCTCGGCAGTGGTCCAAGGGCTCACGAATTCCGGTTCTGCCTTGAGAACCTGACAGAATGCAAAGGCCTGGACACCCTCTGAGTAGTCTCAACTTCTACAGCTGATTTGCAAGCCATTCCATATATGGATATCTGCAGGCTTTTACATGGTCCTAGCCGCACACTTTTTTGTTAAATGTGACTGCATAGACAATGCATTCATATCTGTTGGGAGATTTGGGAAATCTGTCCTTCAGAACTTGTTCACTTAACTTTTTTTTCCCCTCCACCCAGTGAAATCTCTGGGTTGCTTTTATATTGACCAGTCTAAATCTCAAAAAAAGAGCTTAAAAGGATATTTAAATAATAATAAACTCGTTTAACTTTACAGAATATCCTTACACGTTCCTGATGTGGCTAAATAATTATTAAACGGAGGAGAAAAAGCCTCACATTTTAAGAGAACACTCCGTCATTGGTAAACCAATATTAGGGAGGTCTCCTAAATCATCATGGGCAAAAACCTCCTTGTTATTCTAAAAGTATGGCTACTGCTCAAAATATTTCTGCAAGTAAACCGTCTATATATTTAATCGACGGATCATGCACTTATCTTTTTAGCTCAACAGTCTGTTAGACACCCTCCACGGCACGACTTTGGCCTAAGTTTCGAATCCTTCATCAGGGTCCGTGGTGTCTGACTTTCAAGATCTATTGAAAAAACAAACAACATCAGCTAATTTTCAGAACATAACTTCAAAAATTACAAAAATAAAGGATTCGAAAAATGGCTTGCGGTAGTGTAGGCGCGGGTTTTGGACGCACACCGATCCATTTTTAGTGCGCTTGTAAAAAGGCCTTTTTTAAATTTTTGCCAAAAGTGGACGTGCGGCAAAATGAAAATTGCCATGCGTCCATTTTGGGTCTGAGACCTTACTGCCAGCCATTAACCTAGTGGTAAAGACTCATGCGGTAACTGGGCGGTAATGACCTACGTGCACCAAATGCCACTTGGCATGCGTCTGTTAGGCACATCCGAAAATAAAAAAAATATTTTTCAGACGCGCGTATCGGACACGCTCCAAAAATAAATTACCGCAAGAGCCACGTGGTAGTCAGGCGGTAACTCGATTTTGACGCGCGTTGGGCACATGTAGACGCTTACACGGCTTAGTAAAAGGACCCCTTGGGGACCAAATGACTCTAGATGATCCAGTACCTCGAATCTACTGACCTGTACTGTATTGTTTTCTTATGTCTCCCCCCCTTTTTTTCATTTTTAAGATGCCTTTTGCCTCTTGTACGAATGTTGCATGAATGGTTACTTTCCTATTTTCTTTTTATTGATTTTCTTATGTAAACTGCTCTGTGATATTTTCAGTAAGGGTGGTATATTAAACTAAAATAAAACATATATGTACTGTCCTTCATAGCTATATGTTCTGCTTTTTATGCCATCTTTAATTATTTCTGCCAGTTTATGTAGCTATATTAAAATGAGAGCATTAATCTTAAGAAAAAACAAGCGGACTGAGCCTTTCAAGTATTAGAGGTTTCTGTAAAAAAATTAAAGCCTTCAGCTACCTTTTAAATACAGTGATATCTGCCATTAACCTCAAAGTGACAGGCAGCTGATTCCGTATAACAGGTCCTGCAATAACAAATGTAGAGCTCCTTGCCTCAGCAAAATGAGTTTTGAAATGGTAGGGATTGACAGCAGTTTCTTCTAATGGAAGTGCTCTCACTGGCCTATATAATTATCCAAGTAGATGTAAGAATATAACTTAGTAACATACTAGATGGCAGGTAAAGACCTGCATGGTCCATCCAGTCTGCCCAACTAGATATGGTATAACGTATGCGTACTTGATCTTGATCTGTCCTTGCATTATTCTGTAAAGCTTTATGAATCGATAGAATCTTGAATTTGAGTCTGTTTCACAAGCAGCCAAGGGGTGGGGGCGGTCCGCCCCGGGTGCACGCCGGTCAGCTTCGTTCGTTTCCATGCGCCCTCTGCCCCGGAACAAGTTACTTCCTGTTCCGGAGCAGAGGGAGCATGGAAACGAACGAATCTGAGTGGCGCGCGGCACCCCCCTCCCCCCCCCGCGGTGTGCACCTGGGAAGGGGGGGTTCTTTCGCCGGGGTTGGGGGGGGTGTCCTTTCGCTGGGGGGGGGGGGGCGCGCTGCACCGGGGGGGGGCGCTGCACCCGGGGGGGGGGGCGGGGGGTGCATCGGCGATCCGGCCCGGGTGTCAGCCCCCCCAGGAATGCCACTTGTTATATGATGGGATTTTTTTGGTGTACCAGTTAATAATCTGGTAGCTGAATTTTATACTTGCAGTTATACAGAGCCGGTGGTGGGAGGCGGGGCTGGTGGTTGGGAGGCGGGGATAGTGCTGGGCAGACTTATACGGTCTGTGCCAGAGCCGATGGTTGGAAGGCAGGGATAGTGCTGGACAGACTTATACGGTCTGTGCCCTGAAAATGACAGATACAAATCAAGGTAAGGTATACACAAAAAGTAGCACATATGAGTTTATCTTGTTGGGCAGACTGGATAGACCGTGCAGGTCTTTTTCTGCCGTCATCTACTATGTTACTATGTTATTAATGCAAGTTTTCTTTGGAGAAGATGGTAGGTCATGCTGCTTAATCATGCTATATGTATCACTAGACATTTTCCTATTCTATATATGATGCCCATAGCTTGGTGTTCAATTGTATGCCTATTTGTAGAATACAACTAGTTGTGCACATAACTTAAGTAATTGGTGCTCAATTGGCAGTACCTATCAATAATTAGCTTTAACAAGAACTAATTGGCATGCGAAACTGCTTTACGTCCCTATTCTATAAAGTTAGCGCTAAAATTCTACAGTGCACAATTGCAGAAGGGGTGCATGCATGGGCGGGTCATAGGCATGACTAACCATTGCGCACATTGGTCATAGAATAGTGTCATGCACCCAAGCACTAACATTTAGTCACTCCTGCTGTCGTCACAGCACAAGTGTTCACAACTAAATGTTGATGTGTAAATGCTTATGCTAGTATTTTGTAGCAGAATCTGGCCACTCAAATGCTGTTATATAATTCATTTATTAGCCCGGTATCAATATTATATTTAATGGAGGGTGTTCTTCATAAACAATCTCTTTTTTTACCCAACTCCAAATCTTTCTTATCGCTATTCTTACGTAAATCTCAGGGGGTACTGAGTAATGGATCTGTCAGATAACCATGTCACCACCATTCAGGCTATATATATGAGCCAGGCATTATTCTTATGGTGGGCATGTATTCCTCATTGATCCATACTTTTAATATTTAGACTTTTACCCGTCATTTTAAACTCAAGTACTTTATCTTATAATAAAAGTCCACTTAGCTTAGCTTATCTGAATCTTCCATTCTTTTTTTCTTTATTTCTTTTTTTGTATATCTTTTGCTGTCCGGCCGCTGCTGCTTCTCCTGTTGAATGGCGGCGGCCGCTACAAAGGGAAAAGAAGCGATGGATGTTTTTGGACCCGGCCCAGGTCATTCGCAAATGCCCGAGTCTTGGGGTGCAGTCTCTGCAGCCGCTCCTCTTGCCTGTCACGTCGCTGTGCTTCTCCGGGGTCTTACTCCGGGGGCAGTGACGTGGAGGCGAGAGGAGGAGCGGCTGCAGAGACTGTGTTTTAGGACTCGGGCATTTGCGGATGATTTGGGCTGGGTTTGAAGACATTTGTCGCTTGTTTTCTTTTTGTAGTGGCCGCTGCTGCTCGGCGGGGGAGGCAGCAGCGGCCGGACAGCGTTGCCGGTGGCAGCTGCGGGTGGCGAGGGGGTTGATGTGCTTCGGGTGGGGTGAGGGGGGTGTTTGATGTGCTTCGGGGGGAGGGGGTGTTTTGATTGCGGGGGGGGGGGGGGGGGCTTGGGTGATGCACCGAGGGTTCTGTGGTCCTGCGCTTGCAGTTTTTTTGCTGCGCGGCTCCCTGCCACTTGCTCCAAAGTGGCAGGGAGCGGTGCACTGACAGCTGATTCCCAGGCAGGGGGAGGAGTAGTTTCCCTACTCCTCCCCCTGCCTGGGAATCAGCTGTGAGTGATGTAATCCTGGCTACAGAGCCTAGCTCAGCAACTCCAGGAGCCACGGACACAGGCAGTCCCACATTAGAACGTTGGTGGTGAGAATTATTTTATAGGATGTGACAATTTTAGCAATTGTACATGAATTGGAAATTTCAAGTGGTATTTTTCACAATATTGTTACTCTGGTACTTAAGAGCATTTCCTCTCTGAACTGAGGTTGATTTAGATTCAAGAAGTACCGCTTTGGTGCAGGCATTCTCAAGACTATTGTATACTGGTCCCCCTAGACCAAATTGTGATTTAAAAGCTAAATGTTAAAGCCAAAATGCAGAAATCTCAAAGGCAACTAATATATTAGCATACGAGTTAAAAGTATTCACATATGTTTTAGAGAGAGCAATATCCTAAATGGCTGGTAGACTTGAAAATTTTACTTAGTTTCAAACTTTGCATGCCTGAGTGTATTGAGCTTCCATTCTTACTTGAAGTGGTTTACAGACCCGACCTTGGCCCCAGTATAATTTTGATAAAATATAGTCATTGAGATTTATTAACCCTAGCATAATGTAATTTTTCTTGAAGCAAATCTTTGTACTATATATAGATGAGAGAATTGTCAAAACTGCCTGCGTTAATACCAAAAATGTGTGTGAGCTTTATACAGCTTTCAAAGGAAAAGTAATAAGCATAAATTGTCTTCTGAAAATTGCCTGTTTTTTCTGCAGATAGTTTTACTGATAAAAATTACAAAACTCTGTATTAATTCCCCTGAAGTAACCCTAATGCCCTTAGTTCCTCCACACAGTGCAGGTAAAACCAAGCCCATCACAGAAAAATGTGTTTTACCTGCATTAAAGGTGGTTAGTTTCAAACAGTTAATTTGCCTGAGGAATTAGCTTTTGAAAATTGCCCCTAAAATGGTTGGAATGCTTTTATAGAAGTATAGGCAGTTTAGGGCCTTGTTTACTAAGGCATGCTAGCATTTTTAGCATGTGCACAAAATTAGCGCATTCTAAAAATACTAACACGCCTTTAGCGCGGCTTAGAAACAGGGCACTTAGTTTATAACTAAACGGTAGATTATTATGTGTTTTTACTAGCGTCTTCACTTCTAGTGAAGTCATTTCCTCTTATTCCAAAATATAACCAAAAGGCTTATCTTTTCTGATCCAGTAAAACTGGCCAACCTCTTGTTTTGCTGAACATTTAGCCATGAGAATTGTTTGCATATTGTGTGGTTACACTGGGCTTAATTTACGAGTATTCTCTTGCCTAGATAAAATGTTATGCTGGCATCTAAATTTATAACATTTTATCTAACTGGTCTTTATTAGCAAATTAGAAAACATGCCTGCAGCTCAAATATGTTTTCTAGGGGCCTTTTACTAAGCCGTGTAAGTGCCTACATGCGCCCAATACACAGCAATTCCAATTTACTGCCCACCTACTGCGTGGCCCGTGCGCTAATTTCATTTGTACACGCTGGAAAATATTTTCTGGCGTACGGGCAGTAATCAGCATTTTACCTGCATAGACCATTACCGTCCAGTTACTGCGTGAGACCTTACCACTAGGTCAATGGCTGGCGGTAAGGGTCTCGGACCCTAAATGGACATGCGGCAATTTTCACTTTGCCACATGTCCATTTTCATCAAAAATGTAAAGGCATTTTTTATAGGTGCGCTGAAAAAAGATTCTACGCACTCCCAAAACACGCGTCTACACTACTGAAGGCCATTTTTCAGCATGCCTTAGGTAAAAGGGCCCCCCAATTTGCTAAGAAAGAACAGTTAAGCATAAGATCATTAAAGTACTCCAACAAAATTACTTTATGTAAAGAGTTGACAAAGTAACAACTCTGTTTAAAAATTTTATTTATTTTTTTGAAAAGTGCTATCCCTTTGTGTCTTTCACAGTAGCTACCCAGACCCTGCTGATGAATAGCAATGGAATGTGCTTTAATAGAGCCTTAGGTTTATTAATCTTGTTTTGTCTAGTTAGTTTACTTGTAGGTCTATCACTAGTTTGGGTGGTTATGCTGTTAATGCATTGTTTCTTTAGGGTTTTATTTCTAACATTCCAGTTTCTATTGAACAGCAAGTCCTTGCTGGTGATACTTTAACTGTAAATTCTGAACAGATTGGAAGATTATAATTAAGGCTTTAGATTTTAGCTTTTAACAGATAAATATTGATAAAAACCCCCAATGCAAAAAACATCAAAATTCATCATGTTTGGATAAATACTGGAAAACACCCCTACCCTGGCTTGTACTGTCTTCCACTCAATTGTTTTTTGCTGTACTCTTGACTGTTGCACAGGCACATAATTTTAACTGTAAAAAGTTCCAAGCAATAGTACCTGTGGTGCAAAAACAAAGTGATTTTTTTCTCCCATGCCTTCAATGAACACCCCTAACTGGGAAAACACAACTCAGAAGCCCTAATTATAATATGAAAATTAACATTTTCACTTTTGGTAACAAGATGCCATATTATGGCAGAGAGACATGTTAAATAGGGTGGTCTGGGCAGAAATTTTACAAACTTAGAAATAAGTGATATCTAAGAAGTGATGTAAAATTGTAAAGCTTGTATCTAAAATGACTAAGTGGAATGTGTGAAGAAGTAACTTTTTTTATCTGTAGATCTGGAATTGGTTTAAGTTATTAAACTCAAACATCTGCTGTTTTCATACAAATTCATTTTGGTATAAAAGCAATGATGTTTGCATTGCATGCATCTTGAACTAGAAAATATTTTTGTTTTGAAAATATGAAGATCAAAACTAGAATTTAAATGGTATGAAAAAATAGCAAATTTTATTATTGATAATTTTGAAGTGTAGCATGTCATCACAAGTTTTGTTTTATTTAGAATTCCAATAAAGCATTTTTTATATCTTGTCATGGGTCTTCATTTTCTTTTTCACGGAGAGAGTGGTAGATACTTGGAATGCCCTCCCGCGGGAGGTGGTGGAGATTAAAACGGTAGCGGAATTCAAGCATGCGTGGGATAAACATAAAGGAATCCTGGGCAGAAGGAATGGATCATCAGAAGCTTAGCCGAGATTGGGAGGCGGGGCTGGTGTTTGAGTGGTGGGGCTAGTTCTGGGCAAGACTTCTACGGTCTGAGTCCTGAAAATGGCAGATACAAATCAAGGTAAGGTATACACAAGAAGTAGTACATATGAGTTTATCTTGTTGGGCAGACTAGATGGACCGTGCAGGTCTTTTTCTGCCGTCATCTACTATGTTACTATGTAAATTGAGTTCGGAGACATTTAATAAACCTAATATATGTAGCCTGAATGATGGTCCCAAAAAACAACAAGGCAAACGATCTGCAAAATCCAATATGGGAAAGAAAGCCAGCAGATCAATGTCACAACAAAAAGATTTTATTGAAGATACCATGTATGAACAAATCGCCCGACACAGGCCGTGTTTCGCCCACCTAGGGCTGCGTCAGGGGCTAATTTGAAACCTTCGTAAAGGGGCAAATATGGTGCATAAAAGTCAAGAAAAAACCAGCTAAAATGGGAATACTGTGGTCTCTACCATACACAAATGGACACACCATTATTGAAGCTTCAATAATGGTGTGTCCATTTGTGTATGCTAGAGACCACACGGCCTGTGTCGGGCGATTTGTTCATACACGGTATCTTCAATAAAATCTTTTTGTTGTGACATTGATCTGCTGGCTTTCTTTCCCGCCTGAATGATGGTGACATGGTGGTGACGGAGACGTTCAATAAACCTCATATATATAGCCTAAAGGGTGGTGACATGGTTATCTGACAAATCCATTACTCAGTACCCCCTGAGATTTACGTAAGAATAGCGATAAGAAAGATTTGGAGTTGGGTAACAAAAGAGATGTTATATAATTCAGGCATAGCGTGCAGCTTTTTGACCCCTAATTTATGTTATCTTATACTAAATTGACTCCTTTATACATTTTTAGGCAGAACGTTACAAAACCCTGATTGAAGAGCTTCAGGAAAGCAGGATCCAGTTACAACTTTTTAAGCTTTTTCACAATGAAAAAAAAATCAGTGCTGTAAACCTTACCTTGAATGAAAGGAATGAAGATGTGACTAGAAGAAAAGGCCATCTTTCAGCAGCTGAAGAATCACTAAAAGCAAAGAAAAAGGAGCTTGGAAAACTAAGCAGAGAACAACTACAAATTGAAAAAGATGCAAAGTAAGATTTTTCTTTCTTTTTTTTTTTTTTTTTGGTAATGCAAGATATTCCTGAGCATTTGTTTCATAAGAATATAATTAAAATAATTAATATTTGAATATAAGGGAGCTAGTAGCAGTAATAACTCATATAAAAAATGAGTGAGTCAAAATGGTCATCATGATATTCCAGAAATGGTGTGTACTCCAAATAATCACAAACTTTGAACATAATGCTTCTTTTCTATGAAGATAAAATAAGCAACCAGGGTTTTATTCAAATAATCTGCTTAATATGAAAAATTATTTACACTTTATAGTGAATAACATCTTTTGACTGTTGGAATTTATGTTCCTTAAGAGCAAGAAGCTGTAAGATTCCTCAACAGCGATGTGAGAGACTGATATCAAATTATATGAAGCATTGGGTTGCAATTATTGCTGCTAAAGGTGGTGCAACCAGTTATTATGAATAAAGATGATTATATTAAAGAAATTAATAGACAATTGGATGATTGTACTTTTTATAAAGCTCTTAAGAATGACCCTACTTGTACCATCAAAAAAGAAATTTGTGCATTAGTTTCACTAGGTAGGGAAGCCCAATACATTACATTGAAAGAAGCAGATTTTCTAACAGTTGAAGAACTGGTCATTCCCACATTATCATGCATATTTTCAAAGCACTTTGGGAGGCTAAGTTCCATAGGTTTCTATGGAACTTTGGGAGGCTAAGTGCTTTGAAAATGAGCCCGTATATATTCTACCGAAAATACATAAGTCCCTTACCTCTCCACCGGGCAGACCCATTGTATCTGCTTGTAGTTCAATATTGGAACCACTCTCTGTTTTTGTAGATACATTTCTACGACTTTTTGTTAGCATACATACATGACATACATACATGACTCTGCAGACATGATTAATATATTGAATACAATTATACCTAACAAAGATATAATATTAGTAACCTTAGACATAGAGAGTCTATACACAAACATACCTCAATTAGAATCCATTGAAATTATTAGGAGAACTATAACAAATAGAGATTTTGACCGTCGCGTACCCACTGATTTTATTATTGAATTAGCTATTATTGGATTAACCAAGAATTATTTCACATTCAGTGGAAGGTTTTATCAACAAATCAAAGGCACGGCTATGGGTGCAATGTTTGCACCATCCATTGCGAATCTGTATGTGAGTAACTTTGAAGAGAAGTGTCTGATAGATAATAATTTTTGAACCAATATCCTACTTTGGAAGTGCTACATAGATGACATTTTTTTGATTTGGATCGGGACAATCACAAACCTTGAGAGTTATTTTCTGTTGATTAAACACTTTAGATTTCAACCTGAAATTTCAAATGAATTATGATATGAAGTGCATTCCTTTTTTGGACATTAATATTAGTATTAAAGGTAATAAATTCATAACAGACATCTATCGGAAACCCACATGTGTCAACAAATGTTTGAAGTACAACAGTTGTCACAGTTCATCTTTGAAAAAAACCCTACCATACAGCCAATTCTTACGTCTTCATAGATTGTGCTCTGACCCTCGCACATTTTATTTTAGGTCTATTGATATGACAAGGCGTTTTCAAGAAAAGGGTTATCCATCCCAACATATTCATAAAGGATTCCAGAGAGCATCTAGTTTATCAAGATCCACACTGTTAAAACCAGTTAAGAAGAAAAATAATGATAAAATTGTATGCACTTTACCATTTAATCACATGTCTAACCCCATTGTGAAAATTATAAGAAAACATTGGCATCTGTTACAAGAAGTCTGTTCATTTACTGATAAGGAACTTCTTATAGCATACAAATGAGAAAGGAACCTAAAAGAAATGTTAGTTCCATCAGCATTATGCAATGAGGTTATAACACTGAGAAATCTACCAGTAGGACATTTCCCCTGTGGATCTTGTTCCGTTTGCAACGTTAATATGAAAACTACAGTTTTCCAGATTCCATCCACTAACAAAAAAATACATTTAAAAGAGTTTTCAAATTGTAAGTCCAAGAATGTCATCTATGCAGTGCTTTGTCCATGTGGTTTGGGGTATATAGGAACTGAGTTCGATTCCCGGCACAGGCAGCTCCTTGTGACTCTGGGCAAGTCACTTAACCCTCCATTGCCCCATGTAAGCCGCATTGAGCCTGCCATGAGTGGGAAAGCGCGGGGTACAAATGCAACAAAAAAAAAAACAAGAAAAAATTTAATATTAGAATTATTGAACATAAGAGTGCTTTAAAAAGAAATGCACTAGAGAAACCATTGGTTGAACATTCTAGAGATTTAGGACACAAATTTGAAGATTTACATTTTTGCATTATATTTGTACACAAACAAAATTGGAGAGGAAGACCAGTTGATACCCTCCTCCTTATGAAGGAGCAACAGTTTATTTTCGAATTGCAGACTTTGCACCCAAATGGGTGAAATATGGAAACAAATTTATCTGTATTTCTTTGAAAAATAGGACACGTATTATTTTAAACAATTATCTGTATTTTCTTTTCTTTTTTAGTTTTTTATTTTTAAGGAGCCAAACCAATGCATACTATTTTATTTAGGGTGACTTGCTTAGATTTCTTTTTATTCACTTTTTTTAAATTTATTTTTATTGTTTACATATTTTTTATTCATACACTTTTTCAACTTAAAGAGTGTATATATATTTGTTGTATTGACAAATTATAGCGGAGTGTGCCCTTTGATTGTATTTGATATTTACAAAATAAAAAATATGTGGAGGGATCATTTACATATTGCCAGCTCATTATCGTGCTATATGTGGAGATTTTTTTCTTACGTTTTTCATGTGGTGTTTTAATCAGGAGTAACCTTATGCAATAGTTATACTTTTTTACATTTTTTAGTGAGATAAAAAAATAAACAATTTTTCACAGTTGAGTGATTTGAGATGGAGAGGCAGTTCATCATGATTTCTTTATTTTTCCTTTTTTTCATTCTTCATAAATTATGCATGCTGCTCCTGTGGGTGTTTTGTTTTTTCCAGTGCTCCTTGATGTCTTCTATGTCTGTCAGCTGTTTTGCATTTTGGCACGTTTTTGATGCGGAAATGACATATTTTTATAGAGACAAACCAATGCACACTATTTCACTTAAGGTGACTTGCTTAGATTTCACTTTTATGTAGCCAAACCAATGCACACTATTTTGTTTAGGGTGACTTGCCTAGATTTCTTCTTTTTATTTATTTTTATATTTTTTATTGTTTACATATATTTTTTATTCATACACTTTTTTTAGCTTAAAGAGTGTGTATATATTTTTTCACAAGTTGATGGTTATTTACAAAATAAAAAATATGTGGAGAGGGCATTTACATATTACAGCACATTATTGTGCTATATGTGAAGATTTTTTCTTACTTTTTTTCATTTGGTGTTTTAATCAGGAGTAATCTAATGGAATAGTTCTATTTTTATTTACAGTTTTTAGTAAGATATAAAACAAACAATTTTTCACAGTAGAGTGATTTGAGATTGAGAGGCAGTTCATCATGATTATTTTTTTTTATTTTTCCACTTTCTCATTCTTCATAAATTATATGTGCTGCTCCTATAAGTGTTTTGTTTTCTTCAGTGCATTTTGTTTTTTTCCAGTGATCCTTGATATATTCTATATATATCAACTATTTTAGATTTTGTCGCATTTTTTAATAAGGAAATGACGTATATAAAGACTATGCCACTTCCGCCGCCTTTTCCAGCGTTACTAGCAGAGCGTCTCTGGATGATCAGACATATGATCGTAAGTAACTTTTGTTTGTAGCTTTCCCCTTGGGGTAATGCGTTATACATCGCACCCACGTCAACAATTTTATGAGTTACTCTCTTCGCTGAGTGATTGAATGATGTCCAGTGGATGATCTGGTATTTTGGTTATTTTGGTGATTTGTTTTTTGTTTTTTTTTTGTTTTTTTAGTGTTTATTTTGAACAATAGATACCTTCCACATGGATTACTACTACTACTACTACTATTTAGCATTTCTATAGTGCTACAAGGCGTACGCAGCGCTGCACAAACATAGAAGAAAGATAGTCCCTGCTCAAAGAGCTTACAATCTAATGGACAAAAAAAATAATAAAGTAAGCAAATCAAATCAATTAATGTGAACGGGAAGGAAGAGAGGAGGGTAGGTGGAGGCGAATGGTTACAAGTGGTTACGATTAATTATAAGCTTTGACGATTTTATGATTTTAGATGCGTCATATACAATTCATTTTTTAAATATTATTTATGGTAGGAGACTCCCGTTTGCATTGTTACATTTCATCATTTTACATATTAAGGCTGTATTTGACAGTTGGTGTCCTTTGAATGACGCTTTGAATAATAATTACACTTTAGATTAACTTCTTGTTTCATCAATTTAGGGACATTCTGGATGTGCTGGTTTTCTTTTTCTTTTATGGATATTGCAAGTGAGTAATTGATTCTTTAGTGGCACATTGCAAGTGAGTATTTGACTCTATAGTTAGCCCCTCTCTTTCAATTCTGTTAGCTTTTCATTTTTATTTTATTTTCATTCCTATTCATTTTTATTTTATTTTGATTTTGATTCTTACTATATTTATTTTTTCATTTTTTCATATTTTTCTATATATTTTTTTTAAGTTTTCCATTTTAGGTACGTGTCTTATTTTTTTAATTTTTTTAATTTTTAAATTTAATTGTTTCCTTGGTATTTGGATAGCCTGTTATATACAGTATGTTTTATAATTTTATGTTTTATTATATGTGTATCAATATATTTTGTTATAGATGGCTTACTTATACTAGTAAAAAAGCCCCATTTCTGAACAGAATGAAACGGGGGCTAGCAAGGTTTTTTGGTGATGTAGTTTGTGTGATGGTGAGCCTCCGCGTCTACCTTGCTGCGTTCTGTTGAGGGTGTGTGTGTGGTTTGAGGGTGTTTAATGTGCGCGGGTGGTTGCTGAGATTGGCAGAAGTCTGGAGCGATTTGTAGGCAGGGAGAGGAGTAGGGAAATATGCTCTGATACTCTCCTCTGATACTGGCACACACACCAACACAGAAATACACTGCAGCCTCACAATTAGCAAAGCCTGCCCCTACCTTCCACCATCAACCCTCTCACTCACATACACACTGATGAACGATCCCAGTTCCACCCTTCCCAACCCCCAACTTGCTGTAAAAAAAAAATGACAATCATCTGACTTGGCTCAGAATTAGCCCAAACACATAAGGTGAGCCAAAACCAGATCCCAGTTCACACCCTGCCACCATCAACCCTCTCACACACATACACACTGATGCACGATCCCAGTTCCCCCCCATCACACCACCCCACCCCCCTACAACCCCCCCCACCCCTCCCCCTGTCAATATCTAAACAGAAGAACTGCTAAGCTGCTGTAAAAAAAACATAGACACACATCTCACTTCCCTCAGAATGAGCCCCTACACCAGTGGCGTTCCTAGGGGCGCTGACACCCGGGGTGGATCGCCGATGCACCCCGCCCCCCCCCCCCCCCGGTGCAGTGCGACCCCCCCCCCCTGGCGAAAGGACACCCCCCCCCCATCCCAGCGAATAACCCCCCCCCCCCCCCCCCAGGTGCACGCCTCAACTTCGTTGGTATCCATTCTCCCTCTGCCCCGGAACAGAAAGTAACCTGTTCCGGGGCAGAGGGAGCATGGAAACCAACGTAGCAGACCGGCGCGCGGAACCCCCCCAGCGGCATGCACCCGGGGCGGACCGCCCCCAACGCTACCCCCTTGGTATGCCACTGCCAGACACATGAGGTCAGCCAAAACCAGATCCCTTCGCCCCCCAAACCCCCTACAACCCCCCCACGCCCCCCTCCCCCTGTCAATCTCACACACACAGGACATGGATATAACATGGCCACTCCCACTTCCCCCCTTTGCCTCCTAGCCTTCTACAAACCCCAGCCCTCCTCCCCCTGTTAATCTCTCACACACACACACACACATGACATGGATACAACATCGCTACTCACTCAACGCTAAACAACCTCCAACCAGGATCCCAGTTAACACCCCTCCCCCACCCCAAACTCACACACACACACTGATGCAGGACATAGATACATGGGCACTCACACTCTATGTATTCCACACTCAATCACTGACACCCCACTCCCCAGCAATGGTAACCCCTCCACCCCTCAGTTCCTCACATACACTCATTGCATCTCTCCTCAAAACTTAAAAAAAAAAACTACCAGCACTCTTACAAACAGCCCACACAACACAACAACGCTGACCAAACTCTAAACCGCCTGCCACCCACTCCCACTAAAGCAGCATCAACCCTGTCACACTCTGTCTCACTCTCTCTGTCAAACACACACACTCATACATTCACTCACTCCCTATCACACAGTCACTCTCAACATACACACTCAGAGGAAAACCTTGCTAGCGCCCGTTTCATTACAGTCAGAAACGGGCCTTTTTTACTAGTATCATTAATAAATTGTTTGGTTGTTTAATTGATCTGCTGTTTTGTTTTCCCCCTTTAGAAGCATACTGCTTGGCTGTCTGTACTTCACCCTGCGAAGATTTTCTCCCTGTTCCTTTGCTGCTCTGCTGTTAACGTCCTCTGAAAAAAAAAAAAGAAAGTGCAGCTAGCCAGTACTTGATTAAGCAAGCCTGTGTAGGACAGGAGTTCCCCTCTGCGAAAGGGGGTGGCAGTTTCTGGACCGGAGAGTCAGTGGCTACTTCTGGCAGGGAGTTTTGTCTCCCCAGCGATCCGGCAAGTGCAGTGTTCTCCCCCCACCCCCGTTCGTTTCTGCACACGTTTGATGGCAGCTGAAACGGTGAAGTGCTGTTCCCGTTGTGAGAAGCGCAGGTCGGCGGCAGGGCTCTGTAGTGCGGGCTGCACACTACAGACGTCTCTTTGCCACACTGAACTCTCTCCTCAAAGTGCCTTCACTTCCCCCCCAGACTGGCTGAGTTCTTTCATGATAAGGTTCACAAGATTAAACTTGAATTTTCAACCAGGTCACCTCCACCTCTCCTTCCCTTAGTCCATTCTCTCAACCCTCCAACCCCTGCCTCCTTTTCTTCCTTTTCTGAAATCACTGAAGAGGAAACTACACATCTTATTTCCTCCTTGAAACTAACTACATGTTCCTTTGATCCTATTCCCACCCATCTACTTAACACTATCTCTCCTACTGTCATCCCTTTTATCTGTCATATCCTCAATCTTTCACTGTCCACTGCGACTGTTCCTGATGCCTTCAAACATGCCGTAGTCACACCATTCCTTAAAAAACCTTCATTGGACCCTACCTGGCCTTCCAACTATCGCCCCATCTCCCTCCTCCCTTTCCTATCCAAGATACTTGAACGTGCTGTTCACCGCCGTTGCCTTGACTTTCTTTCATCTCAAGCTATTCTTGATCCACTTCAATCTGGCTTTCGCCCCCTTCATTCAACTGAAATGGCGCTTGCTAAAGTCTCCAATGATCTGTTCCTGGCCAGATCCGAAGGTCTCTATTCTATCCTCATCCTTCTCGATCTGTCTGCTGCTTTTTGACACTGTTGATCACAGCCTACTCCTTGATACGCTGTCCTCACTTGGATTTCAGGGCTCTGTTCTTTCCTGGTTTTCTTCTTATCTCTCCCAGCGTATCTTTAGTGTATACTCTAGTGGATCCTCCTCTAATACTATCCCACTGTCAGTTGGTGTACCTCAGGGATCTGTCCTGGGACCTCTTCTTTTCTCCATCTATACTTCTTCCCTTGGCACTCTGATCTCATCCCATTGCTTTCAGTATCATCTTTACACTGATGACTCCCAGATCTTCCTCTCCACACCAGAAATCTCAGCCAAAATCCAGGCCAAAGTATCAGCCTGCCTGTCTGACATTGCTGCCTGGATGTCTCAGCGCCATCTGAAACTAAACATGACCAAGACTTAGCTTCTCATCTTTCCTCCTAAACCAACCTCTCCTCCTCCCCCATTCTCTATTTCTGTGGATAACACTCTCATCCTTTCTGTCTCATCAGCTCGTAACCTTGGAGTCATCTTCAACTCCTCCCTCTCCTTCTCTGCACATATTCAGCAGACTGCTAAAACTTGTCGTTTCTTTTTCTATAATATCACCAAAATTCGCCCTTTCCTTCCTGAGCACACTACCAGAACCCTCATCCACACTCTTATCACCTCTCGCTTAGACTATTGCAACTTGCTTCTCACAGGTCTCCCACTTAGCCATCTCTCTCCTCTTCAATCTGTTAAAAATTCTGCTGCACAACTAATATTCTGCCAGTGTCGTTATGCTCATAATAGCCCTCTCCTCAAGTCACTTCACTGGCTTCCTATCCGTTTCCGCATACAGTTCAAACTCCTCTTATTGACTTATAAATGCATTCATTCTGTAGCTTCTCAGTACCTCTCCACTCTCATCTCTCCCTACATTGCTCCCCGGAAACTCCTTTCACTGGGTAAATCTCTCTTCTCCGAGGACAAGCAGGCTGCTTGTTCTCACTGATGGGTGACGTCCGCGGCAGCCCCTCCAATCGGAGATCTTCCCTAGCAAAGACGTTTGCTAGGCCTCGCGTGCGCATGCAGACCGTGCATGCGCAATCGTCTTCCCGCCCGAACTCGCTTGTGTTTATCAGTCTTCTTTTTTCTGGGCTCGGGATGGCTGTGTTTACCGTCGTTCTGTGCCCTGAGGAGACCCTCGCGCTTTTCTTCCGTCCTTCCGTTTCGGAAGTCTTCTTTATTTTTACTACTTGCGTGTTCTTAAAAAAAAAACCCCATCTTTCCTTTATTTCGAGTTGTTTTTCCCGTACAAGTTTCCTTTCGCTTTCGGTAGCGCCCCTGTTGGCCGACCATACGGGTTTTTTCTCCCTTTTATTTTTGGTGCCTTTGCCATCATCGCAAATTTTGATTTCGCCGGCGTGATTTTTCCGCCCATGTCATCGAAGCCTCCCAGCAGCTTCAAGAAGTGCACTCAGTGTAACCGGGCTATCTCGCTCACTGATAGGCACGCTTCGTGCCTTCAGTGTCTGGGGGCTGGGCACCGTCCTCAGGCCTGTACTCTCTGTTGTTTGTTAAAAAAAGAGAACTCAGGCGCCGAGATTGGCCCAGTGGAACTTTCTGTTCGGGGCCTCGCCCGGTGCTTCGACGGTTTCAGTATCGAGGTCATCGGCCGGTGCATCGACGTCGGCGGTACCGAGGTCATTGACCGGTGCTCCAGCGTCGATGGTACCGAGATCATCGTTGGTGCTGATGTCGTCGGAGGGTGCTTCTTTGTCCGGAGTGCAGGTGAGGGCTGTCCATTCCCCTGCTGGTGGCAGTGAGCCCTCTAGTAGGTCTCCCCCTGCTTCGAGGGCTCCTGCGGTACAGCCCCCCCGGGATCGACCTTCTTCGGACCCAGCCCCGAGGAAGAGACGCTTGGATTTGACGTCCTCGTCGGTACCGGGAGGTTCCGGTGACATGCTTCGTGTGAAGGCAAAGAAGCATCGGCACCGGTCACCTTCCCGTCGTGGTACCGAGAGCTCTGGGTCGCCGAGGGAGTCGGCACCCGCTAGGCATCGACACCGGGAGGACCGCTCACCCTCTATTCAGGAGGTGTCAATGCGCTGTACCCTGGACAGCCCGGTACCGCCTCCGCGCCCCAAGCAGATTCTAAGTTCGTTGCCTGCACCGGACTCCCAACCTTCCTCGACAGCCGCTCTAAGCGAGAGCCTCAGGGCCATCCTTCCAGGGACCCTGGAAGAGCTGTTACGCCCTTCTCCTCTGGTACCGGGGGTGCTTGCGCCGCCGGTGCTGTCGACTGAGGCGACGGCTGGCCCTATGCCCGTCGTGAGGCCTCAGGTGCCGGTACCGCTTGTGGTGCCCGCGTCGGCTGCCTCCCAAGCAGACTCTCCGACGACGTCGATGGAGGGAGCTTCATCGCCGCCAATGCGAGAGTCTACTTCTCGACGTTCCCACCGTGGCCATGTGTCTACGGAGTTGAGGCGGGCACGGCTTCGGACAGAGGTTCATGAACTAGTGTCCGACACCGATGGTGAGTCCTCGTGGGAAGCAGAGGAAGACGTCAGATATTTCTCAGATGAGGAGTCTGACGGTCTTCCTTCTGATCCCACTCCCTCCCCTGAAAGACAGCTTTCTCCTCCTAAGAGTCTATCTTTCGCGGCCTTTGTCCGGGAAATGTCTACGGCAATTCCCTTCCCTGTGGTTACGGAGGATGAGCCAAGGGCTGAAATGTTTGAGCTTTTGGACTATCCTTCGCCACCTAAGGAATCGTCCACAGTACCTATGCATCATGTCTTCAAGAAGACACTGCTGGAGAACTGGGCGAAGCCGCTAACTAATCCCCACATCCCCATGAAGATCAAATCCCAGTATCGGATCCATGAGGACCCTGAGTTGATGCGGACTCAGTTGCCTCACAACTCTGGGGTTGTGGATCTGGCCCTTAAAAAGGTCAAGAGTTCTAGAGAGTATGCTTGAAGTCAGCCACTGTCGAAGGCTGCGACGTGGTCATCTGTCCACACATTCACATCGCATTACTGCCTACAGCAGGATACCCGACGCGACAGTCGGTTTGGGCAGTCGGTGCTGCAGAATCTGTTCGGGGTTTAGAATCCAACTTCCCCCCCCCCCCCCCCCCCCCCCCCCCCCAGGCCCATTTTTATTCTGTTCCAGGCTGCACTCTCAGTTAGTTGAATAAGTTTAGGTCAATCTCAGTTATGTCCTCGCCGTTGCGAGGCCCAATTTGTTTATTGTTTTGAGTGAGCCTGGGGCTAGGGATACTCCATCAGTGAGAACAAGCAGCCTGCTTGTCTTCGGAGAAAGCGAAAGCTACATACCTGTAGAAGGTATTCTCCGAGGACAGCAGGCTGATTGTTCTCACAAACCCGCCCGCCTCCCCTTTGGAGTTCTGTCTTCCCTTGTCTTGTTTTGCTATTTACTGGACTGACGAACACGAGCGAGTTCGGGCGGGAAGAAGGTCGCGCATGCGCGGTCGGCGTGCTCGCGAGGCCTAGCAAACCTCTTTGCTAGGGAAGATCTCTGATTGGAGGGGCTGCCGCGGACGTCACCCATCAGTGAGAACAATCAGCCTGCTGTCCTCGGAGAATACCTTCTACAGGTATGTAGCTTTCGCTTTATCTGCACCCTTCTCCTCCACTGCTAACTCCAGACTCTGTTCCTTTTATCTTACTGCACCATATGCTTGGAATAGACTTCCTGAGCCGGTACGTCAAGCTCCATCTCTGGCTGTCTTCAAATCTAAGCTAAAAACCCACCTTTTTGATGCTGCTTTTAACTCCTAACCCTTATTCACTAGTTCAGAACCCTTATTTTATCATCCTCACTTTAATATTTCCTTATCTCTTGTTTGTCCTGTTTGTCCTAATTAGATTGTAAGCTCTGTCGAGCAGGGACTGTCTCTTCATGTTCAGGTGTACAGCGCTGCATACATCTAGTAGCACTTTAGAAATGAGAAGTAGTAGTAGGGGAAGAGTCCAGTACTTTTTCTGGTTCTGCGGTTTCCTGCGCGGTGACAGCAGAGATGGGAACCATCTTGGATTTTGCCGAAGCGCCGCTTTCAGACTCGCGGCTTCTGGCTCCTTCCCCCACTGTCTCCAAACAGCGGGACTTGGCCTCTAGGGGGACTGGGGAGTTCCAGCAGCACCGGGGCGGGCTCTGCTGATTCAGGGTGAAGGATTCTCCCCTGAGTTCATTTTACTACTTCATCAGGAGTTTCTGATGAAGTGCTCCCTTCCCTCTTGTTCTGCTTCTCAGAGGGATTTGGGGGATTCTGGGGCTGCCCCTCTGGGAACAGGTGCAAGTTTGTTGCCGGTCTCTCTTACAGGCTCACAAGTGCAGGCGCATAGATTCTGGGTCCGATGGAGTTTCAGTTGGACCGATGTCTCTCGCCCCTTCTCTGCCTGTAGCTCCTTCTCTGTCTGGGGCTCCGGAGGTTCGTTTAGGACCGTAGGCACAGAGGATTTGGAGGAGGGGGAACTCATAGCGGAGGAGCCTGATGATCCTTCTGCAGTCTGTATGTTTCATAGGGAAGAGCTGACCTCTCTTATTTCTTCTGCAATAGAATTTTTGC
This sequence comes from Microcaecilia unicolor, assembly GCF_901765095.1. Classification (NCBI taxonomy): domain Eukaryota; kingdom Metazoa; phylum Chordata; class Amphibia; order Gymnophiona; family Siphonopidae; genus Microcaecilia; species Microcaecilia unicolor. The sequence continues at coordinate 71,099,640 of NC_044039.1, read as the reverse complement.
ACATTGAGGAGCCTGAGGCTCAAGCTGCTCCGACGGTAAATGTGCGCATGGCGAGCATGAGGAGGCCTAAAGCCTTTCTGGTTCATGAGGCCATTCAGGAGATTATCTTGGCGCAGCGGTCGGAGCCGGACACACCCCTAAGAGTGGCCAAGGCTATGGGCCGTCTTTACCCAATGCAAGGCAGTCAGGCGGAGAAGTTTGAACTTCTCCGCGTTGATTCTTTGGTGATGGCGGTAACTAAGAAAACTACCCCTCCTATTGGGGGGGGGGGGGTTTTGCATTAAAAGATATGCAGGATCGCCATCTGGAAGCCACGCTGAGGCATGCCCTTGAAATACTACTTCTACTACTACTTGACATTTCTAAAGCGCTACTAGGGTTACGTAGCGCTGTACAGTTTAACATAGAAGGACGTCCCTGCTCAAGGAGCTTACAATCTAAAGGACAAATGTACAGTCAGTCAAATAGGGGCAATCAAATTGGAGGAGTCTAGATTTCCTGAATAGGTTAGGTGCCGAAGGCAACATTGAAGAGGTGGGCTTTGAGCAAGGATTTGAAGATGGGCAGGGAGGGGGCTTGGCGTAAGGGCTCAGGAAGTTTATTCCAAGCATAGGGTGAGGCGAGGCAGAAAGGGCGGAGCCTGGAGTTGGCGGTGGTGGAGAAGGGTACTGAGAGGAGGGATTTGTCCTGTGAGCGGAGGTTACGGGTGGGAACGTAAGGGGAGATGAGGGTAGAGAGGTAATGAGGGGCTGCAGACTGAGTGCTTTAGTAGGTTAGAAGGAGAAGCTTGAACTGTATGTGGTACCTGATCGGAAGCCAGTGAAGTGTCTTGAGGAGAGGGGTGATATGAGCATATCGGTCCAGGCGGAATATAAGACGTGCCGCAGAGTTCTGAATGGATTGAAGGGGGGATAGATGGTTAAGTGGGAGGCCAGTGAGGAGTAGGTTGCAGTAGTCAAGGCGAGAGGTAGAGAGCTGCACGACTTCCGTCCCCACGGGAATCCCGCGGAACCCATGGGATTCTCGCGGGGACGGAGGCAGTTCCTGCGGGGTTCCTGCGGGGATGGAAGCTGTTCTGTGAGCTTCCCGTGGAATTGTAAGCTCCACCTGCACCAGCCTCTCATCTACCGAATACCAATTTATTTCAGTGCTGTCTCCTCCTCCTCCTCTTCTTCCTTGCTTTAACAGCATAAATGTGGAAAGTCTTCCATTAAGGAGGTGGTAGAGTCACAAATGATGACGGAATTCAAAAAGGCATGCTAACCTTAAATGGCTGCATGTGTGTGGATATGTCAAGTGACACTTAGATGGCGACTCTGGCTGTGATGAACTAGAGCTGATACCTGGCAGACTTGAATGGGCTGTGTCTCATACATGGCAATCTGGTGTAGGATGGGCTGGAAAGGGCTTAGACAGCAACTTCAGTGGCTGGAACATGCGGACAGTGCTGGACAGACTTTTATGGTCTGTGTCCCACAAATGAGAACATGAATAGGCTGGAGTGGGCTTTGATGGCAACTCCAGCAGTTGGAACATAAGGATGGGGCCAGATAGACTTCTGTGGTCTTTGTTCCAGAAACACGAAAGAAAGACCATAATCAAGTATATAATATCACACTCGTTGATTTAATGATGACTTGATCATGAGTGTGAATATTGGCAGAGTGGATGGACCGTTCAGGTCTATTTGCTGTCACTTACTATGTTACTATTAATCCTCTTTGCTCCCAGGCTGGTGCACAGACCTCAGCTCTGACACAGGCACAAGAATCAGATGTCACCTGACCTACTGGCGTGTGCATGTGGCGACCTCTCAGCACACACTGCCAGTGAATCAGAGACAAATCTTACATGTGCGCATCAGAGTGTTCTAAGTTCCAACTTCCGTTCCTTCCTTGCCTACAGTGCTGTGGCTCAAATCCAGAGAGAAACTGAGGGAGCTGACTGGAACTTTCTTTTATGTACTATTAAATTCTTACAGGGATGGGTGGGGATGGGTTAAATTCTTGCGGGGACGGGTGGGGACGGGTTGGGATGGTTTAAATTTTTGCGGGGATGGGTGGGGATGGGTAAGATTCCAGTGGGAATGGGTGGGGACGGGTAAGATTCCAGCAGGAACGGGCGGGGATGGGTAAGATTTCTGTCCCCGTGCAACTCTCTAGCGAGAGGTAATGAGAGAGTGGACGAGAGTTCGGGTGGTGTGCTCAGAGAGGAAAGGGCGAATTTTGCTGATGTTATAGAGAAAGAAGCGACAGGTCTTGGCTTTCTGCTGGATATGCGCAGAGAAGGAGAGGGAGGAGTCAAAGATGACTCCGAGGTTGCGGGCAGATGAGACAGGGAGGATGAGGGTGTTATCGACTGAGATAGAGAGTGGAGGAAGAGGAGAAGTGGGTTTTGGTGGGAAGACGATAAACTCGGTCTTGGCCATGTTCAGTTTCAGGTGGCGGTTGGACATCCAGGCAGCAATGTCGGATAAGCAGGCTGATACTTTGGCCTGGGTTTCTGCAGTGATGTCTGGTGTGGAGAGATAGAGCTGGGTGACATCAGCATAAAGATGATATTGGAAACCATGAGGGAAGAGGTGTAGATTGAAAAAAGAAGGAGTCGAAGGACAGATCCCTGAGGAACTCCAACAGAGAGTGGGATGGGGGTGGAGGAAGATCCCTGAGAATGTACTCTGAAGGTGCGGTGGGAGAGATAAGAGGAGAACCAGGAGAGGACAGAGCCCTGGAACCCAAATGAGGACAGTGTGGCAAGAAGTAAATCATAATTGACAGTGTCAAAAGCGGCGGATAGGTCGAGGAGGATGAGGATGGAGTAGTGACCTTTGGATTTGGCAAGGAACAGGTCATTACAGACTTTAGCGAGTGCCGTTTCTGTCGAGTGTAAGGGGCGAAAACCGGATTGAAGTGGATCGAGGATGGGATGAGAGGAGAGAAAATCAAGGCAGTGGCTGTGAACGGCGCGTTCAAGTAACTTGGAGAGGAAGGGTAGGAGGGAGATGGGGCGGTAGTTGGAGGGACAGGTAGGGTCAAGTGATGGTTTTTTGAGGAGTGGTGTGACTACGGCGTGCTTGAAGGTGTCAGGGACAGTTGCAGTGGAGAGAGAGAGAGGTTGAGGATATGACAGATGGGGAGGGGTGACAGTAGGAGAGATGGTGTTAAGTTGGTGGGGATGGGATCAGAGGAACAAGTGGTGCATTTTGAGGAGGAAAGAATGTGTGTGGTTTCCTCTTCGGTGATATCAGGAAAAGAGGAGAAGGAGGCCTGGGTTGGTTGGTTGAGGGAGTGGTTTGAAGGGTGAAGAGGAGGAGGAGGCTTGGTAGTGAACTCAAGGTTGATCTTCTGCACCTTGTCACGGAAGTAATCAGCCAGTGATTGAGGAGAGAGTGAGGGGGGTGAGAGCGGAGGGTACTTTGAGGAGGGAGTTAAGGGTGGCGAAGAGACGACGAGGGTTGGAGCTGAGAGAATTAGTGGGTTGGATGTAATAGTTCTATTTGGCAAGGAATAGGGAGGACTGGAAGGAGGATAGCTTGAATTTGTAATGAAGGAAGTCGGCATGGGTGCGAGATTTCCTCCAGAGGCATTCAGCAGATCGGGCGCAGGGGCGAAGGTATCGGATGCAAGGGGTCAGCTAGGGCTGGGGATTAGTACGCCTTGTGGGACGGGGGATGGATGGTGCAAGGGTGTCTAGAGCAGAGGAGAGAGTGGCATTGTAAGTGGAGACAGCCTTGTCGACAGACTCGGAGGACATGTTGGAGGGGAGGAGATTAGAAATACTAGAGGATAAGGTGGGAGTGTCGATAGCCTGGTGATTCCTGGAAGTAGTGGTTAATGTTGAGCGGGGCTGAGGGGGGGGGGGGTGATGAAGTGTGAAGGTGATCAGGTGATGATCAGAGAGAGGGAGAGCTGAGGCATAGAAATTGGAGGGTGAGCAGGTAGAGGAGAGGACGAGGTCAAGACAATGGCCAGTTTGGTGAGTACGGGTGGTGTAGCAGAGCTGGAGGTTGAAGGAGGATGTCAGAGTGAGGAACTGAGAGGTGTGAGAGTCGGATGGGTCATCAGCGTGTATGTCCCCAAGAATGAGGGACGGAGATGAGGGTTCAAGAAAAACGGAAAGCCAGTCATCGAAGTCGGTGAGGAAGGAAGAGAGGGATTTATCAGGGTGGCGGTAAATGACTGCAACTCTGAGTGGCAATGGGTAGAATAGACAGATGGAGTGGATTTCAAAGGATGTGAAGCGGTGAGACTGCGGTAGGAGGAGGGCTTGGAAAGTACAGGAGGGTGAGAGTGGTAACCCGACGCCTCCTCCGTGGCCAACTGGGCGGGGAGTGTGGGAGAAAAGATAACCTCCATGGCATAGGACCGCGACTGAGGCAGAGTCATCAGGGGTGATCCAGGTTTTGGTTAGGGCGAGCAGTTGAAGGGAGTGAGAGATGAAGAGATCGTGGATGAAGGAAAGTTTGTTGCAGGCCGAGCAGGCGTTCCACAGGGCACATGAGAAGGGGAGGGAAGAGGGGAGGAGGAGGTGAATAGAGATGAGATTGGAGACATCTCAGCTCTGGCCCTTAAAGCTTCCATTTGCAGCTCTTAATGCGGCTCGAGCTTCTCTGGATTGGCTTCAATTGACTGCTGATCAGGAACAGGACACAGCTTCTGGTCCTTTGGTGGCCATCTCCGGAGCCAGCTCTGGCATACCTAGCAGACGCATTGTATGATTTGGTGCGTACTTTGGCAAAATGCATGGCCTTGGCAGTCACTTCTCGGAGGTTGCTGTGGCTTTGACATTGGGCTGCGGATATGGCGTCTAAGTAACGCATTACCAAATTGCTTTTTCGGGGTAACCTTTTGTTCGGAGAAGATCTGGAGAAGATCATCCTTGGGAGATTCCAAGTCTCAGTGGCTGCCCAAAGACATCCCAAAGCTTCGCCTCGGACCGGCACCACGAGACCTCAGGTTCGAGAGGCTAGATGCTATTGACCGGGTAGACATTCCTTTCAATGTCCTCAATTTCAGAAGCAATCTTCCTTTTGTGGCGACAAACGAGGTTCAGGGACGGTTTCCCGACAAGGAGCAGTGCTTGCCTGGCCCAATGATGGGGTGCTGGTCCACTGGAGTTCAAAATTGGGGGTCGGCTGACCCATTATTTCCAAGAGTGAGATCAGTGGGTTCTTGAGGTAATAAGGGAAGGCTACAAAATAGAGTTTGCTGCACAGGTCGGAGATTCTTTCTTGGAGTCCCGGTGCGCTACTTCTGTCAAGCAAGCAGCAGTGATGGTTGCTTTAAGAGATCTTCTGAACATTGGCACCGTAGTGTAAGTGCCGATTCCAGAAACTTGCACAGGTCGCTATTCCATATTTTTTGTGGTTCCATAGAAAGGAGGTTCCTTCAGACCCATTCTCGACCTCCGGAAAGGTGAACCAGTTTCTCAGGGTTCGCCATTTCCGCATGGAAACTCTAAGGGTGGTGATTGCGGCATTACAACCTCAGGAGTTTCTAACAACACTGGACCTCAAGGAGGCTTATATCTGCACATTCTGATTTGGCCTCCTCATCAGAGATTCTTGTGAGTGGAGGATTGGCCTAGTGGTTAGGGTGGTGGACTTTGGTCCTGGGGAACTGAAGAACTGAGTTCGATTCCTGGCACAGGCAACTCCTTGTGACTCTGGGCAAGTCACTTAACCCTCCATTGCCCCATGTAAGCCGCATTGAGCCTGCCATGAGTGGGAAAGCGCGGGGTACAAATGTAACAAAAAAAAAAAAATTTTTGCAGTGCTGGCCAGCATTTTCAATTTTGAGCGTTGCCTTTCGGGCTGGCCACGGCACCACATACTTTTTCCAAGGTGATTGTAGTGGTGGCAGCTTATCTGCGCAAGGAGGGGATTCAAGTTCATCCCTATCTGGACGACTGGGTAATTCAGGCGTAATCAGAATCGGAAAGCCTCCTGGCAACTCAGCGGGTAGTGGAGGTTCTGCAATCCCTTGGTTGGGTAATCAACTTCTCCAAGAGTCATCTTTGCCTGTCCCAGATGCTGGAATACCTGGGGGTACAATTCGATACAGCCCAAGGGTTGGTGTTCCTGCAAGAGGGCAGGAGGCTCAAGTTAGTCTCATAGTTGAGGAGTCTCCTGTAACTACCGAGTCCCCGAGTGTGGGTCTATGTTCAGGTGCAAGGGTCGATGGCAGCCACGCTCAAAGTGGCACTTTGGGCCAGAGTGCACTTGCGACCGTTACAGCTGGCCCTTTTGAGCCGCTGGTCTCCCGTGTCTCAGGATTACTGGAGGAGGCTTCCTGGTTACCACGGCTTGAGGCAGTATGACCTGGTGGCTCCTCCCCCCTACCTGAGGAAAGGGGTGCCTTTGGTGTCCCCACAGTGGGTGGTTGTGGTGAGGGACGCCAGTCTGTACGGATGGGGGGGCTCATTGTCTCGTGTTGGTCGATGGAGGAAGCCGCCTGGCCCATCAATCGGAGTTGAGAGCAATGATGAACGCCCTGCTGACGTTTCAGAGCCTTCTGCAAGGTTCTCCAGTGAGAGTGTTCTCGGACAACACGACAGCAGTAGCCTACATCAATCGGCAAGGCAGAACTCAGAGCCGAAGTAAGCAGAATTCTGGCTTGTGCGGAGAATCACTTTCGACTTCTGTTTGCGGTCCATATTGCAGGTCAAGACAATGTTAAAGCAGATTTCCTCAGTCGGCAGCTGCTCGATTCAGCGGAATGGGAGCTGTCGAGCAGCGCATTTTGACAGATTTGTTGTCGCTGGGGCTTGCTGGAGGTCGACCTCATGGCATCGCGTCGGAATGCCAAGGTAGCGAGATTGTTCGATAGACGCGTGGAGGTTGGCTCCAAAGGTATCAATGCGTTGCTTCAGCCCGTGGCTGCAGGCGTGCCTGCTGTACGTGTTTCCTCCTTGGCCTCTGATTGGTTGAGTGCTGTGCAGAATCAGCGGTCACCAAGGGTTGGTAATTCTGGTGGCTCCGGATTGGCATCGTCATCCATGGTATGCAGACTTGATCCAGTTGTTGGCGGAGACTCCTCTTCACCTTCCTGTATCGCCGAACCTTCTCCATCAGGGTCTGGTGTGGATGGAGGATCCCTCCCACTTTGATCTTACGGCCTGGCCTTTGAGAGGTCAAAATTGAGGAAGAAAGACTATTCGGACGCGGTGATAGCTATCTTGTTGTGTGCCCGTAAACGCTCTATGACAACTGCTTATGCTCGACAGCTTTGTTGGTTGGTGTGCACTTCGGGGATGGGAACCTGCCCGGACTTCCATTTCTCAAATGCTAGATTTTTTGCAGGAGGACTTCAGAAGGGTTTGGCGTATAATTCCTTCAGAGTTCAGCTGGCAGCGCTCTCCTGCTACAGAGGTCATCTTTCTGGGTTCTCCTTTACAGCCCATCCGGATGTCTCACGTTTCTTGCGGGGTGCTCTCCATCTTAGGCCCCCTTGTCATCCGTGTCCCAATTGGAGCCTAAATTTAGTACTCCGGGCACTGGGTCAGGCCCCGTTTGAGCCACTACGCAAGGCGTCAGAGAAGGACTTGATGCTTAAGGCTGTGTTTTTGGTGGCCCTGGCGTCTGCTCGCAGGGTCTCGGAGATTCGGTTTTCAGAGGCCGGCATTACTTTGCGACTGGTCCCTTCATTTCTTCCTAAAGTGGTATCAGCATTCCATATTAATCAGGACCTGTTTTTTTGCCTTCCTTTCGCCAGGAAGACTATCCAACTCAGTTTGCTTCTCTCCGATTTTTGGATGTTCAAAATGTGCTGATCCGGTACTTGGAAGTGTCCAACGAGTTCAGATGTTCGGATCACCTGTTTGTTCTTCTAGTGGGCCCTGGCCGCCTCGAATCGTACTATTGCACGATGGATCAAAGATACCATTTCCTCGGCTTATATCCTCGTAGGTTGTTCTCCGACGTGTCTTCGTGCTCATTCAGCTCGAGCTCAAGTTACTTCGTGGGCAGAGGTGCGTGCTTTGTCATTGTAAGAAATTTGTAGGGCAGCTATGTGGGCATCCTTGCATTCCTTTTCTAAGCATTACAGAATAGACATTGCGGCTTACGTGGATGCGAGGTTTGGGGCGACTGCTTCCCACCCTATGTAGGGAGTGCTTTTGTACATCCCACTGGTTCCTGCATTCATCTGCTGCTGATGCTGTGGAAGGTAAAATGATGCCTTACCTGATAATTTTCTATCCTTTTGTCACAGCAGATGAATCCAGGATCCCACCCCTTTCTTCTGTCTCGACCTTTTCTGCTACGGCTCCTGGTGTCGAGTTTGCCATGTGATTTCCTTTCAGATTGGAATTCCAGTTTTAAAAAAAAGAAGAGAAAAACAGAGAAAGTAGAGAAGATTGTTTTGCAGTACAGATACAAACAGCGGAAGGTGCGATTTGGATACCTTGTGTTTCATAGCCTTGAGACGTCTTGTTATAGTTATGTATTTGGATGGACTGCACGGTTGTGGGTTGTGGTTTCTGAGGAAGTTGACAGTTTTGTTTAGAATTGTTGCCTGTTTATGGCTTTGTGATGGGACATATACTAGAGAGATGAGGGACTGGCCGGTTAGTATGCCTCCCTTCAATTTAGTTCTCTATCTCCACGTTCTGGTATACGGATAAAACCCACTGGTTCCTGGATTCATCTGCTGCAACTAAAGGAAAGAAAATTCTCCGAGGACAAGCAGGCTGGACATCATCAATGCATGGGTCGTCGTCCGCGACGGCCCAGGAGCTCCGGATTTTTAAGAAAACTTTTAAAAACGTTCTAGAAACAGCGCGACGGGTGCGGGGACAATGCACCGCGCATGAGCGAGTGACTTCCCACCCGCGACGCCTGGGCGCTTCCCTCAGTTTCTTTTTCTCTGCTTTGCGAAGAGGGGTCGGTTTTTTTGCCGCTCCTGGTGTTTTGTGGCCCAGGAGACGACGTTTCGTCGCGCCTTATTTTTCGTAGTTTTTTTCGCGTTTTTCTACGTTTCCTTTCTACTCCGATCGCGGCCGCGTTGCCTTTTCCTATTTTGTGCCTTTACGTTGGCACCATCGAGTCGTTTGATTTTTCGACCGCTATTTTTCCAGTGGCTTCAAATGCTGTTCCCACTGCAACCGGACCATGTTGTTGTCCGACCCTCACGCTTGGTGTCTCCAGTGCCTCGGGCCCGACCATTTGCCAGCTTCGTGTAAGCTTTGCAAATTGATGAAAAAAAGGACCCAGGTGGCTCGAGAGGCTCAGCGCAAGAAGCTTTTTCCAGATCAGTCCGGTGCTTCGACGTCGGCGTCGAGGGGAGCAGCATCGAGAGTCCAGATAATGGCTGCTGAGAGACCTGTTACAGCTGGGAGCAGCGAGGCATCAAGTGGGTCTCCACCCGTCTCGAGACCTACTGCTATGCAGGCCCCCCAAGACCACTCTGAGTCGGACCTGGCCCCGAAGAGGCGTGAGGATTCCACGTCCTCCTCATCGGTACCGAGGAGTGTCGATGACGGGCGTCGGGCGAAGGCTAAGAAGCATCGCCATCGATCTCCTTCCCGTCACGGTACCGAGAGCTCCGGGGAGCCGAGGGAGTCGGCATCCGAGAAGCGTCGGCGCTGGGAGGATTGCTCACCCTCCATTTAGGAGGTGCCGACGCGTCGGTCGTCCGGCAGCCAGGTACCAGCTCTCGAACCTCATCTGATTCTGGCACCGACTCCTGTACCGGTTCCACAGTTTGTTCCGATGGCAGCCCTCGATGAGTGTCTCCGGGCCATGCTTCCAGGTCTTCTGGAAGGGATGATGCATCCTGCCTTGGTACCACAGGTGCTTGCGCCTTCAGTACCTACTGCTGAGATGGCGTCTGGCCCATCTCCTGCGCGGAGGTCCCCGGCCTCGGTACCGCTTGTGGTGCCTGAGCCGGTTGCCACCCGGGTGGACTCTCCCTCAACGTCGGTGGAGGAAGCTTCGCCGGAGTCCAGGCCAAGGTCCACTTCTCGACGCTCTTCAGGAGGGCATCGATCCTCGAGGTCGAGGCAGGCTCGGGTTCGGGCTGCTCTTCGAGAGCTCTTGTCCGACACCGAACAGGAGCACTCATGGGGAGAAGAGGAAGACCCCAGATATTTTTTGGAGGAAGATTCTCAGGGGCTTCCATCTGATCCCAGTCCACCTATTGAGGTTAGACAATCTCCACCTGAGTGTCTCTCCTTTTCATCTTTTGTGCGGGAAATGTCTAGGGACATTCCTTTTCCCATGGAGGCTGTGGATGAACCCAGGGCTGAGATGTTGCAAAAGAGGTTACAACGACCCCCTTGCTTAGTACACTCCGGGAAGTGATGTTACGAAATTGGTCTTGCCCTCTATCTAACTCAGTGGTCAACAAGAAGTCTGAGTCCCAGTACAGAGTCCACGGTGAGCCTGTGATGGTGAAGGCCCAACTTCCTCACAATTCCATGGTGGTGGACTCTGCTCTCAGAAGATCCAAGAGTACTAGGGACTATGCTTCGGCGCCCCCGGGCAGAGAGTCTAGGACCTTGGATTCTTTTGGGAGGCGTACGTATCAGGCCGGAATGCTCACGGCCAAAATTCAAACATACCAGCTGTACACCTACATCCACTTACGGAACTCAATAAAGCAACTGTCCAGTTTAGTTGAAGCTCTTCCTCCTGAGCTTGCCGAGCCTTTTCACCAGGTGGTCAGGCAGCAGAAGGCGTGTCGCAAATTCCTGGCCAGGGGAGCTTTTGATTCTTTTGATGCTGCATCCAGGGCGACTGCTGAAGGTATCGTGATGCACAGACTCTCCTGGCTGCGTGTCTCGGACCTGGATCAGAAGACCCAGCACCGTTTGTTCGTTGCCGGGGGGACAATCTTTTTGGAGAGAAGGTTGAGGATATAGCTGATTCCCTCAAGAAGCACCATGATGCTATGGATTCTCTCGCCTGCCGGACGCCTTCTGCTACTACCTCCTCTTCTAGGAGGTTTTTTGGAGGGAGGAGGAGTGCTCCCTACTCCTCTAATAGGCTTAGGTACACTCCTGCTTCACGACAGCCTGTTCAGGCTCGCCCCCAGCAAGCTCGCTCTCGTCAGCGGCATGCGCCTCAGGCCCCTCCGGCTCCCCAGCAAAAGCAGGGGACGGGCTTTTGACTGGCTCTAGAGCAGCATAGCCGACATCAAAGTGTCTGTACCGGATGATCTTCCTGTAGGAGGGAGGCTTATACTTTTTCACCAAAGGTGGCCTCTGATAACCTCCGACAGGTTGGTTCTCCAAATAGTCTGGTCCGGATACGCTCTCAATATGGAATCACTACCTCCAAATTGCCCACCAGGAGCTCAATCCTTCAGTTCCCAACACAGGCAGGTACTTGCAGAGGAACTCTCCGCCCTTCTTAGCGCCAATTCGGTCGAGCCCGTTCCACCAGGGCAGGAAGGGCTGGGATTCTAGTCCAGGTACTTTCTTGTGCAAAAGAAAACAGGGGGGATGCGTCCCATCCTAGACCTCAGAGGCCTGAACAAATTTCTGGTTCGAGAAAAGTTCAGGATGCTTTCTCTAGGCACCCCCCTTCCCATGATTCAGGAAAATGATTGGCTATGCTCTCTGGACTTAAAGGACGCCTACACTCACATCTCGGTGCTTCCAGGTCACAGGCAGTACCTCCAATTTCGCTTGGGAACTCAGCACTTTCAGTACTGCGTACTGCCCTTTGGTCTCGCATCTGCGCCCAGAGTATTTACAAAGTGCTTGGCACTCCCTGAGCCCATACGCCAAGCCATCTCCCTGCCCATCTTCAAATCACTGCTCAAAGCCCACCTCTTCAATGTCGCCTTTGGCACCTAACCACCACACCTATACTCAGAAATCTAGACTACACCAACTTGACATTTTGTCCTTTAGATTGTAAGCTCATCTGAGCAGGGACCGTCCTTCTTTGTTAAATTGTACAGCCCCGCGTAACCCTGGTAGCGCTCTAGAAATGTTAAGTAGTAGTAGTAGTAGTAGTAGTAGTAGTAGTTGTTGCAGCATCGCTACGCAGACAGGGAGTGCATGTGTTCCCTTATCTCGATGATTAACTGGTGAAGAACACCTCGGAGGCAGGGGTTCTACAATCCATGCGGATCACTATTCAACTGCTCGAACTTCTGGGGTTTGTAATCAATTATCCCAAGTCCCATCTGGTCCCCGTACAGAAATTGGAGTTCATAGGAGCTCTGTTGAACACACAGACGTCTCGGGCCTATCTACCCCAGGCAAGGGCAGATAACCTTCTGACCCTAGTGTCGTCGGCTCTAGCGTCTCAACAGATCACAGCTCGGCAGATGTTGAGACCTTTGGGCCATATGGCCTCCACAGTTCATGTGACTCCCATGGCACATCTACACATGAGATCGGCTCAGTGGACTCTAACTTCCCAGTGGTGTCAGGCTACGGGGGATCTAGAGGATGTCATGCATCTCTCCACTGACTTTTGCAATTTCCTTCACTGGTGGACTATTCGCTCCAATCTGGTCTTGGGACGCCCATTCCAAATTCCTCAGCCCCAAAAAGTGCTGACGACGGATGCATCCCTTCTGGGGTGGGGAGCTCATGTTGATGGGCTCGACACTCAAAGAGTTTGGTCCTTCCAGGAAACGCACCTTCAGATCAACCTCTTGGAATTACGGGCAATCTGGAATGCACTGAAGACTTTCAGAGATCGGCTGTCCAATCAAATTATCTTAATTCAGACAGACAATCAGGTTGCCATGTATTACACGAGCAAGCAGAGGGGCACCAGATCTCGCCCTCTGTGTCAGGAGGCCATCAAGATGTGGCTTTGGGCGCGCCAACATAGAATGCTTCTCCAGGCTACATATCTGGCAGGCGTAAACAACAGTCTGGCCGACAGGTTGAGCAGGATAATGCAACCTTACAAGTGGTTTTTGAACATGGACGTTGTCCGCAAGATCTTCCAAGCGTGGGGCACCCCCTCAGTGGATCTTTTTGCCACTCAGTACAATCACAAGGTTCCTCAATTCTGTTCCAGGCTTCAGGCCCACGCCAGTCAGATGCCTTTCTCCTTCATTGGGGGAGGGGTCTCATGTACGCGTATCCTCCCATTCCTTTAGTAGGGAAAACTCTGCTGAAACTCAAGCAAGATCGCGGAACCATGATTCTGATAGCACCTTACTGGCCTCGTCAGATATGGTTCCCTCTTCTTCTGGACTTGTCGTCAGAAGAACCTTGGAGATTGGACTGTTTTCCGATCCTCGTCATTCAGAACCAGGGGTCGCTTCTACATCCCAACCTCCAGTCTCTGGCTCTCACGGCCTGGATGTTGAGAGCTTAGAAGTTGCCTCTTTAGGCCTCTCAGAGGGTGTCTCCCGAGTCTTGCTTGCTTCCAGGAAAGATTCCACGAAAAGGAGTTATGCTTTTAAATGGAGTAGGTTTGCCGTCTGGTGTGACAGCAAGGCCCTAGACCCTTTTTCTTGTCCTACACAGACCCTGCTTGAATACCTTCTACACTTGTCAGAGTCTGGTCTTAAGACTAACTCAGTAAGGGTTCATCTTAGTGCAATTAGTGCTTATCATCAGCGTGTAGAAGGTCAGCCGATCTCAGGACAGCCTTTAGTTGTTCATTTTATGAGAGGTTTGCTTTTGTCAAAGCTCTCTGTCAAACCTCCACCAGTGTCATAGGATCTCAACGTCGTTCTCACCCAGCTGATGAAACCTCCTTTTGAGCCACTGAATTCCTGCCATCTGAAGACCTGGAAGGTCATTTTCTTGGGGGCTGTTACTTCAGCTCATTGAGTCAGTGAGCTCCAAGCCCTGGTAGTTCATGCTCCCTACATTAAATTTCATCATAACAGGGTAGACCTCTGCACTCATCCTAAGTTCCTGCCGAAGGTGGTGTTGGAGTTCCATCTGAACCAGTCAGTTGTCTTGCCAGCATTCTTTCCCCGTCCGCATACCCACCCTGGTGAGGACAAGTTGCATACCTTGGACTGTAAGAGAGCATTGGCCTTTTACGTGGAGCGGATGAAGCCCTATAGACAGTCCGCCCAGTTGTTTGTTTCCTTTGATCCCAACAGGATGGCGGTTGCCATCGGAAAACGCACAATCTCTAATTGGCTAGCAGATTGCATTTCCTTCACTTATGCCCAAGCTGGGCTGACTTTGGAGGGCCATGTCATGGCTCATAATGTTAGAGCCATGGCTGCGTCAGTGGCCAACTTGAAGAGATTTGCAAGGCTGCAACGTGGTCATCAGTCCACACATTCACATCTCACTACTGCCTTCAGCAAGATACCTGACGCGACAGTCAGTTTGGGCAGTCGGTGTTACAGAATCTGTTTGGGGTTTAGAATCCAACTCCACCCTCCTAGGCCCATTTCTGTTCTGTTCCAGGCTGCGCTCTCACTTAGTTGTGTTTGTTTTTAGGTTAATCTCAGTTATGTCCTCGCCGTTGCGAGGCCCAATTGACCATTGTTCATTGTTTTGAGTGAGCCTGGGTGCTAGGGATACCCCATGCATTGATGATGTCCAGCCTGCTTGTCCTCTGAGAAAATGAAGATACTTACCTGTAGCAGGTATTCTCCGAGGACAGCAGGCTGGACATCATCATAACCCTCCCTCCTCCCCTTTGGAGTTGTTCTTTTTCTAGTTTGCTTGTTATTTAACTGAGGGAAGCGCGCGGGTGTCGCGGGCAGGAAGTCACTCGCGCATGCACGGTGCATTGTCCCCGCGCCCATTATGCTGCTTCTAGAACTTTTTTTAAAGTTTTCTTTAAAATCCGGAGCTCCTGGGCCGTCGTGGACGATGACCCGTGCGATGATGATGTCCAGCCTACTGTCCTCGGAGAATACCTGCACAAGTAAGTATCTTCATTTTATCAGGTAAGGCATAATTTTACCATCTTAGTCATATGTAAGGTGGTGGTTGTGAGGGATGTGGGTGTGTGGGAGGGAGAGTAAGGGTTGCAGATGTCTATTAGGGGGTAGTGGGGTGATTGTAGGGGAAAGATTTAATTGTTCATGGCAGTTAATATGGATAATAGAGTTGGCAGGATGTGTGCCACATTTTGTTATGTACTGCTGGAGATGTTTGTTTTTGTATAGTTGTCGCTGTTATGTGAGCAAAAATTGCAAATAAAAAGTTCTGTTCGTAAGGTCCCTAAAAAAGCTTCAGAGGGTTGAAAGCAGGGAGATCAATTGCCATCTCAATTATTGTAGCCTTATTTTCTTTACTGAATAGAAAACTTCATTTGACAAGAACTCAAAGTGCCCACTTTTCACAAATGAGTAATGGTAATATTCATGGCAAGAAAAAAAAATCCTTGGTGAGAAATTCAGTCAATATGTTTCTAGGCGTTTAAACTAGAAGGCAGGGGTGGCGTATGGAGGCAGGTCATTTCCAGTGGTCACTCCCAGCTAAAGATGTGACAGTAGCAAAGAAATCAATGAAAACAACAATATAAGCAATTCACTTCATACCAACACAGCAGGAAGTGAGACTAAAGAAAAAACTAAACAGAAAATTAGACTACCACTGAAATGTAGCTGGAAAGCAATGGCCACACATGCTCGCAGTCTAAACAGTAAAATTCATGATCTACAAGCCTTGATGTTAGAGGCAGACTTAGACATTGTTGGTGTCACAGAGTCATGGTTCAATGATTCCCATGCATGGGATGCAAACATACCAGGCTACAATCTATTTAGGAAGGCTAGAGATGGTTGTAAAGGTGGAGGAGTAGCTCTGTATGTGAGAAACGATATCACAGTGACTGAAATACCAAGAGCCTGGGAAAAGGAAGAAGCGATATGGATCACCTTGAAGAGATGATGGATCTTCTGTCCACATGGGTGTTGTCTACAGACCTCCGACACAATCAGAGGAACTAGATAAAGATCTGGTTACAGATATCCAAAAGTTGGGAAAGATGAGGGAGGTGCTGTTGCTGGGAGATTTCAACCTGCCAGATGTGGATTGGAAAGTTCCATCTGCAGAATTGGAAAGAAGTAGAGAGATCATGGATACCTTTCAAAGTGCTCTACTCAGACAAATGTTGACGCAACCCATGAGGGAAGGAGTGATGCTGGATCTGGTGCTCATAAATGGGGAAAGTGCGGGAAGGCATTCCACATATCCACCACCCTCTCTGTGAAAAAATACTTCCTGACATTACTCCTGAGTCTGCCCCCCTTTAACTTCAATTCATGTCCTCTAGTTCTACCGCCTTCCCATCTCTGGAAAAGGTTTGTTTGCAAATTAATACCTTTCAAATATTTGAACGTCTGTATCATGTCACCCCTGTTTCTCCTTTCCTCCAAGGTGTACTTGTTCAGGTCAGCAAGTCTCTCCTTGTACGGTTTGAAAGGCAAATCCTGTACAATTTCTGTAGCAAGCAGAAGAACAAATGGCTAGAGTTGTGAGGAGGGGCAACAAGAATTTTTAAGGTACATTAGTGAAAGGAGGAGGAGGAGGACTGAAAATAGAATTGTGGGACTGAAAGAAGGTGTGAACCGCTACGTGGATGATGCGGAAAAGGAAAGGTACTAAATAAATACTTCTGCTCTGTGTTGATGGAAGAAAATCCTGGAGAAGGACCACGATTGACTGACAAAGGTACAAATGAGAATGGAGTGGATATAGCACTGTTCATGGAAGAAAGTGTTTATGAACAACTTGAAAATTTGAAGGTGGACAAAGCCATGGGACTGGACAGGTTTCATCCCAGGATATTGAGGGAGCGCAGAGAGATTCCAGTAGGTTCTCGTAAAGATTTGTTAATAAATCCTTGGAGACTGGAAAGGTTCTGTTGTATTGGAGAAGAGCGGATGTGGTCCCTCTTTACAAAAGCGGTGACAGAGAAGAAGCTGGAAACTACAGGCTGTAAGCCTCACTTTGGTGATTGAAAAAGTAATGGAACAATTGCTGAAGGAAAGGATAGTAAATTTCCTTGAATCCACTAGGTTACAAGTTCAGAGACAACATGGTTTTATCAAAGGTAAATCATGCCAAACAAATCTGATTGAATTCTTTGACTGGGTGACCAGAGAACTGGATCGAAGATGTGAGCTAGATGTAACTACTTAGATTTCAACAACGGCTTTGACACGATTCCTCATAGGAGGCTCTTAAATAAACTTGACAGCCTTAAGTTAGGACCCAAAGTGGTGAACTGCATTAGGAACTGGTTGCAGACAGACGCTAGAAGGTGCAATTCACTTGGAGGAAGGAAAGGTGAGTATTGGAGTGCCTCAAGGATTGGTGCTGAGTAAGTGAAATTATTCACCTGTAGCAGATGTTTTCAAGGATTTCAGGAAACATATTCCCACCTCTCCTTGAAGTTGTGTTATATTAGGTTTTGTAATAGGACTGGTCCTGCGTGGCAGCAAGGGGCTTGAAGTCCCATGCACATGCACGGTGCAGTTTTCCAAAGGCTTCCAGAAGAGTTGCTGGGAAGTTTTCTGCTCTAGGCTTCGTTGGATGATATCACTCTACCTGCTACCCTTGGAGAATATCTGCTACAGGTGAGTAAAGAAAATGCTCTTCTTAATTTTTTTCTGAAGGTGCTATGTTCCCTAGTAGCAGTCCTTAATAAATTAACACAGCATGCCATAAACTATACCATGTTATAACTGTTGTCCAAGGACAAGAGGATATATGCCCTCACAGAATCCTCATAGGTGAGGATTAATATTGTATCGTCTTTGGTGAACAATTTGTTCTCCGAGGACAAGCAGGCTGCTTGTTCTCACATGTGGGTCGACATCTGCGTCGGCCCGGGAATCGGACAGCTATTTTGCAAGCAAAATATTAAAAAAATCTTTTTAGAGTCTTCTGGCGCACATGTGCGGCCGTCTTCCTGCCCATCGCGTGAGCGTTCCCGCTCAGTTATTTTTTCTCCGTGGTGAGGTGCGGTTGAGTTTTTCTCCGTTCCTCACAGGCCCGGGAAAGAGTTTTCTCCATGTTTTTTTGTCTTTTTCTTCTTTTTGTGTAGCATTTACAGTTCAGAAAAAAAAACCTCTCGTAGTTTTTCTTTACTTATTTGCCCCGTTAAAGTTTCCTTTGTGGTCGGGTTGCTCACTTCTTTCTGTGCCCTTTTTTCTTTTAGCAGGCACGATCGCGTCTTTTGATTTCACTGAAGCCATTTTTTCTTCCATGTTATCGAAGACACCCAGCAGCTGGTGCATCCGGACTATCTCGGGTACTGATACCCACGCTTAGTTTATCCAGTGCCTTGGGCCCGCCCACAGCCCAGCCGCTTGTAGTCTGTGTCTTCACATGAACAAACGGACCCAAGCATCTTGAGAGGCCCAACAAGAGACGTTTTTTGGGGCTCAGTCCGGTCCTTCGACATCGGTACAGAGGTCGATGGCATCGACATCGAGGGATGCATCGACGTCGGGAGCGAAGGTAATGGCTGCGGAACAATCAACTTGTGCTGGGAGCAGTGAGGCATCGAGTGGGTCTCCACCTGTCTCGAGGCCTCCTGTTATGCAGGCTCCCCGGGACCGACCTTCGTCGGACCCGGCCCCGAAGAAATGTGAGGATTCCACATCTTCCTCATTGGTACCGAGGAGTCTCGATGACGTGCGTCAAGTGAAGACGAAGAAGCACCGTCATCGTTTTCCTTAGACACACGGTGTCGGGAGCTCCGGGGCGTCGAGGGATTCGGCACCCGAGAAGCGTCAGCGCCAAGAGGATCGCTTCCCCTTTATTCAGGAGGTGCCGATGCGTCGGTCTAGCAGCCCGGTACCTGCCCCTGAGCCTCAACAGATTCTGCCACCGACTCCTATCCCGGCCCGCAGCCTTCTCCAACGGTGGCTCTCAACGAGCTTATCAGGGCCCTGCTTCCAGATCTTCTGGAAGGGTTACTGCGCCAGGCTGCTTCGGTGCGGGGGGGGTGCTTGAGCCTTCCGTACTGTTGGCTACAGTGGTCTCTGGCCCTTCGCCTGTGGTGAGGTCCCCAACCTCGGTGCCGCCTGCGGCATCTGTGTCATCTGCCACCCAGGTCGACTCTCCGATGTCGGCGGAGGAAGCTTCACCGGAGTCCAGGCAGCCGTCGACTTATCGGCACCGCCATTGAGGACGTTGTTCCTTGTCATCGAGGCAGGCTCAGTTTCGGACTGCTCTGAGAGATGTGTTGTCCGATACTGAAGATGAGCGCTCGTGGGAGGAGGAGGATCCCAGGTACTTTTCTTCCGACGAGTCCTTTTGGATTCCTTCTGAACCTTCCCCTCCACCAGAAAGGAGACTGTCTCCGCTGGAGAGTCTATCCTTTACCTCTTTTTTCTGGGAAATGGCTGCGGCTATTCCCTTCCCTTTGGAGGTTGAGGATGAACCCAGGGCTGAGATGCTCGAGGTCCTGGATTATCCTTCTCCACCTAGAGCTGCTGCAACGGCTCCTTTGCATAATGTCCTTATGCGAAACTGGTCGTTCCCTCTGTCTAACCCCATGATCCCAAAATGAACTGAATCCAATATCGGGTCCACGAGGAACCTGGATTTATGAGGTTTCAGGTACCTCACAATTCCATGGTGGTGGACTCCGCTCTCAAAAGAGCCAAGAGTACTAGGGACTATGCCTCGGCGCCCCCAGGCAGAGAATCTAGAACCTTGGACTCTTTTGGGAGGAAGGTGTATCAGGTCGCTATGCTCTCTGCCTTGATCCAAACATACCAGCTCTTTACGAGCATCCACTTGCGGAACTCGGTGAGGCAACTGTCTAGCTTGGTTGATGTGCTCCCTCCGGAGCAGGCCGAGCCTTTTCGCCAGGTGGTCAGGCAGCAGAAGGCATGTCGAAAATTCCTGGCCAGGGGTACGTTCGACACTTTTGATGTAGCATCCAGAATCGCTGCCCAAGGTATAGTGATGCGCAGACTCTCATGGCTGCGTGTCTCTGATCTGGATCATTCAGTCCAGCAGCGGATGGCGGATGTTCCTTGCCGGGGGGATATCCTTTTTGGTGAGAAAGTAGAGGATCTGGTTGACCAGCTCAAAAATCATAATGGTGCTATGGAATCTCTCTCCTGCCGGGCATCTTCTGCTAATATCTCCTCATCTATGAGGTTTTTTGGAGGGAAGAGGAGTGCTCCTTATTCCTATGCTAGGCGTAGGTAAACTTCTGCTTCTCAGCAGCCTGTTCAGGCTCAGTCCCAGCGAGCTCGTTCTCGTCAACAGCATGCGCCTAAGGCCACTGCGGCTCCCAAGCAAAAGCAAGGGACAGGCTTTTGACTGGCTCCAGTTCAGCATAGCTTCAGTAAATGTGTCCGTACTGGACGACTTGCCGGTTGGGTGGAGGTTAATGTTTTTTCACCAAAGGTGGCCTCTTTTAACCTCCGACCGGTGGGTTCTTCAAATTGTCCGGTTAGGATACACCCAAATTGCCCACCGGGAGCTCAGTCTTACAGCTCCCAGCACAAGCAGGTACTTGCAGAGAAACTCTCCGTCCTTCTACAGGCCCAAGCGGTCAAACCCATTCCACCAGGGGAAGAAGGGCCCTGAACAAATTTCTAGTCCGAGAAAAGTTCAGGATGGTTTCCCTGGGCACCCTTCTTCCCATGATTCAGGAGAACGATTGACTATGCTCTCTGGACTTAAAGGATGCTTACACCCACATCTTGATACTCCCATCTCACAGGAAGTATCTTCAATTTCGCCTAGGAACACAGCATTTTCAGTACTGTGTACTGCCTTTTGGCCTGGCGTCTGCGCCCAGAGTGTGTCAGGCTTCTTCCCTGGAAGCACTGGGTTTGTGAGCCCTTGGACCACTACCATGGAGCGGCAGTGGCAGGCAAGGTCACCTTCAAAGCAGAGACGAGGCAAGGCTGGACTGGAACCCCAGACTGGAGTTCTGCACTGGAATACACAGGACTGGAACGCACTGGACTGGTACACACTGGAGTGGAGCCCACTGGACTGGAACACACGGGACCGGAACCCGCTGGACAGGAACACACTGGATCTAGGCTTCACCTACGCTTAGCCACCGTTTCCCGAGGGTTGAGCCCTCAGGTTCGGGCAGCCGGCAGGGCTTACAGGAGAACTGGAACTAGCAAGCAGGAACAACAGGAATCAGGATACAGAAGTGCCCCCAGGCACCTAGGCGAAAGCAAGGCAGACAGGCAGGGAATGTCCGGGTTCCGGCAATAGTCAGGTCAGGCAGCAGGCAGCAAGTATCGGGGTTCATACAGTAGTCGGGTCAGGCAGCAGGCAGCAAGTATCGGGGTTCAGGCAGAGAGTAGTCAGATTCAGGCAATGGTCAGGACAAGCAGCAAGCAGAGAATATCTGGGTACAGGCAGTAGTCAGGTCAGACAGCAGGCAGCAAGTATCGGGGTTCAGGCAGTAGTCGGGTCAGGCAGCAGGCAGCAAGTATCGGGGTTCAGGCAGTAGTCGGGTCAGGCAGCAGGCAGCAAGTATCGGGGTTCAGGCAGAGAGTAGTCAGATTCAGGCAATGGTCAGGTCAAGTAGCAAGACTATGGCTGGAGCTCCAGTAGCAAGGAGTACTAGCAGCGGACAGGACTAAGCAAAGGAAAACACACACGGGAAAACCAGAAAGCTAAACACAAGAAAACTAGTAAAGCTATACACAAGCTAACAAGAAAGCTATGCCCAAGCTTGCTAGTCACAAGCTAGAAACTCACACTAACCAAAACACAGGAGAACTAGTAAAGCTGTACACAAGCTAACAAGCAAAGCTATGCCCAAGCTAACTAGTCACACGTTAGGAACTCACACAACACAACACACAGGAGAACTAGTAAAGCTGTACACAAGCCAACAAGAAAAGCTATGCCCAAGCTACTAGTAACAAGCTAGAAACTCACACTGAACTGGGCAAGGTAGCAGTGCACAGAGCACTCTAACATACCAGGGACCTTAGACGATGCGAAGGCTGCAGTCTCTAAGTGATTAATAAAGCCCTTCAACACCTGAGGAGCAGCTGCAGCCATCAGTAAGCAACTACGGAGGCTGTCCAGGCACAAACAAGAGAGACAAGTCCGGCAGCCTGGAAGAACCGGACCGGACTGGGCTAAAGTCTGGAACGCATAGGAACAGCAAGACAAACTATGGCAGCCACTGGCTCTGGCCACCAGCGGATGAGAGGAGCACAAAGCAAGGAGCAGGCAGAGCGCACACAGAACATAGAGAGACTTAGAATACCTAGGTGTAGCACAGAGGAGCAAACAGAGCCAGGCTGGAGACAGAGGTAGAGCTAACTCAGGCAGCACCCCCAGGTTCAGTAGAGTGGAGTAATTAGAGCCACGCTGGAAGCAGCCAGCACACAGAAGGAAAACTACTCCAGAAAGGATAGGCAGAAGCCAGCTTAGAAGCTGACCCCCAGAAATAAGGTAAGTCTGAGGGTGGTCACAGCCACAGACGTGACAGAGTGTTTACCAAATGCCTGGCTGTAGTCGCAGCGTCGCTACGCAGACTGGGAGTGCATGTGTTTCCTTATCTCGACGATTGGCTGGTGAAGAGCACTTCGGAGGAGGGTGCTCTGGAGTCCATGCAAATGACTATTCAGGTGCTAGAGCTACTGGAGTGTGTCATAAATTATCCCAAGTCCCATCTCACCCCATTCCAAAAATTGGAATTCATTGGAGCCCTGTTGAACACTCAGACAGCTCGAACTTATCTTCCCAAGGCAAGAGTGGAACCTTCTGTCCCTGGTGTCCATGGTTCGAGCGTCCCAGCAGGTCACGGCTCAGCAGATGTTGAGACTTCTGGGGCACATGGCCTCTACATTTCGTGTAACTCCCATGGCATGTCTACATATGAGATTAGCTGAATGGACCCTAACTTCCAAGTGGTTTCAAGCTTCGGGGGATCTAGAAGATGTAGTCCAACTGTCCATCAGCTTTCGAAATTCTCTTCAGTGGTAGACGATTCGATCCAATTTGATTATGGGGCGACCATTCCAAGTTCCTCAGCCACAGAAAGTGCTGACGACGGATGCATCTCTCCTAGGGTGGGGAGCTCATGTAGATGGGCTCCATACTCAGGGAGCCTGGTCCCTTCAGGAAAAAGGTCTGCAGATCATCCTCCTGTAGTTGAGCAATCTGGAACGCTCTAAAGGCGTTCAGAGATCAGCTGTCCAACCAAGTCATCTTAATTCAGACAGACAGTCAAGTCAGGTTGACATGTATTACAGCAACAAGCAGGGGGGCACCAGATCTCGCCCTCTGTGTCAGGGAGCCGTCCAGATGTGGCTTTGGGCATGCTGTCATGACATGTTTCTCCAAGCCATTTATCTGGCAGGTGTAAACAATAGTCTGGCCAACAGACTGACCAGGATAATGCAACCTCACGAGTGGTCACTAAATACGGGCGTGGTCCGCAAGATCTTTCGAGCGTGGGGCATCCTCTCGGTAGATCGTTTTGCCACTCAGATCAATCACAAAGTCCCTCAGTTCTGTTCCAGGCTTTAGGCCCACGACAGACTAGCATCAGATGCCTTTCTACATTGGGGGACAGGCCTTCTGTATGCGTATCCTTCCATACCTCTAGTGAATTAATTCCCGGGGTTAATTATCCCCAGGTTCTGCCTAGTAGTGCTGTTCAGCTGTCTAGTACCAGAGAGAATGTCGAGAAGGCTGATTTTACCTCAAAACTGACTCCATCTCTGAATAAAATAGTGGTTCTTATTCTTTAACCAAACCAAGGGATTATTAAGAGATATTAGTAAAGAGAAGGAGACAGTATAGTTGTAAAGATTATAAATTTATTTACTTACCAAAGATGCCAAAGAATATACAAGTGGTATGTACAATCAATTGGTTGTAGGAATATAATTTCCCAACTGCAAACAGGTGCTTTCTGGGTTTCAACCTTATGTGATACATCTTACCACTCAAGGCTATTCAGGGGAAAGCAATTGGGTAATTTGCCAATTCTGACGTAATGTATTGGTTTCCCCTGGAGAGAGCATTGGCCTTTTACGTGGAGCGGACGAAGCCCTTTAGACAGTCCGCCCAGTTTGTCTCTTTTGATCCCAGCAGGAGGGGAGTTGCCACCGGAAAAAGCACAATCTCCAATTGGCTAGCAGATTGCATTTCCTTCACTTATGCCCAAGCTGGGCTGACTCTGGAGGGCTATGTCACGGCTCACAATCTTAGAGCCATGGCTGCGTCAGTGGCTCACTTAGTCAGCCTTCATTGAGGAGATTTGCAAGGCTGCAACGTGGTCATCAATCCACACATTCACATCTCACTACTACCTCCAGCAGGATACCCAACACAACAGTCTGTTTGGGCAGTCGGTGCTGCAGAATCTGTTCGGGGTTTAGAATCCAACTCCACCCCCTAGGCCCATTTTTGTTCTGTTCCAGGCTGCACTCTTACTTAGTTGTTTATGGGTTCAGGTTTCACCGTTGCGAGGCCCAATTGACCAATGTTCATTCTTTTGAGTGAGCCTGAGTGCTAGGGATACCCCACATGTGAGAACAAGCAGCCTGCTTGTCTTTCGAGAAAGCGAAGATACATAACCTGTAGCAGGTATTCTCCAAGGACAGCAGGCTGATTGTTCTCACAAACCCGCCCACCTCCCCTTTGGAGTTGTTGTTTGTTTATTATTTTCTTTTTTATCTAACTGAGCGGGAACGCTCACGCAACGGGCGGGAAGACGGCTGCGCATGTGCCGTGTGCGCTGCTCGCGCACCAGAAGACTCTAGAAAGATTTTTGCATATTTTGCTGGCAAAATAGCCGTCCAATTCCCGGGCCAACGCAGACGTCGACCCACATGTGAGAACAATCAGCCTGCTGTCCTCGGAGAATACCTGCTACAGGTAAGTTGCTTTAGTTAGCTTTGTCAGTCCAACTCCTTTCCCCTTTTTGGAGTTGACCTTTATCACATTACTTTCTTGATTGATAAAGTGGATACTGGTCTGTTTTCTTATGGATTCCTGTCTGTACTCGTGTTTTCAAAATAGAGGTAAATAGTTTCACTTAATTTCATATTATCTACTGCAAAGTGGCATGTAGACATTTTCATTTTGTCTTTATTAAGGACTTCTACTAATGTAGGACCTCTTTTACTTCCCACCCCCAGCACGCCGTTGCCGTCATATCCGGCACTACAAAAATATATTTAGTTTTGTAGCACTGGAGTGTATCCTGCGGTAATCGGGCAGTGCCGTACACTGCCCGGTCCGGGTTAGCGTGGGAGCCCTTACCGCCTCTTGAATGGGTGGCAGTAAGGGCTCCTCCGAAATGGCTGAGCGGCAAGTGCTTTACTTGCCGCACGGGCATTTTCTGCAGAAAAGAAAGACTACCCTTTTACAACCTGCAGTAAAAGGCCTTGGCGCATGTCAAAAACATGCACTGACACCAGTGCAGGCCCCCTTTTGCCCTAGCTTGGTAAAAGGGGCCCATTGGTGGTTGTTGTAAAGAAAATGTATTTTAGTCCCTCTCTTCACATGGATTATCTGACTGCTTCTGCAGAAAGATGAAACCTTGCAAAAAAGGATGTACCTATTTCCTATAATACTTTCATTAAGTTCATGACTAATAAAAGATTGTGTGGTGTTTTTTCTCCCCCAGAGTTCATGAAATGACATTGAATCATATAAGACCTCAGTATGTTAAAGCTAAAGAAAACACAGCTCACCACATCAGGAAAACAGAGGCAGCCAAGAAATCCCTCATGGTTAATGAGGCACACTTTGCTCAACTGTACCAGGACATTCAAGAACTGGAGACTGAAATAACAGATATTGAGAAAGCATGGATAAACTATGAAAGTTCTATAGAGGAGAAAATAATGAGCAGAGGCAGAGATATTGAACTAGAAGAAAATCAGGTGAATTATAAAATACCAGAGTCTTAAAACTGCACAATTTTTTTTTTAATTTTGGAGCTTCAAGTTTTAAAGTACCTTTAAGTAAAGCATTTTTTTGTTACTTGCTGTAAAAAATAAATGGTATGCTCTCATGCTAGAATTTATTGTAGGAATAAGAATAGCTTCTGGACAAGAGCCTGATCAGTTTAGACTTACTATATATACTTGAATACAGACCCATTGGAATATAACTGAATACATTCCCTTGTAAGGTAGCCCCAGGGAGGGGCCTATGGTGGGTCCGGGAGGGGGAACTTCATCTGTTCCAAGGAGGTTCGATTGAGAACAGGAGATGGCATGATGTTAAAAAGTTGAAGCCACTTAGGTCAGTCTATGCTTCCCCTTCCCTGCGTAGCCATCGTTCTGCATACATTCAAAACAAATCAAACAAACCTATGAGCTGCTGCATCCTCGTTGTTGTTCTTTATTGTTGGTAGTATTTTTATTTAGTCTCGCTTACATTTTCAAACATGTCAGCTTGTGCATCATACATATGTACACAGAGGAAGTATAATAACTTTTCATAGGTAGAGTAGGTAATTTGCTATAAATCGTAATCAATGTGTCATTTGGAGGGGCTGGTTATAGGGACACCCTAGCATGTGTTCACGCAGAGATTTTTTTCTCCTGGTAAAAGACCACTAAAATGGACATCATGTTATGAGAATCAGGTGCTCAACATTCAGAGTTTCTATCTATTTATTTATTTATTTACAGGGCATACCGGCACCTTTTTTTTCACGGCGAGTCACTGGCCTGCACCCTTTCTCTCACTCCCCTCTCTTCCCCGCAACCCTCCTTACCCTCAGCAGCACAGTGCAGCGATTAAGGGAGGCAGCTGGCATTGGGGCTTTCCCTCTGCGAGTCCCGCCTATGCGGAAACAGGAAGTTGAAACAAAGTATGCGGGACTCGCAGAGAGAAGGCCCCGACACCAGCAGCCTCTCTTAATTGCTGCACTGGCTGATGCTGGAGGCCCGGACTCTCAAGCAGGCAGCGGGAGAAGGAGGATGGGCAGGGGGAGAGTGAATTGCTGGACCATGAATATCAGGGGAGGACAGGGGAGAGAAGAATCGCTGGACATGGATAGCAGGGGAGAGAGGAATCGCTGGACATGGATGGCAGTAGAATCGCTGGATATTGATGAGAGGGGAGGGCAGGGGAGAGAGGAGAATCGCTGGATGTAGATGGCAAGGAAGGACAGGAGGCAGAGGAGAGTTCTGGACATGGATGGGAGGGGAGGGCAGGGGAAAGAGGAGAATCGCTGGATGTAGATGGCAAGTAAGGACAGGAGGCAGAGGAGAGTTCTGGACATCGATGGGAGGGGAGAGCAGGGAAGAGAGAATCGCTGGACATGGATGGGAGGGGAAGGCAGGGAAGAGAAGAGAAATGCTGGAAATGGGTGGAGAAGAGAGGGGAGAATTGCTGGACATGGAGGGGAGGGGAGGGAAGGGAGGAGAAATGCTTGAAATTGATGGAGAGGAAAATTGCTGGACATGGATGGATGGAGGGGAGGGCAGGGAGAGTGGAGAATTGCTGAACAGGGGAGAGAGGAGAAATGCTGGACTTGGATGGAGGAGAGGGATGAGAGAATTATTGCTGGATGTGGATACAGGGGAGGGAAGAGAAAGGAGAAATGCTGGACATAGATGGAGGGGAGATGATGCACATGAATGGAGATGAGGGAAAGGGAAGAGAGGAGAAAAACTGCACATGGATGGAGAAAATAGGCAAAAGCTGGATTCACGTTATACCTCCTCCAGTCAATTCCACAGAGGACCCAGCTTTTACTTATGGATGTAGGGCAAGAAATGAAGAAGAAATGAGGAAAGTAAAGAAATAAATGGAAAGGAAGCCCTGGAAACGGAGTTGAGAGCAGCAGAATCAGAGACTGGGACCAATATGATCAAAAAAACAAAGTCACCAGACAACAAATGTAGAAATAATCATTTTATTTTCAGTTTAGTGTTTGGAATATGGCCAATTTGAGAATTTGCATCTGCTGTCTTATTTTGCACTGGGTATACTGGAGCTGTAACAGCTTACAGAAATTATTTATAATGAAAAAAAAATCACAAGTTATTTTTTTCTCCTATACTGGTATAATATTTTTAATGATGCCTGTTAATATGCCCATGGCTAGTATAAGGGGTATGGCTAATGTGGGTGTTGCTATCAGGGGCGGAGCCATAGGTGGTGACCCCACCCATAATGAGTACTGGTATCTTTTTTCCTACAGAAAAAGCACTGCTTATTTATGGCAGTTATATCCCACATTAAAAATGAATTAGGTTGAAACCTGGGAGCGTTTTAAATCTTTGTTTTTCCTGTGCCTAGATCAAAAGAGAAAGATGGCTTGCGGGAACTTACTCCTTTTGTTTTTTTGTAATGCAGTGGTATATTACAAAAATGCACTTAATATTGTTTACTACTGTTTAAAAGAAAGATATTTAATAATGTTCAGAGCTACCTCCTTCATGCAGAAGTCCAGTCAGTCTAAATGTGCCAACATTTTCCAGTTCTGTGATATATTTATTTTTTCTTTTTTTTTTTATAAGATTTTTTATTAATAGAAAAGATCTCAATTTTCATACAAGGAATGCCAACTTTGTTCACTTGCTAACTTAGCTTTACATTCTCTTAATTACTACTGAATGCTCAACAATTAGATCGTCTATTCTAATACAACATATTACTACTGCTGCCTCCCCCCCCACCCTTCCCTCCCCCATCCTGGTTGGGCTGACCACCATTTATATATTGTTCATATGGTTGCCACATTTTAATAAATGTTTCCATTTTACCCCTTCTCAGTGCTGTTAGTTTTGACATCTGGTATAGAAAACCCACTTTTTGGGTTACCACGCTCATGTCCGGTAGATTCGGCTGCTTCCAGGCCCTTGCTATTGTTAACTTTGCTGCCACCAAATATTGAGTCGCCAGCTTATGATGGATCAGCTTAACAGCCCTGAGCGGGAAGTGCAGCAAACAATGTTCCACCTTACAGGGATATGCACATTGCAATACTATATTAGTCTGGGTCAGCACTGCTTTCCAATATTCCTGTACCTTTGGGCACTCCCAAAATATGTGCACAAATGTACCCCTTGCACCACACGCCCATCAGCAGATGCCCCCCCATATATACGTTGCAATCTATCCGGTGTATAGTACCACCAGTAATATATCCTGAATCCATTCTGCCTCGTGGATTGCGCTAAAGATGGCTTAAATAGGTATCTATAACATTTTTCCCAATTTTGCTGTGTATATGAGGCTTGTAGAGTGTCCTCCCATCTATTGGTGTACAATCTCTAAGGTTCCCCCCTCTGTAGTAGGGCCTGGTATATACGCGTTACACTACCCCTTCCCCCTCCCCTTCTCAATGCACCTTCAATCTTTGTTTCTTCCAATTCGAGCTCCTCCCTGGCGCGTGTTAATACATAGTGCCTGATGCTACAATAATAGACCTGATCTCTGGGAGGGAGCCCATATTCCTCCTGAAGCCTGTCAAAGCTAACCATTTCCCCCTTCTCCCATAATTGGCCCAGGGTACGTAGCCCAGCCCGCGATCATTCCCAATACACTTTCTCTGTACCTCCCAATTTAAACCCCGGTGCCCTGGATATAGACGTCTGAAGGTAGTATTTTCGCTCCGGGAACCACTGCTTCCTGATTTGGTACCATGTGGTCAGAATATGACTAACCCCCACCGGGAGTCTACGCGCACTTCTAACAGCTCTCTACTGGGGAGCCATAATACGTCTCCCAGTGCTTGGGTTCCCATCCACGCCCTCTCCCAGTGCAACCACTTCTTGCATGTATATGGGCTCCAATCAGCCAGGATCCTCAATTGCGCTGCCTGATAATAGAGTAGAAAATTTGGGACACCCATCACTCCCTTCCCTTGCGGCTGAAACATAGTAGCTCTTTGCACCCTCGGGGGGCGTTTCCTCCAAATATATGTAAACAATTTGCGGTGAAGCCGCTCAAAGAATCTACGTGGGATTGGGATGGGGAGTGCCATAAATAGATATAACATTTTGGGGAGCAACATCATTTTTATTGCTTGAATTCTTCCCATCCAAAACACATTAAGCCCCTCCCAGCTATCTAGCTCTGCCACTTTCTTTGGAAAATTTGCCTGATACAGCGCTTCCATATCATCAAGCTGATCAATCCATAGACTGGTGGGTTGTGTCCATCTACCAGCAGGTGGAGATAGAGAGCAAACTTTTGCCTCCCTATATGTGGTCATGTGCTGCCGGAAACTCCTCAGTATGTTCTCTATCTCAGCAGGTGGTGGTCACACACAGCAGCAGCAGCTCTGGCTAGGCCTCCAAGCCTAATTTTTAGGTTTTGTTGAGTGCCTGGGGTTGAGGGCTCTTTTGAGCAAGTGCAAACCTGGTGGTGCCAGGTCCCTCCTTTTCTCCCCCCTCCCGCTGGCTCCGTTAAAAAAAAAAAAAAAAAAAATTTTTAAACGTCTTTAAAGGCGTTTATTTCTACGTTTATTTAAGCGTCTATTGCAGCTACTCACTGGGACACCAGGTCGTTACAACTCGGAGCGGACAGCAGGTAATTTTACCTTTTTATAGCGGGCGGGGGTTCCCCGATTCTTCTCCTCGTGGCACATGGCGTCGGAGGGCGAGGGCGCTAAGGGTCGCTCCCCGGGTCGCTTGAGCGCTTCTAGAGGGGATGCGGGGGTCTTAAAGCCGGATTCGCCCTTGTTGGGTGGCAGTTTCGTGACCGATGAATGTCCCGGTCCTTCCTCCGGCGTGGCGGTTTTTCCCGCCATAAACGCCCATCCCCCGCTCCTCGCCTCCGCCATTTTGGCCGGCCACGCGGCTCGGACAGCTTCTTCTTGGGCCGCCCTTGAGGTTGGAGACATTAATGCCATGAACGCCCTTAATTTGGGCGACGGCACAGAAGCGGCTAAAGTTAAGAGCCGTTCTTCCCGCGCGGCTCCTTCGCGGAGTTTCGCGCCGGACGCCATTTTGAATGCGCAGCAGGCCTCTCCCCCGCTGTTGCGAGCGCCGGTTGAGAGTGCGCCTAGGGCTGTTGCCCAGGCTGCGGAAGTGCACAGTCTGGGGGGTTTCTCCCCCGAGTTTGTTTTGCTGCTGCATCAGGCCTTCCTCATGCACAACGCTGCCCCCGCTCCCTCGTCTGGTAAAGAGGTTGAGGTTCCCAGAGGTAAACGCCCTCGGGTTGATTCCCAGGCCTTGGAGGAATTTGTCTCCTCCGATGTAGATGAGGGCAGCGTGTCTGAGGTCTCCCAACGGACCTTTGCGGATTCCTTGGAGGAGACGGATCCCCGCTCGGATGGAGCGGATGACCCCTCTGCAGCGCGGCTTTTTCGCCCAGAGGATTTGCCCAACCTGTTGTTACAGGCCATGGACACTTTGAAGATTTCCTCTCCGGAGGACGTCTCTCCCTCAGCCCCTGTTGGCTCTGCCATTATGCTGGGGACGAAGCGCCCGCCTAGAACCTTCCACGTGCATGATGCCATGCACACCTTAATTTCGGCGCAATGGGATGTCCCAGAAGCGAGCCTTAAAGTGGCTAGGGCTATGTCCCGCCTCTATCCTTTGGCTGTGAGTGAACGTGAGGCCTATCTGTGGCCTACCGTGGATTCTTTAATCACTGCGGTGACTAAGAAAACGGCATTGCCGGTGGAAGGTGGCACGGCCCTAAAGGACGCCCAAGACAGGAGATTGGAGGCGGCCTTAAGGTCGTCCTTTGAGGCGGCTGCTTTAAGTTTGCAGGCCTCAGTTTGCGGCTCCTATGTGGCCAGGGCGTGCCTGACTATGGTGCAGCGGGCTTCCCCCTCGGATCATTCCTTGAGGGATGATTGGCCAGCCCTGGAATCGGGCTTAGCCTATTTGGCAGACTTGCTGTATGATGTCTTGAGAGCCTCAGCTAAAGGCATGGCTCAGACAGTCTCTGCGCGGCGGTGGCTTTGGCTGAAACATTGGTCTGCTGACCACGCCTCTAAATCCCGCCTGGCTAGATTGCCTTTTAAAGGCAAGCTGCTCTTTGGGGTCGAGCTGGACAAAATCGTGACCGATCTCGGCACGTCTAAGGGCAAGAAGTTACCAGAGGTCAGGGCTCGGGCTAGTGCTCGTCCCGGTACCTCCAGAGGACGGTTTCAGGAAGCCCGTCGGTACCGCCCGGGCAGGTCGGGTTCTTCTGCCCCCTCTTCCTTTAAGAGGCATTTCTCCCCCAAGCAGCGTTCCTTTCGCAGAGACCGCCGTCCCGGAGGTGCTCCCTCCGGTCCTCCCCCAGGGTCTCGTACCCAATGACGGGGTCTTGGTCCACGCCCCAGTGCAGATTGGGGGACGGCTGTCCTCGTTTCTGGGCGAGTGGACCACAATAACTTCAGACGCTTGGGTGCTGGAAGTCATCAGAGACGGCTACAAGCTAGAGTTCTGCCGACCCTTAAGAGACGGGTTTGTACTCTCTCCCTGCAAGTCTCCGGTCAAAGCTGTGGCAGTGCGACAGACTTTGGACAATCTGATCCGCCTGGGTGCGGTCGTTCAGGTGCCAGAAAGTCAGCTTGGCATGGGGCGTTACTCCATTTACTTTGTGGTACCAAAGAAAGGAGGTTCTGTCCGGCCTATCCTCGACCTCAAAGGGGTCAATCGGGCCTTGAAAGTGCGGCACTTTCGCATGGAGACTCTCCGCTCTGTTATAGCGGCAGTGAAGGCAGGGGAGTACCTGGCATCCTTGGACATCAAGGAAGCGTACCTGCATATTCCCATCTGGCCTCCTCATCAACGCTTTCTGCGTTTTGCAGTCCTGGGACGACACTTCCAGTTCAGAGCCCTCCCGTTCGGGTTGGCTACTGCTCCGCGGACCTTTTCCAAAGTAATGGTGGTCATAGCGGCCTTCCTGCGAAAGGAAGGAGTACAAGTCCATCCTTATCTGGACGACTGGTTGATCCGGGCCCCCTCTTATGCAGAGTGCGGCAAAGCTGTGGACCGGGTAGTTGCTCTTTTGAGCTCCCTGGGATGGATCATCAACTGGGAGAAGAGCCAGCTGCGCCCGACTCAGTCCCTGGAGTATCTGGGAGTTCGATTCGACACCCAAGTGGGCAGAGTGTTCCTGCCAGACAATCGGATTGTCAAACTTCAGGCTCAGGTGGACCAGTTCCTGGTAGCCTCTCCTCTTCGGGCTTGGGACTATGTGCAGCTGTTGGGCTCTATGACGGCCACGATGGAAGTAGTGCCCTGGGCCAGGGCTCATATGAGACCACTACAACACTCTCTGCTGCAGCGCTGGACTCCGATGTCGGAGGATTATGCGGTGCGTCTTCCCTTGGATCCAGCAGTGCGCAAGGCGCTGAGCTGGTGGATGCAGACAGACAAGTTGTCTGCGGGAATGCCTCTGGTGACCCCAGAGTGGATTGTCGTCACGACGGACGCCTCATTGTCGGGCTGGGGAGCCCACTGCTTGGGAAGGACAGCGCAGGGGCTCTGGTCTCCTGCAGAGGCGAAGTGGTCTATCAACCTCCTGGAACTCAGAGCCATTCGGTTGGCGCTTTGGAGTTCATCCCGTTACTGGTGCTGAAGCCTGTACGGGTACTGTCGGACAATGCCACGGCTGTGGCCTATGTCAGCCGCCAGGGAGGTACCAAGAGCGCCCCTCTAGCCAAGGAGGCTATGAGTCTATGCCAGTGGGCGGAAGCGAACCTGGAACAGCTGTCAGCGGCCCACATTGCCGGAGTCATGAATGTCAAGGCGGACTTTCTCAGTCGCCATACCTTGGAGCCCGGAGAGTGGCAGCTATCTGCTCAGGCGTTCTTGGACATCACGAAGCGCTGGGGCCAGCCGAGCCTGGATCTGATGGCGTCATCGGCCAATTGCCAAGTGCCGCGCTTCTTCAGCAGAGGACGGGACCCTCGATCCCTGGGAGTAGATGCTCTTCTCCAACAATGGCCGACACAAGAGCTCCTCTATGTGTTCCCACCCTGGCCCATGGTGGGCAGGGTCCTAGACCGGGTGGCAAGACATCCCGGCAGGATAATCCTGGTGGGTCCGGATTGGCCCAGACGTCCCTGGTATGCGGACTTGATCAGGCTCTCAGTCGACGATCCTCTGCGGCTGCTAGTGGAGCAGGGCCTGTTACATCAGGGTCCCGTGGTGATGGAGGATCCCTCCCCCTTTGGTCTTACGGCCTGGCTATTGAGCGGCAGCGTCTGAGGAAGAAGGGCTTCTCAGACAAGGTCATCGCCACTATGCTGAGAGCGAGGAAACGCTCTACTTCTACTGCTTACGCCAGGGTTTGGCGTATCTTTGCAGCGTGGTGTGAAGCAGGCTCACTTTCTCCCTTCACTGCTCCAATTTCTTCAGTGTTGGCGTTCCTGCAAGAAGGTCTGGACAAAGGCCTGTCGCTCAGTTCCCTTAAGGTCCAGGTAGCGGCTCTGGCTTGCTTCAGGGGCCGCCTGAAGGGTGCTTCCCTGGCTTCCCAGCCAGATGTGGTGCGCTTTCTCAAGGGAGTTAATCACCTGCGCCCTCCTCTGCACTCAGTGGTGCCTGCGTGGAATCTCAACCTGGTGCTAAGAGCATTGCAGAAGCCGCCTTTTGAACCCTTGTCGAGGGCATCTCTGAAAGACCTGACGTTGAAAGCAGTCTTTTTGGTGGCTATCACTTCAGCCAGAAGAGTTTCCGAGCTCCAGGCGCTCTCATGTCGAGAGCCTTTTCTGCAGTTCACTGAGGCAGGAGTGACTATTCGCACAGTGCCTTCCTTCCTGCCCAAGATTGTTTCTCGCTTCCATGTGAATCAGCAGCTCTGTCTCCCTTCCTTTCGTAGGGAGGACTACCCAGAGGAGTACTCTGCTCTTAAATATCTGGATGTGAGACGAGTCATCATCAGATACTTGGAAGTGACCAATGATTTCCGGAAATCGGATCATCTGTTTGTCCTGTTTGCAGGTCCTCGTAGGGGTCTGCAGGCTGCTAAGCCTACAGTGGCAAGATGGGTCAAGGAAGCCATTGCAGCGGCTTATGTGGCCGCAGGGAAGGTGCCGCCTATCCAGCTGAAGGCTCACTCCACAAGAGCTCAGGCGGCCTCGATGGCAGAGGCCGGTTCCGTCTCCTTGGAAGAGATATGCAAGGCGGCAACTTGGGCTTCGGCCCATACATTCTCCGAGCATTACCGCTTGACTGTGGCTGCTCGGGCGGAGGCCCGGTTTGGAGCTTCAGTGTTGCGGTCAGGGATTTCTATGTCCCGCCCTGGGTGAGTACTGCTTCGGTACATCCCACCAGTCTATGGATTGATCAGCTTGATGATATGGAAGGTAAAATTATGTATAATCATACCTGATAATTTTCTTTCCATTAATCATAGCTGATCAATCCATAGCCCCTCCCAGATATCTGTATTGTTTTATTCTGGTTGCATTTCAGGTTCAAGTTTAGTCTTCAGTTACTTCAGAAAGACTTCGTGTTCAAGTTTTTTCACTTGGATTCTTCAAGAGTTAAGACGAGTTTGTGTTACAGTGAGCTGCTGCATTCCTCTCCCCTCCGTTTTACGGGGCTGGATTGAGACTTATAATTCTGCCGGCACTCCCTCCCGCTTCGTGCGGCTGTAGGGCAGTTTTGTACCCCTCCCGCTTCGGCGGTGTTCGGGTCAGTCAGCTCCTCCCGCGGTTGCGGTTGCAGGATAAGCCAGATCCCCCCGCATCGGCGGGTGTGGTGTCCCTCCCCCGCTCCGCGGGGATGAGCTGGACGGATTCCCCTCCCCCACTTGTGTGGGGATGAGCTGGGTTAATTCCCCTCCCCCGTTTCGGCGGTGGTGAGCTGGGCAGAGTGTCCCTTCGTGGGTGTAATTCTCTAAGTGCTGAGTCCTGCGGATGGAGCTTTGATATCGACATACTGAGGAGTTTCCGGCAGCACATGACCACATATAGGGAGGCAAAAGTTTGCTCTCTATCTCCACCTGCTGGTAGATGGACACAACCCACCAGTCTATGGATTGATCAGCTATGATTAATGGAAAGAAAATTATCAGGTATGATTATACATAATTTTACCTTCCACTTTTGACATAACCTGTACCCCTAGGTACCTGATTGAGTTCACCGCCCACGCGAAAGGAAGGTTTGCCCTCATCTGAGATGTCTCCTGAGGCGATACCGTTAAGTTCAATATTTCGGATTCACTAGTATTAACCTTAAATCCTGAGAAGGTCCCAAAATGCGTCATTACCTCTGCTACCCTCCTTATCGGGGTTGCAGGCCTCGTCAGAGTGAGGAGCACATCATCAGTGAATAACATTAGTTTGTGCTCTCTCAAGCTTTTCATCACTCCTCGAATGCTAGAATCTCTCCTCACTGTACATGCCAAAGGCTGCATAAAAAGGGCAAACAAAAGAGGCGAAACTGTACAGCCCTGTCTAGTTCCCCTATGTAGTTCTATAGGCTTGGTATAGGTTCCATTAATTTTCAGTATGGCTAACGGGGCTTGGTAGAGTAGGCTAATCCATCTCACCCTATTCTCACCCCTTGTAGCACTGCGAACAGAAAGTCCCATTCCACGCGATCAAATGCTTTCTCCGCATCTATCGAGAGAAGCAAGGCCGGCTGCTTCTCCTTCCTCACCTGCTGTATAACATGTAGCAAGCATTTGATATTATCAAAGGCTTGCCGCCCAGCAATAAATCCTGTTTGATCGCTATTGATGAGCTTAGGGAGCACCATTTGCAGTCGCTTGGCTAGTATTTTAGTGAATATTTTATAGTCAACATTGAGTAGCGAAATTGGCCTATAAGAGCCGCATTCCTGTGGATCTTTTGCAGGCTTCAAGATTAAGGTTATCGCGGCTAACCTCCACGAGTAAGGCAGTTCCTGCTCCTGCTCAAATGATTGGAAGAGCCTCCATAACAATGGTGCCAGATGGGCCTTATAGAGCTTGTAAAATCTCGCCGGGAACCCATCTGGGCCCGGTGTCTTTGCGAGGGGGAGCCCCTTTATAGCCCACTCCACCTCCTCTAATATGATAGGCTCCGACAGCATCTCCTCCTCCCCCTGTGTCAGGTGGGGCATATCTGCTCCCTTGATATATTCCTCTATCTCGGGCCCTGTGACTACTTGCTCTGACTCATATAATTTAGAATAATATTCATAGAATAACGCTTGGATTTGCTCTGATTCACAGTTTGGCCAGCCTGATTTTTGAGGCTTCCTATATAGGCGCGACTCGTCTGCTGTTTGAGTTTATTGGCTAAAAGTCTGCTCGCTTTATCTCCAAACTCATAATATTCTTGCCTGGTTTGCTCTAGCTGATTTGCTATTTCTGTCAACTGCAATTCGTTGAGCCTCATATTGCACAAATGTAGTTGCTCCCTCACCCGCCGATCAGAAGGGTCTGGTTTATGGGCCTTTTCTAGTTGCTTTATACTCTCCCTAGTTGACTCCTCCTGTGCCCCCC
Source organism: Microcaecilia unicolor (assembly GCF_901765095.1). NCBI lineage: Eukaryota > Metazoa > Chordata > Amphibia > Gymnophiona > Siphonopidae > Microcaecilia > Microcaecilia unicolor. The sequence continues at coordinate 71,062,429 of NC_044039.1, read as the reverse complement.
TTGTCTTTCCCAGGTGAGCTCGCAGCGCTATCAACTGACCCCGCAATACCACTTTTAGTCCTTCCCATAAGCTTACCGGGTGGATTCCCCCAACATCATTAAATTCTATATAATCCCTTATATACTTTTCAACTTCCAGTATATTTTGTGGTTCCCGGAGGATAGCTTCATCCAGACGCCAATATGTCGTCCCTGTTTGACGCCTATGTAACCCTAACTCCATTACCACTGGGGCATGGTCCGACCACGTTTGCGGTTCAATATGGATCTTACGTAGCGCCCCTGCAATTATTCCATCGCCCAGTAGCAGATCTATCCTAGAGTAGGAGTTGTGGGACGCTGAGTAGTAGGTGTAATCTTTTTCTCGCGCATGTGTGCTCGCCAAAGATCTACCAGCCCCCACCTAGCCATACATTTTTCCAGGGCCAATCTATCCTTCTTTGCATACCCCACCCCTCCTGTTGAATTATCTAATGAAGGATTCACCGTAAGGTTGAAGTCCCCCCCAACCACCAGTAACCCTTGTTCATGCTTCTGTAGTAGCCCCTCCAGCTCTTCTAGAAAACTCCCCTGCCCCTCATATAGTGAGAAAGGTATATAGCCTATTCTCCGAGGACAAGCAGGCTGCTTGTTCTCACTGATGGGTGACGTCCACGGCAGCCCCTCCAATCGGAATCTTCACTAGCAAAGTCCTTTGCTAGCCCTCGCGCGCCCGCGCACACCGCGCATGCGCGGCCGTCTTCCCGCCCGAAACCGGCTTGAGCCGGCCAGTCTTCTTTTGTCCGCACTTGGTACGGTTGTGTTTTCGCCGTGTCGAGCCCCGGAAAGTCGACCTCGCGCGTCCTTTTTTTCTTCGACGTGTTTTTTTCTTCGGAAAATCTTTAAAAATTTGTTCGGGAAGTGCTCCGGAAGCCCCCTCGGGTTTCGTTTTGCCCCTTCCCGTATTTTCAGACTTTGCCCCGGTAAGTTTTCTTTCGTCGTCGGGGTGGGCCTCTTTTCGGCCTCGGTCGAGATTTTTCTCCCTCAAAGTTTTTGTGCTCACTTTCGTCATTTCGAATTTTGATTTCGCCGGCGTGATTTTTCCGCCCATGACATCGAAGCCTTCCAGCGGCTTCAAGAAGTGCACCCAGTGCGCCCGGGTAATCTTGCTCACTGACAGGCACGCGTCGTGTCTTCAGTGTCTGGGGGCCGAGCACCGCCCTCAGGCCTGTAGTCTGTGTTCCCTTTTGCAAAGGCGGACTCAGGTAGCGAGATTGACCCAGTGGAACGTTTTGTTCTCGGGCTCTTCGTCGGCATCGGTACCGGGGGTATCGTGTGCATCGGCGTCTTCAGCGTCCAGAGCTTCATCCTCGGCCGCCAGTGCATCGAGGCATCGGCCCTCTGCATCGGCGCCGAGACATCGGATAGTTGCATCGACGTCGGTGGTACCGGGACCTCGTCTGCTGATGTCGTCGGACGGTGGTGCATCGTCTGGAGTGCAGGTGAGGGCTGTCCATTCCCCTGCTGGTGGCGGTGAGCCTTCGGGTGGGTCTCCCCCTACCCTGAGGGCTCCTGCGGTACAGCCCCCCCGAGACCGACCTTCTTTGGCCTCGGCCCCGAGGAAGCGACGGCTGGATTCTACGTCCTCCTCGTCGGTACCGGGAAGCTCCGGTGACATGCTTCGTTCCAAGAAATCGAAGAAGCATCGTCACCGGTCCCCTTCCCGTGTCGGTACCGAGAGCTCTGGGTCGCCGAGGGAGTCGGCACCCAGCAGGCATCGGCACCGAGAGGACCGCTCACCCTCTGTTCAGGAGGTGTCGATGTGCTCCACTCTGGACAGCCCGGAACAGCCTCCACGCCCGGAACAGGTTCTGACGTCGACGCCTGCATCGACTTCCATGCCTTTCTCTGCAGCCGCTCTGAACGAGAGCCTCCGGGCCGTTCTCCCAGAGATTCTGGGAGAGCTGTTGCGCCCTACCCCTCCGGTACCGGTGGGAGCTTCGCCGATGCGGGCGAGGGAGTCTACCTCTCGACGCCCCCATCGTGGACGTGGCTCCACGGAGTTGAGTCGGGCACGGTTGCAGACACAGGTCCGTGAACTTGTGTCTGACACCGAGGGTGAGGCCTCGTGGGAGGAGGAAGAAGACCCCAAATATTTCTCTGATGAGGAGTCTGAGGGTCTTCCTTCCGATCCCACTCCCTCTCCTGAAAGACAGCTTTCCCCTCCTGAGAGTCTGTCTTTCGCTTCCTTTGTCCGGGAGCTGTCTACGGCCATCCCCTTCCCGGTGGTTGTGGAGGACGAGCCCAGGGCTGAAATGTTTGAGCTCCTGGACTATCCTTCTCCACCTAAGGAAGCGTCCACTGTTCCCCTGCACCATGTCCTCAAAAAGACATTGCTGGCGAACTGGACCAAGCCTTTAACTAATCCCCACATCCCCAAGAAAATCGAGTCCCAGTACCGGATCCATGGGGACCCAGATCTGATGCGCACTCAGTTGCCTCATGATTCTGGAGTTGTGGATCTGGCCCTAAAGAAGGCTAAGAGTTCTAGGGAGCATGCTTCGGCGCCCCCGGGCAAAGACCCTAGGACCTTAGACTCCTTTGGGAGGAAGGCCTACCATTCTTCTATGCTCGTGGCCAAAATCCAGTCTTACCAGCTCTACACGAGCATACACATGCGGAACAATGTGCGGCAGTTGGCGGGCTTGGTTGATGCTCTCCCCCCTGAGCAAGCCAAGCCTTTTCAGGAGGTGGTCAGGCAGCTGAAGGCGTGCAGAAAATTCCTGGCCAGAGGGGTGTATGACACCTTTGATGTTGCGTCCAGGGCCGCTGCTCAAGGTGTGGTGATGCGCAGGCTCTCATGGCTGCGTGCCTCCGACCTGGAGAATAGAATCCAGCAGCGGATTGCGGACTCGCCTTCCCGTGCGGATAATATTTTTGGAGAAAAAGTCGAACAGGTGGTAGAGCAGCTCCACCAGCGGGACACCGCATTCGACAAGTTCTCCCGCCGGCAGCCTTCAGCTTCTACCTCTACAGGTAGACGATTTTTCGGGGGAAGGAAGACTGTTCCCTACTCTTCTGGCAAGCGTAGGTACAATCCTCCTTCTCGACAGCCTGCGGCCCAGGCTAAGCCCCAGCGCGCTCGCTCTCGTCAGCAGCGTGCGACTCAGCAAGGCCCCTCGGCTCCCCAGCAAAAGCAAGGGACGAGCTTTTGACTGGCTCCAGCAGAGCATAGCCGACATCTAAGTGTCAGTGCCGGGCGACCTGCCAGTCGGAGGGAGGTTGAAAGCTTTTCACCAAAGGTGGCCTCTCATAACCTCCGATCAGTGGGTTCTCCAAATAGTCCGGCAAGGATACACCCTCAATTTGGCCTCAAAACCTCCAAATTGTCCACCGGGAGCTCAGTCTTACAGCTTCCAGCACAAGCAGGTACTTGCAGAGGAACTCTCTGCCCTTCTCAGCGCCAATGCGGTCGAGCCCGTGCCATCCGGGCAAGAAGGGCTGGGATTCTATTCCAGGTACTTCCTTGTGGAAAAGAAAACAGGGGGGATGCGTCCCATCCTAGACCTAAGGGCCCTGAACAAATATCTGGTCAAAGAAAAGTTCAGGATGCTTTCCCTGGGCACCCTACTTCCCATGATTCAGGAAAACGATTGGCTATGCTTTCTGGACTTGAAGGATGCCTACACACACATCCCGATACTGCCAGCTCACAGACAGTATCTGCGATTTCAGCTGGGCACACGTCACTTCCAGTACTGTGTGCTACCCTTTGGGCTCGCCTCTGCGCCCAGGGTGTTCACGAAGTGCTTGGCTGTAGTAGCAGCAGCACTTCGCAGGCTGAGGGTGCACGTGTTCCCATATCTCGACGATTGGCTGGTGAAGAACACGTCCGAGGCAGGAGCCCTGCAGTCCATGCAGATGACTATTCGCCTCCTGGAGCTACTGGGGTTTGTGATAAATTACCCAAAGTCCCATCTTCTCCCGGCGCAGAGATTCGAATTCATAGGAGCTCTGCTGGATTCTCGGACTGCTCGCGCCTCTCTCCCAGAGGCGAGGGCCAACAACTTGTTGTCCCTCGTCTCGCGGGTACGAGCGTCCCAGCAGATCACAGCTCGGCAGATGTTGAGATTGCTGGGCCACATGGCCTCCACAGTTCATGTGACTCCCATGGCCCGCCTTCACATGAGATCTGCTCAATGGACCCTAGCTTCCCAGTGGTTTCAGGCTGCTGGGGATCTAGAAGACGTGATCCACCTGTCCACGAGTTTTCTCGAATCCCTGTATTGGTGGACGATTTGGTCCAATTTGACTCTGGGACGTCCTTTCCAAATTCCTCAGCCACAAAAAGTGCTGACCACGGATGCGTCTCTCCTGGGATGGGGAGCTCATGTCGATGGGCTTCACACCCAAGGAAGCTGGTCCCTCCAGGAACGCGATCTACAGATCAATCTCCTGGAGTTGCGAGCGATCTGGAACGCTCTGAAGGCTTTCAGAGATCGGCTGTCCCACCAAATTATCCAAATTCAGACAGACAACCAGGTTGCCATGTACTACGTCAACAAGCAGGGGGGCACCGGATCTCGCCCCCTGTGTCAGGAAGCCGTCAGCATGTGGCTCTGGGCTCGCCGTCACGGCATGGTGCTCCAAGCCACATATCTGGCAGGCGTAAACAACAGTCTGGCCGACAGACTGAGCAGGATTATGCAACCTCACGAGTGGTCGCTCAACTCCCGAGTGGTGCGCCAGATCTTCCAAGAGTGGGGCACCCCCTTGGTGGATCTCTTCGCATCTCGAGCAAACCACAAAGTCCCTCAGTTCTGTTCCAGGCTTCAGGCCCACGGCAGACTGGCATCGGATGCCTTCCTCCTGCATTGGGGGGAGGGCTGCTGTATGCTTATCCTCCCATTCCTCTGGTGGGGAAGACTTTGTTGAAATTCAAGCAAGACCGAGGCACCATGATTCTGATTGCTCCTTTTTGGCCGCGTCAGATCTGGTTCCCTCTTCTTCTGGAGTTATCCTCCGAAGAACCGTGGAGATTGGAGTGTTTTCCGACCCTCATCACGCAGGACGAAGGGGCTCTTCTGCATCCCAGCCTCCGGTCCCTGGCTCTCACGGCCTGGATGTTGAGAGCGTAGACTTTGCCTCTTTGGGTCTGTCAGAGGGTGTCTCCTGCATCTTGCTTGCTTCCAGGAAAGATTCCACTAAGAGGAGTTATTTCTTTCTATGGAGGAGGTTTGCCGTCTGGTGTGACAGCAAGGCCCTAGATCCTCGCTCTTGTCCTACACAGACCCTGCTTGAATACCTTCTGCACTTGTCTGAGTCTGGTCTCAAGACCAACTCTGTAAGGGTTCACCTTAGTGCAATCAGTGCATACCATGACCTGGAAGGTCATTTTCTTGGTGGCAGTTACTTCAGCTCGTAGAATAAGTGAGCTTCAGGCCCTGGTAGCCTAGGCCCTTTACACCAAATTTCATCATAACAGAGTAGTCCTCCGCACTCACCCTAAGTTCTTGCCAAAGGTTGTGTCGGAGTTCCATCTGAACCAGTCAATTGTCTTGCCAACATTCTTTCCCCGTCCTCATTCCTGCCCTGCTGAACGTCAGCTGCACACATTGGACTGCAAAAGAGCATTGGCCTTCTATCTGGAGCGGACACAGCCCAACAGACAGTCCGCCCAATTGTTTGTTTCTTTTGATCCCAACAGGAGGGGAGTGGCTGTGGGGAAACGCACCATATCCAATTGGCTAGCAGATTGCATTTCCTTCACTTACGCCCAGGCTGGGCTGGCTCTTGAGGGTCATGTCACGGCTCATAATGTTAGAGCCATGGCAGCGTCGGTAGCCCACTTGAAGTCAGCCACTATTGAAGAGATTTGCAAAGCTGCGACGTGGTCATCTGTCCACACATTCACATCTCATTACTGCCTTAAACAGGATACCTGACGCGACAGTCGGTTCGGGCAGTCAGTGCTTCAGAATCTGTTCGGGGTTTAGGATCTAACTCCACCCCCCTAGGCCCATGTTTTATTCTGTTCCAGGCTACACTCTCAGTTAGTTGGAAAAATTGTTAGGTCAATCTCAGTTATGTCTTCGCCGTTGCGGGGCCCAATTGACCATGTTTGTTGTTTTGAGTGAGCCTGGGGGCTAGGGATAGCCCATCAGTGAGAACAAGCAGCCTGCTTGTCCTTGGAGAAAGCGAATGCTACATACCTGTAGAAGGTATTCACCGAGGACAGCAGGCTGATTGTTCTCACAAACCCGCCCGCCTTCCCTTTGGAGTTGTGTCTTCCCTTGTCTTTGTCTTGCTACATATGGGACTCAAAGTCACTCCCTCCACTGAGATTCAGCAATAAAGCCTTGCTGTTCCCCGAAGCAAAAACCGATATCCCCGACGTTATGACCCCGAATCTCTCCAAAATAGACTGAGAAGTGGTGGGAACCCCAGCCGTGTTCGAGGAGGACAGCACCACGGCTTTGCCTTTTCCCCATTCTCTGGGGAGCGCGCCCTCTTCTTCAGGCATTCTGGTGTAAAACGGGAACTCAACTAGCGTACATCCTCCCTCATCGCCATCTTGGATCCTCCAAGTTGGGACACTCTTTGTCTGGTTTCTCCTCAGAAGCCTGTCTGATATGGGTAACCCTACAGCATAGCCCTCTGAGTCATTGAAACACGGAAGCCCCTCCACCACTTACAAGGTGGTGTCCCTTCGGAGGGGATGTGGGGACATCTTTTGACTGCTGGCGTGCATGTGGGGCGAGGGGTACATTTCTGCACATATGGTGGGAGTGCCCAAAGGTACAGGAATATTGGAAAGCAGTATTGACCCAGATTAGTATAGTATTACAGTGGGTATATCCCTATAATGTAAAACATTGTTTGTTACACTTCCCTCCCAAAGCCATTAAAATAATACATCATAAGCTGGCGACTCAATATCTGGTGGCAGCAAAGTTAGCAATAGCAAGGGCCTGGAAGCAACCGACCCTACCGGACATGAGTGTGGTAAACCATAAAGTGGGATTTCTGTACCAGATGTCAAAACTAACAGCACTGAAGAGGGGGAAAATGGAAACATTTACCAAAATGTGGCAGCCATATGAACACTATATAAATGGTGATCAGCCTCGCCGGGAGGGGGGTGGGGAGAGGTAGAAGCAGTACTATGTTGTATTAGAAAAGGTGATTCGATTGTGGAGCGCTTAGTAATATTCAAGAGAATGTACAGCCAAGTTAGCAGGTTTACAAAGTTGGCATTTGTTGCACGTAATTGGAGCTATTTTCTATTAATAAAAAACCTTATAAACAAATAAAAAAAAGGACAACCTTCGAAAGCTAATCAAGAAATGTATTAAGTTATGTCCAATAAAAAAGGTATCATCTTATTTTCTTTTCCATGTTTTATTTTGAATGCTTTGATATTGAACTGAGGATACTACGTTCACATGACGGGTGGGAAGGTACTTATGCATGCTGTCAGGATGTCCTTCTGCACTTGCATAGCTCCTCCACCTCCACGCTCCTTCTTTCCTGGCACCCAACACCACTCTCTCTTAGGTATTCTGTCCTGCTAACAGTGCCTCATGGAACAGAAAATAACCTAAGGCTCCACCACCTTCTTAACTCATTTATTTCTTATCAAGTCCAACAAAGCTTCTCTCTCAGCTTTCCTAGGCAGGCTTTTAATATAGTTCAATTCAAGACAGCTTAGTTGCAGTTCTCTTTAGCAAAGCTTCCCATACAGTTCAGTTCAATTAAGCTTAGCTACAATTCACCTTGGCAAAGTATAACATAGTAAATGACGACGGATAAAGAACTGTTTGGTCCATCCAGTCTGACCAACAAGATAAACTCATTATACATGGTATGCGATAATTTATATGTATTCCCGAGTTTGGTTTATGCATTTATGCAGTCATGCAATTTTATAAAAACTGCCTTCTGTCTGTAAAACAGATTTTACTAGCATAAAAAATGTATAATATTACCTCCTAAATGTCTTGTTTGTTCCCTGATGTGCAAATGTTAACAGTTATTTTTCTCTTTGCATATATAGCTTGAACAGTACAAGCAACTTAAAGAACTGGTAAGAAAGAAAGTAGCAATACTGGCACACGAGTTGGAAAAACTGCAGTGGGATTTAAAAGCATATCAAGAAAGGATTGTGTTTGCTCAAAGAAGACAAAAGGAGTTGGAGGTACTGGAGTTCAAATAACTCATTAAAATACTTTAGTCTTTTTAGTTTCTTTCATAATCCTGTCCTGAATTATAATTTGCTTTTCTGATTATGTATTAATTGTGTAAAGGAAAAGAAAACACTGATGACAGAGATTTTTTGTATTCTCAGAAAACATCTAATTAGCTGGAATTAAACACCTAATTTTTTAAATGGGGACATGTAGAATAATGAATTGCACAGATCATTTTTTGTTATTGGTTGTTGTTTTAGAGTAATGTTTCTATTTTACTACATAGGTGCTGCCTTGCGACTTTGGTTGACATTTTTGGTTTCTGTTTTATATTTTTTTCCCACCATAGCTAATAACTTCAGGCATTGTCCTTGCTGCAATTTCATCATGTCCCTCATAGGTCATTATGAGGTTTATGCAGCATTTGACACTGTTTGCCATGGTTTGCCGTTGGATAGACTAAACTGGGCAATATTTAGGTGTGGTAGAAGAATAGATGTTTCTCCGAGGACAAGCAGGCTGCTTGTTCTCACTGATGGGTGACGCCCACGGCAGCCCTGAGGTCCGGAAATCTTCCTAGGAACAAAAGATTGCTAGAGCCTTCGGTCGCGTGCGGGCGCACGCACCGCGTATGTGCGGCAATGTTCCCGCCCATCGCACGGGAACATCAGTTTCTTTTTGTCCACGGTTGAGAGAGACTGTGTTTTGGGCCCTCTCAGCGCGTCCTGAGAAGCCTTCGGTCTTTTGTTGCATTTTTTCACGTTTTTTTCTTCTCTCTTTTCTCTTAGCTCCGTTGAGCTGCTTTAAAAAAAAAAAAAAGTAAGTTCCTTAGACTTTTAGTGTTAGGCCAGCTAACTTTCATTTTGCCGCCGTTGCGGCCGTCTTAGGCCGCTCGTTCGGGGATTTCTCCCTTTTTTTTTTTAATGTGTCTTCATTTTTGGCACCATCGCCGACTTTGACTTTGCCGCCGCTATTTTTCCGTCCATGTCATCGAGGATTCCCAGCGGCTTCAAGAAGTGCGGTCAGTGCAACCGGGCAATCTCGGGTTTTGATCCACACGCGTGGTGTGTTCAGTGCCTTGGGCCCGAACATCGCCCAGCCGCCTGTAAATTGTGTCTCAGTCTAAAGAAGAGGACACAAGCGGCGAGACAAGCTCAGCGGGACCGTCTGTTTGGAGTTTTGCCCGGTACTTCGATGTCAACAAGGATACCGAGTTCAACGGTGTCCATGTCTGCACCGGAGCAAGCATCCTCAGTACCGTTGGCAGAAGCGCCGGCTGGCTCCTTGCCTGTGGTGAGGTCCCCGACACCGGTACCACTTGCGGCATCGGCTTCGGCTGCCACCCAGGTCGACCCCGTCGACGTCGTTGGAGGGAGCTTCCATCGCCGCCGCCGAGGGAGTCGACTTCTCAATGACACCATCGAGGACATCGTTCCTCGGAGTCGAGACGGGCTCGGTTTCGGACTGCTGTTCGGGAGCTTATGTCCGACACCGAGGAAGAGGCCTCGTGGGGGGAGGAAGAGGATCCCAGGTATTTCTCATCCGAGGAGTTTTGTGGTCTTCCTTCTGACCCCACTCCCTCTTCTGAAAGAAAGCTTTCTACACCGGAGAGTCTTTCTTTCTCCTCTTTTGTCCCGGAAATGTCTATGGGCATTCCCTTCCCGGTGGTTACTGAGGATGAGCCTAGGACTGAGATGCTCGAGGTCCTCAACTATCCATCACCACCTAAGGAGTCGTCCACGGCTCCTTTGCATAAGGTTCTCAAGGAGACTTTGTTTAGGAACTGGACGAAACCTTTAACTAATCCCACTATCCCTAAGAAGATTGAGTCCCAGTATAGGGTCCATGGAGAACCTGAGTTGATGAGGACACAGTTACCACACGACTCTATGATTGTGGACTCTGCCCTGAAGAGAACTGGCAGTTCTAGAGATTTTGCCTCGGTGCCCCCGGGGCGGGAATCTAGAACTCGCGACTCCTTTGGGAGGAAGGCCTACCAGTCCTCCATGCTTGTGTCAAAGATCCAGTCGTACCAGCTCTACACAAGCATCCATATGCGGAACAATGTGAAGCAACTGGCGGACCTAGTAGATAAGCTCCCTGCGGAGCAAGACAGGCCTTTTCAGGAGGTGGTCAGGCAGCTGAAGGCGCGTCGTAAATTCCTGTCCAGGGGTGCTTATGACACTTTTGATGTTGCATCCAGGTCCGCTGCTCAAGGTATAGTGATGCGCAGACTCTCATGGCTGCGTGCCTCTGACCTGGAAAGTAGGACCCAGCAGCCGCTTGCGAATGCCCCTTGCCGGGGGGATAACATTTTTGGCGAGAAGGTCGAGCAGGTTGTAGAACAGCTGAACCAGTGGGTAACCACCCTCGACAATCTCTCCCACCGGGCGCCTTCAGCATCTACCTCAACTGGTAGACTTTTTTTTTTCAGGGGCAGGAGGAGTGCTCCCTAGTCTTATAATAAGCATAGGTACACTCCACCAGCCCAACAGCCTTCTTAGGCTCAGCCCCAGCACGCTCGTTCTCGTCAACAGCGTGCGCCTAGACGGGCCCCTGCAGCTCCCCAGCAAAAGCAAGGGACGGGCTTTTGACTGGCTCCAGATGAGCATAGCCGCAGTAAATGTGTCTGTGCCAGACGGCTTACTAGTCGGGGGGGGGGGGGGGGGGAGGGGAGGTTAAAATGTTTTCACCAAAGGTGGCCTCTCATAACCTCAGACCGGTGGGTTCTTCAAATAGTCCGGTTAGGATACACCCTCAATTTGGCTTCTACATCTCCAAATTGCCCACCAGGAGCTCAGTCTTTCAGCTCCCAGCATAGGCAGGTACTTGCAGAGGAACTCTCTGCCCTTCTCAGCGCCAATGCGGTCGAGCCCGTTCCACCCGGGCAAGAAGGGCTGGGATTCTATTCCAAGTACTTCCTTGTGCAAAAGAAAACAGGGGGGATGCGTCCCATCCTAGACCTAAGGGCCCTGAATATATTCCTGGTCCGAGAAAAGTTCAGGATGCTTTCCCTAGGCACCCTTCTTCCCATGATTCAAGGAAACGATTGGCTATGCTCTCTGGACTTAAAGGATGCGTATACCCACATCCCGATACGTCCAGCTCACAGGAAGTATCTTCAATTTCGTCTCGGAACGCAACACTTCCAGTATTGTGTGCTGCCTTTTGGCCTGGGCTCGGCATCCCGTGTCTTTACAAAATGCCTGGCGGTGGTCGCAGCGTCGCTACGCAGACTGGGAGTGCGTGTGTTCCCTTATCTCGACGATTGGCTGGTGAAGAGCACCTCGGAGGCAGGAGCTCTACAGTCCATGTAGATGATTATTCAACTCCTGGAGCTGCTCGGGTTTGTTTTAAATTACCCAAAGTCCCATCTCCTTCCAGTTAAAAAACTAGAATTCATAGCTCTGCTGGACTCAACGACAGCTCATGCCTATCTTCCCGAGGTGAGGGCAGACAATCTTCTGTCTCTCGCTTCTATGGTCAGAGCGTCTCAGCAGATCACGGCTCGGCATGCATCTCTCCTGGGGTGGGGAGCGCATGTAGATGGGCTTCACACTCAAGGACTTTGGTCCCTCCAGGAATCAGGTCTCCAGATCAATCTCCTGGAGTTGCAAGCGATCTGGAACGCTCTGAAGGCTTTCAGAGATCGGCTGTCCAACCAAATTATCCAAATTCAGACAGACAACCAGGTTGCCATGTACTACGTCAACAAGCAGGGGGGCACCGAATCTCGCCCCTTGTGTCGGGAAGCCATCCAGATGTGGCTTTGGGCTCGTCGTCGAGGCATGTTTCTCCAAGCCACGTATCTGGTAGGTGTAAACAACAGTCTGGCCGACAGATTGAGCAGGATAATGCAACCTCACGAGTGGTCGCTCAACTCGAGTGTGGTGCGCAAGGTCTTCCAAGCGTGGGGCACCCCCTCGGTGGATCTTTTTGCCACTCAGCTCGATCACAAGGTCCCTAAGTTCTGTTCCAGACTACAGGCCCACGACAGACTAGCGTTTGATGCTTTTCTCCTTCATTGGGGAAAGGGTCTTCTGTATGCATATCCTCCCATATCTCTTGTGGGCAAGATCAGAGACAACATGGTTTTAGAAAAGGTAAATCGTGCCAAACAAATCTCACTGAATTCTTTGACTGGGTGACTGGAGAATTGAATCGGGAACGTGCTATAGACGTAATCTACTTAGATTTCAGCAAGGCTTTTGACAAGGTTCTCCACAGGAGGTTCTTAAATAAACTTGACAGGCTGAAGATAGGACCCGAAGTGGTGAACTGGATTAGGAACTGGTTGACGTACAGACGCCAGAGGGTGGTGGTAAATGGAATTCGTTGGATGAGGGAAAGGTGGGTAGTGAAGTGCCTCAGGGATCGGTGCTGGTGCCGATTCTGTTCAATATATTTGTGAGTGACATTTCCAAAGGGTTAGAAGGTAAAGTTTGTCTTTTTGCGGATGATACCAAGATTTGTAACCGAGCTGAAACCCCAGAGGGCGTGGAAAACATGAAAAAAAGATCTGCAGAAGCTAGAAGAATGGTCTAAGGTTTGGCAATTAAAATTAAATGCAAAGTGATGCACTTAGGGAGTAGAAATCCACGGGAGACGTATGTGTTAGGAGGTGAGAGTCTGATATGTACAGACGGGGAGAGGGATCTTGGGGTGATAGTATATGAGGATGTGAAGGCGACAAAACAGTGTAACAAGGCGGTGGCTGTAGTCAGAAGGCTGCTAGGCTGTATAGAGAGAGGTGTGACCAGCAGAAGAAAGGAGGTGTTGATGCCCCTGTACAAGTCAGTGAGGCCCCACCTGGAGTATTGTGTTCAGTTTTGGAGGCCGTATCTTGCTAAGGATGTAAAAAGAATTGAAGCGGTGCAAAGAAAAGCTACAAAAATGGTTTGGGATTTGTGTTACAAAACATATGAGGAGAGACTTACTGACCTGAACATGTATACCCTGGAGAAAACGAGAAACAGCGGTGATATGATACAGACGTTCAAATATTTGAAAGGTATTAATCTGCAAACGAACCTTTTCCAGAGACGGGAAGGCGGTAGAACTAGAGTACATGAAATGAGGTTGAAGAGGGGCAGACTCAAGAAAAATGTCAGGAAGTATTTTTTCATGGAGAGAGTAGTGGCTACTTGGAATGCCTTCTGGTGGAGATGAAAACGGTAATGGAATTCAAAAATGCGTGGGATAAACATAAAGGAATCTTGTTCAGAAGGAATGGATCCTCGGAATCTTAGCGGAGATTGAGTGGCAGCACCGGTGGTTGGGAGGCGGGGCTAGTACTGGGCAGACTTCTAAGGTCTGTGCCCTGAAAATGGTAGATACAAATCATGGTCAGGTATACTACTACTACTTAACATTTCTAAAGCGCTACTAGGGTTACGCAGCGCTGTACAATTTAACATGGAAGGACAGTCCCTGCTCAAGGAGCTTACAATCTAAAAGACAAATGTACAGTCAATCTGATAGGTCAGGCAGATTGGGGCAGCCTATATGTTCGAAAGGCTAGGTTCTGAAAGCAAAATTGAAGAGGTGAGCTTTAAGCAAGGATTTGAAGATGGGTAGGGCTTGGCGTAGGGGTTCAGGAAGATTGTTCCAGGCATAGGGTGAGGCAAGGTAAAATGGGCGGAGCCTGGAGTTGGCAGTGGTGGAGAAGGGTACTGAGAGGAGGGATTTGTCATGTGAGCGGAGGTATACATATAAAGTAGCGCATATGAGTTTATCTTGTTGTGCAGACTGGATGGACCATACAGGTCTTTTTCTGCCGTCACCTACTAAGTAAGTAAGTTACAGTAAGAATAGATCAAACGTGAGCAATAGGCAATTACAGCAGTAAAAATATTCAAGTAACAATACAAAATATGGCATGGTATATTATTTGCAATAACAACACAATACGTAATAGAACATTATAATTGGTAGTGAAGGGTAAGGCAAAGTTGTAACATATAGATGAGTAAGAAAGTAGGAAGAATTTGAAAGTGAGGTGACTGATTTGAAGAAAGTTGCACATGAGGTCAGAGAGATGGTTAAATATTATCTCAGGCTAGGAGTGGATAAACATGTCCCGCTGCAGTATGTGTGTGAGTGAGACTAACTAGTTACGTCTTCCATTAAAGGCTTCTAGCATAAATTTTATTTTATTAGCCTAACCAGCTCAATCCAGGAAATTGCAACCAATCAGAAAATAGCAGTGCTCATGGTAACAGCAGTCTCCAATGCAGTTCCTTGGCTCCTTTAAAAAAGAGAATTGAAAGAGCTTCAACTTATTAAAAGTATTAATAATATAATCCAGCAATATTTAATAGGCAAAAAAATAATTAACTTACCAGATCAAACCAGGAAATGGCAGCCTCACACATAGTAGCTAGCATTGCTCACAAAATCAGCTTGGCACCTTTAAAAAAAAATGCTGGCAGGAGTCAAAGGTCAGGATATAAACAATTAAAAACTAATAATCCAGATCATCAAGACACAGGCACGGAGTCAACCCAAAATATAAATATAAGAACATAGTGCCAAAATCACGCTAGAAATAGCAACTTATTAAAAAAAAATTCCTGATAAAAATGGTGGCAAAAACCAGAGTATAGTTCAAAAAGATTGCTAAAAAAGAGATAACCTATAAAAAGAATAAAACACTAAGGGCCCTGTTTACTAAGGTGCGTTAGTGTTTTTAGCGCACCTACACTTAGTGCACATGCTAACCATGTAGGCGCCTATAGGGATATTATAGGCACTTACATGGTTAATGTGCATTAAAAACGTTAATGCGCCTATAACGCTGCTTAGTAAACAGGGCCCTAAAACAGCTGCCTCAAATGATTAAAAAAAGAAATTAAATTAAAAGTACCAATTTCATCACGTAGTGTCAGTGACGTCATGCGCTCCAAAGCTGGTACTTATTTAAAAATGAAAGAACATACCAAAATATCTTTAAAAAAAAACCAAAATGGAAGCTGGGACAAAATAAGTACAGGTGGGTAATATCAAATTGGGCACATAAATACTGTGCAGAATTAAAAAATTGACCTAGTTTTACCAATTGAAAATAATATATCTTATAGGATTAAAGATAAATCTGTGTCCAAATTGAGACCTCTGTGGTACGGTGAGCCTAATTAAAAAATTATTATCTAACTTTCCACTGCGACTGTCCCTTCTGTCTTTAAACATGCTGTGGTCACACCTCTCCTTAAGAAACCTTCACTTGACCCTACTTGTCCCTCTAATTACCGACCCATCTCCCTCCTCCCTTTTCTCTCCAAATTACTTGAGCGTGCTGTCCACCACCGCTGCCTTGATTTTCTCTCCTCACATGCTATTCTTGACCCACTACAATCTGGTTTTCGCCCCTCCACTCAACCGAAACTGCGCTTACTAAAGTCTCCAATGACCTATTACTGGCTAAATCCAGAGGTCTCTATTCCATCCTCATTCTTCTTGATCTTTCCGCTGCTTTTGACACTGTCGATCACAGCATACTCCTCGATACCCTGTCCTCACTTGGATTCCAGGGCTCCGTCCTCTCCTGGTTCTCTTCCTACCTCTCCCCTCCACACCTTCAGTGTTCACTCTGGTGGATCCTCTTCTACATCTATCCCTCTACCTGTCGGCATACCTCAGGGTTCTGTTCTTGGTCCCCTCCTCTTTTCTATCTACACTTCTTCCCTTGGTTCATTAATCTCATCCCATGGCTTTTTCTACCATCTCTATGCTGATGACTCCCAAATCTACCTTTCTACCCCTGATATCTCACCTTCCATCCAGACCAAAGTTTCAGCGTGCTTGTCTGACATTGCTGTCTGGATGTCTCAACGCCACCTGAAATTAAATATGACCAAAACCGAGCTTCTCATTTTTCCCCCTAAACCCACCTCCCCGCTCCCCCCCCCCCCCCCCCCCCCCCCCCCGTTTTCGATTTCTGTTGATGGCTCTCTCATTCTCCCTGTCTCCTCAGCTCGAAACCTTGGGGTCATCTTTGACTCTTCTCTCTCCTTCTCTACTCATATCCAGCAGATTGCCAAGACCTGTCGTTTCTTTCTTTACAACATCCGTAAAATTCTCCTCTTTCTTTCTGAGCACTCTACCAAAACCCTCATCCACACCCTTGTCACCTCTCGTTTGGACTACTACAATCTGCTTCTTGCTGGCCTCCCACTTAGTCACCTCTACCCTCTCCAGTCGGTTCAAAACTCTGCTGCCCGTCTCGTCTTCTGCCAGGGTCGCTTTACTCATACTACCCCTCTCCTCAAGTCGCTTCACTGGTTCCCTATCCGTTTTCGCATCCTGTTCAAACTTCTACTAATCTATAAATGTACTCACTCTTCTGCTCTCCAGTATCTCTCCACACTCATCCTCCCATACACCCCTTCCCGTGCACTCCGTTCCCTGGATAAATCCTTCTTATCTGTTCCCTTCTTCACTACTGCCAACTCCAGCTTTCGCCTCCTTTTGTCTCGCTGCACCTTACGCCTGGAATAGACTTCCCTGAGCCCCTACGTCTTGCCCATCCTTGACCATCTTTAAATCTAGATTGAAAGCCCACCTCTTTAACATTGCTTTTGACTTGTAACCACTCGCCCCACCTACCCTCCTCTCCTCTTTCCTCTACACATTAATTGATTTGCTTGCTTTATTTTTTGTCTATTAGATTGTAAGCTCTTCGAACAGGGACTGTCTTTCTTCTATGTTTGTGCAGCGCTGCGTGCGCTTTGTAGCACTATAGAAATGCTAAATAGTAGTAAGGGCCGTGCCTAGGGTCTCTGGTGCCCCCCTGCAGACTATCAGTTGGGCCCCCCCCCCCCCCCCCCCGTGAAAATGATCGCTCACCACTTGCTACACTGACAGGAATTGTCAGCAATATTCTTAGAAACAAATTACTATACATTGCAAAATAAGATAGCAGATGTAAATTCTCAAAGTGGACATATTCCAAACACTAAAATTAAAATAAAATGATTTTTTTCTACCTTTGTTGTCTGGTGACTTGATCCTGCTGGCCCAGTACCTGATTCTGCTGCTATCTGTCCTCTTAACTCTGTTTCCAGGGCTTCCTTTCCATTTATTTCTTTACTTTCCTCCTTTCTTCTTCACTTCTTGCCTTACATCCGTAAGTGAAAGCTGGGTCCTCTGCAGATTGTCCAGTGGATCCAGCTTCTGCCTATTTTCTCCCTTTTCCCTCATCTCATCTCCTTCCTCTCTCTTTCCTCCCCTCCATCCATGCTCAGCATTTCTTCTCTCTCTCTTTCCCTCCATCTATGTCCATCCTTGTCCCTCTCTGCCCTTCCCTCTCCTCCTCCATCCATATCCAGCAATTCTCCTCTCTCCCCTCCCCTCCATTTCTAGCAATTTCTCCTCTCCCTGGGCCCTGCCCTCCCATCCATGTCCATCGATGCTCCTCTCTGCCCTTCCCTCCTCCATCCATCCTCCCACGTTCATCTGCCCGCCCTCTGAGTCTGGTATTTAATTTAAATTTACCTCCATTGTGGCAGCAGCTGCACTACGTCAGTGAAAGCGCTGCCGATGTCTCCAGCCTTCCCTTCGCGCTCGTTCGTTCCCTCAGTGTCCCGCTTTCTTCTGACGTCATTTTCTTGCGAGGGCGGGACACTGAGGGAATGAACGAGCACAAGGGGAAGGCTGGAGACATCGGCAGCACTTTCACTGATGCTGTTCAGCTGCTGCAACGTCGGAGGTAAAAGATTTAAAGCCCCCAGGGCGGCGTGGAGCTGAGGTAAGTGGCAAGGATAAGCACCGCGGTGGCGCCCTCCAGAGGTCGGTGCCCCCCTGCGGTGCTTACCCCGCTTACTGTGTTGGCACGGCCCTGATAGTAGTAGTAGGGTTTTGTTATGCGTCTTTATGAAGAGATTCACCCAAAAATTAAACCTCTGTTCCACCCTGAGCAGGAGTTTATCCACTGATCCACCTCTCCAGGATTTCCTTGGTAATACCATACACACGCACATAAACACGCACACATACAGACATACTCCACATGCACACACTCACGCATACATTGCCTGGTTCATATCCTATCTATCAGACAGGCAACATTGTCCATAGTGTTCAGCAGCATCTCATCACCACCGTGGTCACTGACCTGTGGGGGTACCACAAGGATCAATACTGTCACCTATTCTATTCAGTATCTTATCTCAAGCCACTAGCCAAGCTGATTCGGTCAGTGGACACTTGGTTCTACATCTAATCGGATGATGTGCAGCTACTCATACCCATTGAATCTGACTTACCCACAGCCCTGACTAAACTGTCTACCTGTCTAACATCAGTTCCAGAAAGGGCTAAAAACAATAAACTTTGCCTGAACCCAAGTAAAACTGATCTTCTATGAGTCCTTAACTCAGGTGGGGATATACCTGGCATCAAAATCTCTTTGGGAAATATGAACTCCTCCTTAAATCACAAGTCAGGAACCTTGGAATACAGCTCAATTCAACACTTTCTCTGATCCTCCAAATCCAAGCAACCTTCAAGAGTATCTTCTGTCACTTGTGATAGCTTCGCTGTGTGTCTCCTTACATTGAGAAGGCAAGCCTTGTCTCAGTTGTGTATGCCATGATAAAATCAAGATTGGATTATTGTAAATCACTCTACACTGGTCTGACTACAAAGGGTTTGCACCTGCTCCAATTGATTCGGAATGCTGCAGCAAGACTAATAGAAGGTTGTAAGCGACGTGACCACATCACACCATTTTTGCACAAACTTCATTGGCTACCGGTACAATAGAGAGCCAAATTTAAAACTCTGTTTGACCTTCAAGGCCCTTAAAGGAAATGGCCCAGAGTACTTGAAGAACAGGATCTGTCTCTACATATCTTTAAGGTCACTAAGGTCCTCCCAAGGAGTTTCCTTAACCATACCCTCTCCAAAGGACATCACACAATATGATACCCGCAGGCGAGCCTTCTCTGGAGTAGCCCCCATGCTCTGGACACCGGCTGCTCATATTATAGCAGGATATGTTTATCCACTCCTACCTTAGCCAAGATAATGTTCAAGCACTTTTCTGACCTCATTTGCAACTCTCTTTAACTAATCCCTTATTTTCTTACTCCTGTTACTCTGTCTTATCGATCTTTGCTTACACACTGCGCTGTCTATTAAAATGTTTTATTGTGTACTAGCTCTACCCAGCCACGCGTTGCTGTGGCTCAGTCTGGTTAAATGGAAAAGAAAGAAAAGAGGAAGCACAGGTTTCTAATATGTTTAATTTCACAATGCTTGTGGGTATACAATATTTTTTGTTGTTCCATTGTGTGTGCAGAGATAGAGATTGTCTGGTTTGCCGACTGTAGAACATGCAACATATAATTGTCCATGTGAGAAGCAATCCGTGTGTAGATGTAAACGGGTGAATTCTAAAGATTGGCCCTGAGCTTTGTTGATGGTGATTGCAAACGCCAATCGAATTGGGAATTGCATGTTAAATTGAAATGGCATATCTGTTGGAATCATAGGAATGCGAGGAATGAGGACATGTTCACCTTTGAAAGGTCCTGTCAAGATTGTTGCTTGTACAACATTGCTCATTAATTTTTTTACTGCAAGCTGCGTGCGGTTGCAAAGGTTTGGCTGGTTGATATTGCGCAACATGATAATTGGCATGCCGATTTTCAATTGCAGTACGTGCTGTGGCATTCCTGGCAGATCGAGTGAATTGAAAAAGTCTGTTGGATAATTAAGTGCTTCATCTGCTTCCAGAACAGTGTCAACGGACTTGTATGTGAGTGGCTCGCTTTGAATGTTAGACTGAATAATATTGTTCAGTTCGTAGACATCTTTGTTCTTGGCCGCAAGAATAGCTCGTTCACTCAGTGAATCGTGATTCTTATAATTGGTTTGAATATTGGGAAATACTTTTTCAACCAATTGTTCTTTTGAGGTCAGTAAATTGCAGAAGTTATGAGTCAATGAAATTCGTCCTGAGGTCAGATCAACCGGCACCTTTCCGTTCCCAATTTTCAGCAATTGATGTGAGAATATCTGAGCTGATTGATCGTTTTGCAGCTGGACATGCATATTTGTAGTTAAGTTTAACGTCTTTACGTGTTGCCACAAAGTAGAGTATTTTAGGCAAGCATTTATTTCGTCCGCTGGTGTCGATCGAGGAACTACAGGTAATGTTTGCCTGAAATCTCCTGCAAGCAATATTAATGTGTTCCCAAATGGTCTGATGTTTCCACGCAAATCTTGCAATGATCGATCAAGAGCCTCGAGCGATGCTTTTTGCTGTGCTGTTTCCTCGGCACATATTTGAGCCATTCTTTGTCTGTTTCTCTCATTTGCTGATGCCCGTTCTTCCTCAGTTTGATTTGCAATTGTAGGTATATAAAAACACGCGTGCATTCGAATGCAATGCTTGGAATAAACTTCCTGAGCCCTTGCGCCAAGCCCCCTCCCTACCCATCTTCAAATCCTTGCTCAAAGCCCACCTCTTCAATGTTGCCTTCGGCACCTAACCTTTATACCTATTCAGGAAATCTAGACTGCACCAATTTGACTGCCCCTATTTGACTGACTGTACATTTGTCCTTTAGATTGTAAGCTCCTTGAGCAGGGACTGTCCTTCTATGTTAAACTGTACAGCGCTGCGTAACTCTGGTAGCACTTTAGAAATGTTTAGTAGTAGTAGTAGTAGTACATATACATGCACATGTGTGCACACGTATACACATGCACACATGTATAATATTTATATGCACACATTCACACATGTTTACATATGCACATAAATGTGCACTCATACTTACTCGTGCACATTTTTACTTGCACATATATACACATTTATATACACACATTTGCATACATATGTATACTCATGTATCTACACACAAACATATGGACTTGCATATATACATGCACACATATATGCACTTGAACACATACATGCACACTTATCTGCTCCACACATACGCATGCACACTCATATGCACCACATGGCATATTTTCAAAGCACTTAACCTTCCAAAGTTCTATAGGTTTCTATGGAACTTTGGAAGGCTAAGTGCTTTGAAAATGAGATGGTCTTGTATGCATTCATGCACTTGCCCACACATATGCACACACATATATATTCATACACATATGCACACACTCACATACACAGAAACATGCACACATGTGTGCATGTGCAAAGGCACACATGTACATATATGCATGCAGTCATGCACACACATGCACGTCACACATACACTTCTCATGTGTACACACATGCATATATATTTTATTTATTTATTGCATTTGTATCCCACATTATCCCACCTATTTGCAGGCTCAATGTGGCTTACATAGTTTTGATAACATTGTCATTGCAAGGTGACATATACATTTATTATTGTGCAGAGGTTAGATGAGGATAGAAAGAAGAAGGAGAGGGGTGCTTAAGGTAGCTATAGTCGATGAGTTATCTTAATTGATTGGATTGTCGGGTGAATTATTGTGGCTATTAGTTCTCATTGTATGCCTTGCTGAAGAGATATGTCTTAAGAGATTTGCGAAAAATAGTTGTTTCGCCGATAGTTCTCAAGTCTGTAGGCAGTGCGTTCCACATTTGCGTGCCTAAATATGAGAATGTGGTTGCATGCATCAGTTTGTACTTTAGTCCTTTACAACTGGGGAAGTGCAGGTCGAGAAATTTGCGGGATGATCTTGTGGCGTTTCTTGGCGGTAAGTCTACGAGGTTTAGCATGTAGATTGGGGTGTCTGAGTGAATGATTTTGTGCACAGTCGTGCAGATCTTGAACGTAATGCGTTCCCTAAGTGGGAGCCAGTGAAGCTTCTCTCTCAGGGGTTTTGCATTTTCATATTTAGTTTTTCCAAATATGAGTCTGGCGGCAGTATTCTGGACAGCTGTAGTTCTTTGATGGTCTATTCTTTGCAGCCCGCGTATAGTGCATTACAGTAGTCCAGATGACTTATTACCATTGACTGTACCAGGGTACGGAAGAT
This sequence comes from Microcaecilia unicolor, assembly GCF_901765095.1. Lineage (NCBI taxonomy): Eukaryota > Metazoa > Chordata > Amphibia > Gymnophiona > Siphonopidae > Microcaecilia > Microcaecilia unicolor. Next base: position 71,040,278 of record NC_044039.1, on the reverse strand, counting down.
GTATCTCGGGAAGAAAGGTTTTACTCTTTTAAGTTTCCACATGGAGTAGAACATCTTTTTCGTCATGTTTTTCACGTGGTCATCGAGAATGAAGTTTCGATCTATGGTGACTCTGAGAATTTTCAGGTTTTTTGAGATCGGGAGAGAACAGTATGGTATTGTTATGGTAGAGAAGTGTTTTGTGTTATGTTGTGAGGTGAGTACAAGGCATTGTGTTTTTTCCGCATTTAGTTTTAGTTGGAATTCATCTGCCCAGGTGTGCATTATTTGGAGGCTTTGGTTGATCTCATTGGTGATTTCATTTAGATCATGTTTGAAGGGGATGTAGATTGTGACGTCATCTGCATATATGTGGGGATTGAGGTTTTGGTTGGCTAGAAGTTTGGCTAAAGGTATCATCATCAGGTTGAATAGGGTTGGTGAGAGGGGTGATCCTTGGGGAACTCCACATCCAGGTGACCATGGGGGTGATCTATCCGCGTTCATTGTTACTTGGTATGTTCTTGTGGTCAGGAATCCTTCGAACCATTTGAGAACTGTGCCTCCTATTCTGAAGTATTCTAGTATATGTAATAGTATTTCATGATTACCCATGTCAAAGGCACTGGACATGTCAAATTGTAGGAGGAGTATATAGTTACCAGTTGCAATTGTTTGTTTAAATGAGTTCATTGCGGATACTAGAACAGTTTTGGTGCTGTGATTTGATCGAAATCCTGATTGAGAGTTGTGCAAGATTGAGTGTTTAGGTATTCAGTGAGTTGTTTCGTCACTATGCCTTCCATGAGATTCGTTGTAAGTGGGATAGATGCTACTGGGCGGTAGTTGGTTAGGTCCATTGTGCTTTTCTTAGCATCTTTTGGTAGTGGAGTGAGTAGGATGTTTCCCTTATCTGTGGGGAAGAGCCCATTCTGAAGTATGTAGTTTACGTGGTTCGTGAGGTCTGTTTTGAAAGTTTGGGTGCGGATCTTATTAGATTGTTAGGGCAGATGTCTAGTTTGCATTACGATTTGGCGTATTTCCCGAGCCAATGTGAGAGTTCATTTGTTGAGATCGTTTCAAAGTTTGTCCATGATCGATCTGCTGGGTATTCCTCGGATTTTGGGTCTAGACATTCAAGGATATTTGCGTAGTCCGTTGCATTAGTAGGTATCATGAGTCGGAGCTTTATGATTTTTTCCTTGAAGTAATTTGCAAGGTTGGTTGCTGTTGGGGGGTATCTGTGTTGTTGGATGTAACCGTGGTGGTGTTTATGAGATTGTTTACGAGTGTGAAGAGTTTGTGTGTATCCTTGTAATTTGGTCCTATTTTGGTTTTGTAGTACGTTCTTTTAGTTTGTCTGATAGAGTATTTGTATTTCCTCTGTAGTTGTTTCCAGTTTTTAAGTGTATGTTCGTCTTTTTTCTTGCTCCATGCTCTTTCTAGTCTTCTGACCTGTATTTTTAGTTCTTTTAGTTCTTCGTTGAACCATGGTAATGAGTTTTTCCTATGTGAGGTTCAGGTTTGAAGTGGTGCTATATTGTCTAGTGTTCTGCATCTGTTCTCCCATTCTTGAAGAAATTGGGGTGAGTCTGTAGGTGTGGTCCATTCGTCGGTATAGAATTGTTGCCAGAATGTTAGTGGGTCTATTTTGCCTCTCGTAGAATAGGTTTGTCGTTCTTGTTTTTGTTGTGTCTTTTTTTTTGTTCTCCAGTGGAGGGACAGGTTTGCACTGTAATGGTCGGTCCATGTCCTGGCTGTCCATTTTGTGTCTATTAGTGAAATATTTGGTTCTGATGAGAATTTGTGAGTGACGATGTCTAGTGTATGTCCTTTGTCATGAGTGGGTGTGTAATTGGCCAGTGGAGCTCCCATAGTTGGAGGAAGTCTTTGCACTCTCGTACATTGCTTGAGTTAGTGTCTTCAAGATGGAGATTGATGTCTCCTACTATGAGAAGGTTCTGGGTGGAAACAGGTGTTCAATATGAAATCCAGAAAATGTGTTTGTGAGTCTTGCCATTTGCCCGGGGGTCTGTAGAATAGAATTAGGCCTAGTTGATCACATTGGTTGCACACATGCTCATAGTTGAATGCATACACACATTCATACACAAGAACACACAAACACAATCAAATGCACACGCACAGTCACACACATTTGCACACATATACACCCACACGCATTCACACGCACACATATACACCCACACACACATGCGCTTACAGACATATAGATACATATTTGCATGCTCTCATATACATGCACACTTATGCACACATATCAATATATGTACACACATTCTTATGCTCTCTCAGTATGCCTATGCAGAGACTGATGCACCTGTATTTGCATATAGCTTCACAAATGCATATATGTGAACACACACATGCATATACACATACATACACATACACACAAGTGCAAATGCATTGAAATACATGCATACACGCACACATACACACAAGTGCAAATGCATTGAAACACATGCAAACATGTATTCACACACACGTTCATGCACACACACATACGAACATGGAAACATACACATATAGACATGCAGAAATACACATGCACACACATGTGGAAACACATATAAACACACTGATACATATATACACATGTGGATACACATGCACACACATGCGTAAATGCATATACACATGGAAGCATGCATGTACATGTGGAGACACATACACACCTGGAAACACATACATGTGCACTCACATATTTGGAAACATATACACATGTGGAAACAGGCACACGTATGTAAACATACATAGATATACACACATGCATATGCAGACACACACTCATACATGCTCACACACATGCTTGCACACCACACATGCATACATACACTCACATGTGCATGTGGACAAATGCAAGGTGCTGCAAATTGGAAAGAATAATCTAAATCATAGTTAGCTGATGCTAGGGTCCACCTTGGGGAAAAAGATCTGGGTGTCATTGTAGATAAAATGCGGAAATCTTCTGGTGTGCGGCGGCGGCCAAAAAAGCAAACAGAATGCTAGGAATTATTAGGCAAGTGATGGTGAATAAAACCAAAAATACTATAATGCCTTTGTATCCCTCCATTGTGTGTTTGCACCTTGAGTATTGCGTTCAGTTCTGGTCGCTGTATCTCAAAAAAGATATAGTGGAATTAGAAAAGGTTCAAAGAAGAGCGACCAAAATGATAAAGGGGATGGAACTTCTCTCAATATGAGGAATGGCTAAAGAGGTTAGGGCTCTTCAGCTTGGAAAAGAGACGGATGAGGGGAGATATGATTGAGGTCTACAAAATCCTGAGTGGTGTAGAACGAGTAGAAGTAAATCGATTTTATACTTGTTCCAAAAGTACAAAGACTAGGGGGTCACTTAAAGAAATTACATGTAAATACTTTTAAAACAAATAGGACTATTCACTATTCACTCAATGAATAGTTAAGCTCTGGAACTCTTTGCCAGAGGATGTGTGGTTAGCATATCTGGGTTTAAAAAAGGTTTGGACAAATTCCTGGAGGAAAAGTCCATAGTCTGCTATTGAGACAGACATGGGAAGCAACTGCTTGCCCTGGGATTTGTAGTATGAAGTGTTGCCACAATTTGGGTTTCTGCCAGGTACTTGTGACCTGGCTTAGCCAATGTTTGGAAAACAAGATACTGTGCTAGATGGACCACTGGTCTGACCCAGTATTGCTACTCTTATCTTTTTGAGTATTCAAATGTGCACATTTGCAGATACGTGCATGCGCACATGCACTGGTATACATCATATACATACACTTATACACGCACACGTATTTGCGCGAAATGTGCATACACATACATGCACAGACATTCACTCACACACCCACTTGACCACACACTTTCTTTGGTTATTGCCACTTTTTTGTTATTGCTTCCTGGCCTGTGGAGATTGTTTTCTGTTTTTGATTCTCTTTGTCTATCAACTAATTTTCCACGTTCATCACCTCACAATTACCTGGCCTTCGTCTCTGATGCAGACTACAGATAGACCCACTTTTAATACAGGACAAGTGACGAGAAACCAAAAGTTCTAATGTAGTTAAAAATTAAAGTGAAACCCTAAGATGCTAGACTCTGCATGCAGTGTACCACCAGAGAAATAGAAAGAAATGCAGGTCTATCTGTACAGTACAAAATATAAAGATGGTAGATGTAAATTCTCAAAACTGAAACTTTTCAGTCACTAAGCTAAAAATAATTTTTCTTTCCTTATCTTTTGTTTTCTGATGATTTTATTTTTCTAATCATCTTGCTCCCATTCTCTGTTTCTGCTTTCTTCTGTTCTCTTAACTCAGTTTCCAAAGCTTCTTGTCTATTTGGTTTTTATTTTCTCTCCTCTTCTTCACTTCTTGCCCACCCGTCATTGTCATTTCGTTTTCAAGTTAGGCTTTCTTCTATTTTTCTGCTTCTTTCTCAAATATATGTGCTTTTCCATTTCTTCCCTTTGAATCTTCCCTGCTCCTCTGTTCATCCAAATGTATTTCCTTCCTCGCTTCTTCCTCCATCAGTGTGCAGCGTCTCTTCCCCCTCTCTTCCCCTCCCCTCCATCCATCTTCCTGTTGCTTAGCTGCTAAATGGAAGAGCTCTGCAGCTTGCTCAGGGGATAGAATGTCTGCAAATTGCACCATATTGTTCTCTAAAGATTTCAAATGCATGCTGATGAAGAGCTATTAAGAACATATGGGGAGAGTAGCACAGCATTCTGATACACCTTCCTCCCAAAAGACTTCTAGCATCCCTCCCTGGGGGCACCAAGGAGCAAGTCTTGGAGCTTTTGGCTCATTTGAAAACAGATTCTGGGAGCCTTCTGGACTGTTATACAGAGTCTGCCATTTTATGAATAGGCAGTACAGAGAGATGGGTCTGATAGTGCTAAACTGTCTTAAGGACATTGTCAGTGGGCACTCTCACAGCTTCCGTAGGAGGGGCATGTCCAGTATTTCTGCCTTGGACTCATCTTCACCCTCACCCTGAAACTTAAATGGGATAGTCAAAGCCACTTCACTAACAAAAGGAGAGCTCCTCAGGGGGAGGTTTCCTCCTTTCATTGGACAGGGAGGGATCTGAAGGAAGGTCCATAGATCCCTCTTCTGAGAGCACTTGAGGTTCTTTCTCAGAGACACAGGAGTAGTCTGTATCAGAAACAGGATAATAGTCTCAGACAACTAGACTCATGGCCTAGCTTTAGACAAGAGCATCGAGGAACAGCAAGGGGGATCTGGATCTCAAAGGAGGCCCCCTCCCCTCAAGGTGCTTAAGTTTGACCCTGGCTTGGCCAGCGACGATCTCGATCCCCTCCATACATCAGGATTGATGCATGACTGTCAGGCTTCTCATGGAAGCAAAGAGTTTGTGAGCCCTTGGACCACTGACGAGGAGCAGCAGTGGCAGGCAAAACCACCCCCAAACCATAGACAGGGCAGAACAGGACTGGAACCCTGGACTGGAGTTGCAGCAGAGGCAACCAAGCTGGAACAGGCAGAGCAGGAAACAGCTAGGCTTCACCTGCACTTGATCGCTGTTCCCCAGGAGTTGAGCCCCTGGGTGCAGGCGGCCGTCAGGACTTTGCAGGACAGGGCAGGAGCTGGATACCAACAGGCAACATACAACAGAGTTAGGACTAAAAGCTGCCAGGCAGCCACTTAGACAGAAACACAGACAAGTGAGAGTCAGAACTGAAAGCTGCCAAGCAGCCACTAAAAAGGAACACAGACACAAGACAAGGAAATGCAGGCCAGAAACAAGACTAGGAACTAAGCAATAAAACCAAAGCTACCTACATAGAAACAAACTAGAACCAGGCAAGAAACTCAGACTAGAACTGGACTAGGCAGAAGTGCACAGAGCACACCCACATACTAGGGACCTTAGACGATGCAAAGGCAAACACAGAAGTTTCCAGGTGATTAATAAAGCCCATCAGCTGCTGAAGCTCACATGCCGGAATCACAAGGCAGCTACGGGTGCAGTTCAGGCACAAACAAGAAAAGCAAGTCTGGCAGCCTGGAAGATCCGGACCGGACTGGGCTGAAGTCTGGAACGTGTGACAGTTCATAACAGCCACCAGGAAACGGTCACAAATGTGACAGTGACCAACAGGGAGGGGCTGGACTGATATCGTGCTCGTGCTCTATGTTGATGCCATTGATGCCTTGGCATCATGTCGGGTGAGAAGACAGCACAGATCCTCATGGAGCATGGCCTGGGACCGCTCATTAACAGGCACCGGTAAAGGCAGGGGCCCAGTCATAGTGGTCAAGTCCATAGAAAGTTTTCAGGCCAAATCAAAAGGCTAGTCCTGGCCTGAAGTATGCTGGTGCATCAGCATCAAATCCAAGGAGGAGGAGCTGTCCTCACATTGTGGGCTCTCCCTCAGGTACCAGTAATGCTGATGCCCTAGTTCTCCTGGCACTGTGCCTCAAAGCGGACCAGTGCCAATGGTTCTGGGTTTCTGTCCAGCACACAGCATCAGAATTCTTCAGCGCTGATGAGGACAGTGTCAAATTCTTAAGGTCCTTGGTGCGGGATCCAAGGATACCCGATGGGTGCTGTTGATGCTCGATGTCATTGCAGGTGGAGCTGACCTTAATGCTGATGCATTTTCCAGTGACCAGTACAGCTCCAGAACCCATGGGGACTGATGCCTTCTTTACCTAAGTCAATGGACTAAATTTGACATTGCCAAAAATATTTTTCCACTGCTCCTTGTGACTCAAGATGGTTCTTTTCAACATCTACCAACAGAGTTTACAAAAGGAAGCATCATGGCTGGACCCCAGACATGGCTCCAGTTATGAATGTCACTAACATGCTTATTTTCGAATGAGAAGGACACCCATCTTTCGACACAAATTGGAAGATGGGCGTCCTTCTCCCAGGGTCGCCCAAATTGGCATAATCGAAAGCCGATTTTGGGCGTCCCCAACTGCTTTCCATCACGGGGATGACCAAAGTTCCCGGGGGCGTGTCAGAAGCCTAGCAAAGGCGGGACTGGGGTGTGCTTAACACATGGGCGTCCTTGGCCGATTATTTATTTATATCATTTATACCCCACAATTTCCCACCACTGGCAGGCTCAATGTGTCTTACAACATTTAGTTAACAAACAGGAAATTACAATAAATGGAAAGTGATACGAGGGTCAGAAAGGTACAGGGTTAAGAGAAAGTAGCTAAGTCCACAGGATCTTTAGAGGAGTTGGAGTCCAGGAATCACAGAGGCAGGATGGGATCTTTAGGGTAAGCTTGCCCAAATAAGTAGGTCTTGAGAGACTTCCTGAAAGTCAGATGATAATGGAAAAAAGAAGGGCGTCCCTGACGAACACTTGGCCGACTTTAGTTGGTCCGTTTTTTCTTGCGACCAAGCCTTAAAAAGGTTCCTGAACTGACCAGATGACCACTGGAGGGAATCAGGGATGACCTCCCCTTACTCCCGTAGTGGTCGCTAACTGCCTCCCACCCTAAAAAAAAACAACTTTAAAAATATTTTTTGCCAGCCTCAAATGTCATACCCAGCTCCATCACAGCAGTGTGCAGGTCCCTGGAGCAGTTTCAGTGGGTACTGCAGTGCACTTCAGACAGGCGGACCCAGGCCCATCTCCCCTCTACCTGTTACACTTGTGGTGGTAAATGTGAGCCCTTCAAAACCCACCACAAACCCACTGTACCCACATGTAGGTGCCCCCTTTCACCCCTTAGGCCTATGGTAGCATTGTACAGTTGTGGGGAGTGCACCTGGGAACAATTTCTGAAGTCCACTGCAGTGCCCCCTAGGGTGCCCGCTTGGTGTCCTGGCTTGCGAGGGGGACCAGTGCACTATGAATGCTGGCTCCTCCCATGACCAAATGGCTTGGATTTGGTCATTTCTGAGATGGGCGTCCTTGGTTTCCATTATCGCTGAAAACCGGGGACGACCATTTCTAAGGATGACCTAAATGTTGAGATTTGGGAGTCCCCGACAGTATTATTGAAACGAAAGATGCCACATTCTTTTATGACCCTCCACGTGACATTGTCCTGCCACATTGGCAGCACTTTTTAAAACCACTGGGAGTATTCTGGGACATGTTGGGGAAGATAGCCAGAGTGAGATTAAATGGGTCAGTTGTGATAGAAGAAAAAAAGTACTCAACTGGAGTGCCCAGCCCTAAGGGGGCCAATGAGCTGCAGAAACATAAATGAAACTTAGAAGTACCAAAAAATGCTAAGAAGTAGAAAAAGGGCACAGAGCAGTGAATACTGGTTTTGTGCAGCACTTATAAAATGAAGAAAGTAGTAAAATGGTAATACAGTTACACATAGATGAGAGCTGTGAGAGAGAGATGGGAGCTTCACTGCTCCATGGATGAAGAAAGACTGTCTGGTGTTGTGCAGCAGCAATGGGCTGAAAGGAGTGTGGTCTTTTCTCTGTGCCTGGGGCTTCTTCAGTCATTTGTGAGGAATTGTCCTACTGTCCTTGGAGAACATCTTCTACAGGTGAGTAACTTCACTTTTCATACCTTTCCTCCCAGCGTCCAGTGTCTCTCTGATTTCTTTTTCATCTGCCTCCCATCCCCTAGGTTTTCAAGGGCTTCTCTTCCCTGCCCCCCTCTGGTGCAGCACCGAGGCTGCAGTCAGCTTGTTTAAAGAAACCTCATTGCATTTGGCACAGTGCCTTGAGCATCTATGCATGCTTGAGGTTTGCCAGGTCTGATCCCTTCCAAATCAGTAAGTTTGGAGGGGGTGGGACTTTGGAGAATTTGATAGGATTTGAGCATGTTTGGATTCTCAAGACCCCATGTCTTCATGAGACAAACTGATGGCTGCCTCAGTGTAAATAGCTTCATGTGCCAGGGCAAGAGTTCTTAACTGAACTCCAAAGCTTTATGCAGCCAATGATGATAAATCAATAAAGGAGTAATGTGGTCATGTTTCTTTGCATATGATAGAATTTTGGACAGATTGTAGACATCTAATCAAAGTACTTGGAAGACTGACATAGATTTCATTACAGTAATCATGTATAGAGGTAATAAGAGTGTGGAGAAGTTCCAAACAAGCTGATTCATCAAAGTAGGGTAGGGAAATGGCATAAAACAGGATCTTACGTTCAAGGTAATTTGAGTGTCAGATGTTAGCTGATAGTAAAGCTGGAGGCTTAAGTGTTTGAATGTGTCCACAAAAGTAATTGGGGTGCCAGAAATCGAAGGAGAGATAGTGGGGTGAGAGAGGCCACAGGTTTAATCCAGGATGCAGTGGTTTTACCTGGATTCAGGATGAGATGAACAGTAAGCCAGTTGGCAATTATGAGGAGAAAGTGCTGAATTTGTGAGATCTGTGTTTGAAGAACCCTGATAGGAATCACTATTGATTCTCAACAATCCTTCATCCCCCAGATTTCTTCGTTTGTATGCTCCTGTTTTTGTTCTCTCTGTTCTATCCGATGTGTTTGTCCATTTTTGGATGCTGATGCATGTGCTACTCTCCATGTGTTAGTTCTAAGCAGACTCAATTATTGCGATATTGTGTATGTTGTCCTGGGCCTTCCCTCTACCCTTAACAAAAAAATGCAGTCCGTCCAAAATACTGTCTTTCATATCCTCTCTGGTGTCTGTCAATTTGATCACATTACCCCTTTGTTTATATACAATCATTGGCTCCCCATTATCTTGTGAATATAGTGTCAAATTCTAATATTAGCTCATAAAGTTCTGCCTGTGCATATCTCTCATTCCATATAGGCCAATCTGTGGTGTTCTACAACCAATCAGCTTTCCACCCCTGCATTATCACATACCAGACTTCAAACTGCACACAGTTCTGCATTGTTCTTACTCAGTCCTTCACTTTGGAACTCTTTGCCCTTTACCGTACGTAATAAACAATCTTTCTGCCTGTGCGTATCTCTCATTCCATATAGGCCAATCTGTAGTGTTCTACAACCAATCAGCTTTCCACCCCTGCATTATCACATATCAGACTTCAAACTGCACACAGTTCTGCATTGTTCTTACTCAGTCCTTCACTTTGGAACTCTTTGCCCTTTACCCTACATAATAAACAATCTTATCATTTTAAAACTGACCTTAAAACTCACCTTTTCACTAAGGCTTTTCAATAGGCTATCATCTATACCGCTCAGCTTTTGTGCTCCCTGTTTGTTACTTATTTCCAGTGCCGTTGCTGTCCTCTCTTTCTCTTAGTTGGTTTCTTATTCCTTTCTCCTTATGTTTTTATTGATTTTGTTTTTGAACCACTTTGATTTTATTAAAGGTGCTATATTAAGTGAAAACTAAACTAAAAAATATCATCTACATAGTAACAAGCAGAGACAGCATAATGAGGGTTACTAAGGTAAATATTGAAAGGAAGGGTGGCCAGAACAGAGCCCCGAAAAACTGTGCAGTGCAAGTCATGGGATGAAGAGGTAGAAGATGGTAACAAAACAGAATGACTCTTTGGAAAGAAAAGAAGTGAACTGTCCTAGCGAGACCAATGGCTGATAGCCTAGCAAGAAGTAAAGGGAAAGGGGATGGGATTTGATACACTGCCTTTCTGTGGTTACAATCAAAGTGGTTCACATATTATATACAGATACTTATTTTGTATCTGGGACAATGGAGGGTTAAGTTAATTGCCCAGAATAGATCATAATTGATCAAGTCAAATGTGGCTTATGTTCTTTTGATTCATGATTGCTGCACATCACACAAGTATTACTCCTGCTAGAATTCTGCACCAAAAATTTAAAAGTTTTGTGTAAAAAATTCAAATTCTGCATCATAATTTAACCAATATTACAGCCCCCCCCCCCCCCCCGTACGCAGATACATGTGGAGGGGAACAATCGAACGTCGCCGGCGAAATAGATCACCGGCGATCTATTTTGGTGGTGGTGCAACAGCTGGCCGGAACCGTATTATCAAAAAGATGGCCAGCCATCTTTTTTTTTTCGATAATACAGTTTAGACTGGCCAAATGCCTTGGATGTCGCTGGGTTTGAGATGGCCGGTTTTGTTTTTCAGCGATAATGGAAAAAAATGACGGCCATCTCCAACCCGGCGACATCCAAGGCATTTGGTCGTGGGAGGAGCCAGCATTTGTAGTGCACTTACATGCCAGGACACCAACTGGGCACCCTAGGGGTCAGTGTGGTGGACTTCAGAAACAGCTCCCACATGCATAGCTCCCTTACTGTGGGTGCTGAGCCCCCCCCCCCCCACAAACCCCCTACCCACAAATGTGCACCCACTAAAAGTGCTCCAGGGACCTGCACACACTCAGGCCTCTTGGACTTGTTGCTGCTGTATAACCTTGGCACAGCAGTTGAGACCTGAAGACTAATGTCTTTGAAAAAGTGCTTTATTTGAATAAGCACCTTTTACTCACAGTTAACTGCAGATCAGAAGTTGTGCCCCACTGGCAAAGAGTCTCCCTGATACTGAGATTAGCAGTAGGTCCGAGCTGGCAGAATGCTGTACAATGCCCTCTTTCAGCAACATTCAAGGTAATAACGTTTTCTAACATGGGTAATACATGAAAGGGATCTAAAACATGGACTACCGGAAACAAAACAGGGCACACTCTGACCCAGTTAGCAGGGGGGAAAAGCACCATGGGAGTAGAGCCCAGTACCCTACACCCACCACAATGCATTGCTGATGTGACTCTGCAGGGCACCTAACAGAAAAGGTGTCACACTCACCTGAGAGCCACATCGCAACCATGGAAAGGCTGTCAGACGATACAACACATTCTGCTGTCATGGAGGTGGGTACGGGATTTGAGGCTGGCATACAGGCTGGCAAAAAAGGTTTTCATTTTAACTTTTGTAGTATGGGAGGGGATTGGTGACCACTGGGGGAGTAAGGGGAGGTCATCCCCCATTCCGTCCGGTGGTCATCTGGTCAGTTGGGGCACCTTTTTGAGACTTAGTCGTGAAAATAAAAGGACCAAGTAAACTTGGCCAAATACCGCTTAACGCTGCTTTTTTTTCCATTATCTGGTAGCCACGCCCATGCCCCGCCTTCGCTTCGACGTCGACATGCCCCCTTGAACTTTCGCCGGCAAGGCGACAGGAAAGCGGTGATGCTGTTAAAAAGCCAACTTTCGATTATACACTTTTAGCCGCTTTTGCAAAATCGCCGGCGATCTCCCGATTTGTGTCGGAAGATCGCCGGCGAAATGTTTTGGTTATAAGCTGGATAGTAACATAGTAGAGACGGCATAAAAAGACCTGCACAGTCCATCCAGTCTGCCCAACAAGATAAACTCATATGTGCTATTTTTTGTGTATACCTTACCTTGATTTGTACCTGTCCTTTTCAGGGCACGGACCGTATAAGTCTGCCCAGCACTATCCCCGCCTCCCAACCACCAGCCCCGCCTCCCACCACCGGTTCTGGCACAGACCGTATAGTCTGCCCAGCACTATCCCCACCTCCCAACCACCAGTCCCGCCTCCCACCACCGGCTCTGGCACAGACCGTATAAGTCTGCCCAGCACCATCCCCACCTCCTGCCACCGGCTCTGCCACCCAATCTCGGCTAAGCTCCTTAGGATCCATTCCTTCTGAACAGGATTCCTTTATGTTTACCCCACGCATGTTTGAATTCCGTTACCATTTTCATTTCCACCACCTCCCGCGGGAGGGCATTCCAAGCATCCACTACTCTCTCTGTGAAAAAATACTTCCTGACATTTTTCTTAAGTCTGCCCCCCTTCAATCTCATTTCACGTCTTCTCGTTCTACCGCCTTCGCATCTCCGGAAAAGGTTCGTTTGCGGATTAATACCTTTCAAATATTTGAACGTCTGTATCATATCACCCCTGTTTCTCCTTTCCTCCAGAGTATACATGTTCAGGTCAGCAAGTCTCTCCTCATACGTCCAGGGCCGGTCTTAGCAAGTGCGGGGCCCTATGCAGACCAATTTGGTGGGGCCCCATCCTAGCCCCGCCCCACCCTAGCTCCACCCCATTGATTAGATTGTTCCATTTTTAGAACATTTTTTTATTTATGAAATTTCAAATAAAGACAAATGAAGCTAAACTTCTACAAAAAAAAACTGATTGAAATAATAAGCACAATGCTATCATGAAACCTCCCCTCCCCAGAAATTATTCAGTTTAAGTCCACTACAATTAGTAGCGGGCCCAAGCCGGGGGTGGATGCCGCGCCGGTGGTGGTGGGAGTGGAGTGGCCGAGCCGCGGGAATGGGGATCATCTCAGGCGACTAAGGCGAGCAGCGGTGGAGGTCGGAGCGGAGGCACGAGCGAGGCAGAGTTGAGGTGCTGAGTGGGGCCCCCTTAGGTGTGCCGTGCGGGGCCCCCTTAGGCGCGGGGCCCTATGCGGTCGCCTTGGTCGCCTCTGCCTAAGACCGGCCCTGCATACGTCTTGTAACGCAAATCCCATACCATTCTCGTAGCTTTTCTTTGCACCGCTTCAATTCTTTTTACATTCTTAGCAAGATACGGCCACCAAAACTGAACACAATACTCTAGGTGGGGCCTCACAAACGATTTATACAGGGGCATCAACACCTCCTTTCTTCTGCTGGTCACACCTCTCTCTATACAGCTTAACAAACTTCTCGCTACAGCCACCGCCTTGTCACACTGTTTCGTCGCCTTCAAATCCTCAGATACTAACACCCCAAGATCCCTCTCCCCGCCTAACACATACGTCTCCCGTGGATTTCTATTCCCTATTCCTTTGCATTGAATTTTAATTGCCAAACCTTAGACCATTCTTCTAGCTTCCATAGGTCCTTTTTCATGTTTTCCACTCCCTCCGGGGTGTCCACTCTGTTACAGATCTTAGTATCATCCGCAAATAGGCAAACTTTACCTTCTAACCCTTCGGCAATGTCACTCACAAATATATTGAACAGAATCGGCCCCAGCACCGATTCTTGAGGCACTCCACTACTTACATAAGTAAGTACATAAGTAGTGCCATACTGGGAAAGACCAAAGGTCCATCTAGCCCAGCATCCTGTCACCGACAGTGGCCAATCCAGGTCAAGGGCACCTGGCACGCTCCCCAAACGTAAAAACATTCCAGACAAGTTATACCTAAAAATGCGGAATTTTTCCAAGTCCATTTAATAGCGGTCTATGGACTTGTCCTTTAGGAATCTATCTAACCCCTTTTTAAACTCCGTCAAGCTAACCGCCCGTACCACGTTCTCCGGCAACGAATTCCAGAGTCTAATTACACGTTGGGTGAAGAAAAATTTTCTCCGATTCGTTTTAAATTTACCACACTGTAGCTTCAACTCATGCCCTCTAGTCCTAGTATTTTTGGATAGCGTGAACAGTCGCTTCACATCCACCCGATCCATTCCACTCATTATTTTATACACTTCTATCATATCTCCCCTCAGCCGTCTCTTCTCCAAGCTAAAAAGCCCTAGCCTTCTCAGCCTCTCTTCATAGGAAAGTCGTCCCATCCCCACTATCATTTTCGTCGCCCTTCGCTGTACCTTTTCCAATTCTACTATATCTTTTTTGAGATACGGAGACCAGTACTGAACACAATACTCCAGGTGCGGTCGCACCATGGAGCGATACAACGGCATTATAACATCCGCACACCTGGACTCCATACCCTTCCTAATAACACCCAACATTCTATTCGCTTTCCTAGCCGCAGCAACACACTGAGCAGAAGGTTTCAGCGTATCATCGACGACGACACCCAGATCCCTTTCTTGATCCGTAACTCCTAACGCGGAACCTTGCAAGACGTAGCTATAATTCGGGTTCCTCTTACCCACATGCATCACTTTGCACTTGTCAACATTGAACTTCATCTGCCACTTGCACGCCCAATCTCCCAGTCTCGCAAGGTCCTCCTGTAATCGTTCACATTCCTCCTGCGACTTGACGACCGTGAATAATTTTGTGTCATCGGCGAATTTAATTACCTCACTAGTTATTCCCATCTCTAGGTCATTTATAAATACATTAAAAAGCAACGGACCCAGCACAGACCCCTGCGGGACCCCACTAACTACCCTCCTCCACTGAGAATACTGGCCACGCAATCCTACTCTCTGCTTCCTATCTTTCAACCAGTTCTTAATCCATAATAATACCCTACCTCCGATTCCATGACTCTGCAATTTCTTCAGGAGTCTTTCGTGCGGCACTTTGTCAAACGCCTTCTGAAAATCCAGATATACAATATCAACCGGCTCCCCATTGTCCACATGTTTGCTTACCCCCTCAAAAAAATGCATTAGATTGGTGAGGCAAGACTTCCCTTCACTAAATCCGTGCTGACTTTGTCTCATCAGTCCATGTTTTTGTATATGCTCTGCAATTTTATTCTTAATAATAGCCTCCACCATCTTGCCCGGCACCGACGTCAGACTCACCGGTCTATAATTTCCCGGATCTCCTCTGGAACCCTTCTTAAAAATCGGAGTAACATTGGCTACCCTCCAGTCTTCCGGTACTACACTCGATTTTAGGGACAGATTGCATATTTCTAACAGTAGCTCCGCAAGTTCATTTTTTAGTTCTATTAATACTCTGGGATGAATACCATCAGGTCCCGGTGATTTACTACTCTTCAGCTTGCTGAACTGACCCATTACATCCTCCAAGGTTACAGAGAATTCGTTTAGTTTCTCCGACTCCCCCGCTTCAAATATTCTTTCCGGCACCGGTGTCCCCCCCAAATCCTCCTCGGTGAAGACCGAAGCAAAGAATTCATTTAATTTCTCCTCTATGGCTTTGTCCTCCCTGATCGCCCCTTTAACACCATTTTCATCCAGCGGCCCAACCGACTCTTTGGCCGGTTTCCTGCTTTTAATGTATCTAAAAAAATTTTTACTATGTATTTTTGCTTCCAACGCTAATTTCTTCTCAAAGTCCTTTTTTGCCCTCCTTATCTCCGCTTTGCATTTGGCTTGGCATTCCTTATGATCTATCCTGTTACTTTCAGTTGGTTCTCTTCTCCACTTTCTGAAGGATTGTTTTTTGGCTCTAATGACTTCCTTTATCTTACTGTTTAGCCACGCCGGCTGACGTTTAGTCTTTTTTCCCTTTTTTCTAATACGTGGAATATATTTGTCCTGAACCTCCAGGATGGTGTTTTTAAACAGCATCCACGCCTGACGCAAGTTTTTTACTCTGCGAGCTGCTCCTTTCAGTCTTTTTTTCACCATTTTTCTCATTTTGTCGTAATCACCTTTTCTATAGTTAAACGCTAGCGTACTTGATTTCCTAGTTTCACTTCCTTCAATGCCAATATCAAAACCGATCATATTATGATCACTGTTATCAAGCGGCCCTCGTACCGTTACCCCCTGCACTAGATCATGAGCACCACTAAGGACTAAGTCTAGTATTTTTCCTTCTCTTGTCGGCTCCTGAACTAGCTGTTCCATGAAGCTCACCTTTCCCTCCTCCGAGCGAATTCCATTCATCACCACCCTCTGGCATCTGTCCGTCAACCAGTTCCTAATCCAGTTCACCACTTTGGGTCCTATCTTCAGCCCATCCAGTTTATTTAAGAGCCTCCTGAGGGGAACCGTGTCAAAAGCTTTGCTGAAATCTAAGTAGATTACGTCCATAGCTTGTCCCTGATTCAATTCTCCTGTCACCCAATCAAAGAATTCAATGAGATTCGTTTGGCACGATTTCCCCTTGGTAAAACCATGTTGTCTGGGATCTTGCAACTTATTGGCTTCCAGGAACTTCACTATCCTTTCCTTCAGCATCGCTTCCATTACTTTTCTAATAACCGAAGTGAGGCTTACCGGCCTGTAGTTTCCAGCTTCTTCCCTATCACCACTTTTGTGAAGAGGGACCACATCCTCCATTCTCCAATCCCTCGGAACCTCTCCCATCTGCAAGGATATATTAAACAAATCTTTAAGAGGACCCGCCAGAACCTCTCTGAGCTGCCTCAATATCCTAGGGTGGATCCCATCCGGTCCCATGGCTTTGTCCACCTTTAGCTTTTCAAGTTGTTCATACACACTCTCTTCCGTGAACGGTGCTCTATCCATTTGTACTTTTACCAGTCCATCGTGGTCCTTCTCCAGGATTTTCTTCTGTGAAAACAGAACAGAAGTATCTATTTAGCAAATTTGCTTTTTCTTCATCATTATCCACATATTATCCAAATACCATCTGTATTTTTCCAGCCCCCTCTCAGCATCCACAAATAGCATCTACCTTTACAGCCCCCTCTGTCCACACATCCACACCTACCTATATATATAGCATCCACCTTTTTTTTTTTTTACAGTCGCCTCCCTCCACTCACAACATTCACCTTTTTTTACAGCCCCCTCCCTCCACACATACAGCATCAACCTTTTTTTACAGCCCTGCTTCCCACCCACCCACATGCATAGCATCCACCTTTTTTTTTTTTCGCAGCCCCCTCCACCCACTTTTAGCATCCATTTTTTTTTTAACAGCTCCCTCCCGCCCTACCTGCACCCACAGGCCATCAATATTTTTTCCACCCTGCCCCTGCACTCACCCATGAGGTAGGAGCTTCAGGAGAGTACCTCTTCAGGGCAGGAAAGAACTGCACTCTTTCCTGCCTGCTTTCGTTGGTCTGGGCTGGTGCCGCCTCCTTTTCCAAATGGCCGCTGAGACTTCCTGCGGCAATCTCATGAGATTAGGCACTTGAAGTCTTGGTGGCCATTTTGAGAAAGCAGTGGCATGAGCCAGAGAGCGGCGGCTGTGGGCAGGAAAGAATAGGGCTCTTCCTGCCTCCGTAGAGGCCACTAGACCACCAGGGTGTACTCAGGTAGGCCTGGGAGGAAGGTGGGGGAGCCAGCCTGCCTTCCTTTGCCACGGGCTGGGGAAGGCCCACCAAGGTTCGGGGGGAGCAGCGGGAAGGCCAGGTATCCAGCCTTAAAGCGCAGATTCTGTGCGAAAATGTGGAATTCTGTGCTCTGCAGTTGCGCAGAATTCCGGCAGGAGTAAAATATCACTTTATTGCATTATCTGAATGGAATGGATTTGTATAAAACATGATATCTCTGAAATTCGTGGTCTGCAGTATTAGCCCTTCATTATGTTATATTGCCTGGAATTCTACAATAAATACAATTTTTGTGAATGATTAGGGTAACATAAGGCAGACTGAGGAACAAATAGAAGATCACAAGAAACGATTAGAGAAGTTGGAAGAGTACATTACTACATGCAAGTAAGTTTAGAATAAAACAGATTTTAATATTGATTTTTTTTATCCAGTCTTTGAAATCATTAAGAAAAAAAAGAATTACACAGCAGTTTGTGTAAGTGCTTTTTTCTTTAAAAAAATAAAAAGTAAGTATATGATTGTAGAACATGTTGTGGTTTAGGTCCAGTCCCACCACCACTCTTGGGTAACACTTTCTCTGTGGTATTGAGGGTACACCAATTAAAGCTTTGGAGAGAGGAAGAGAATCCTGTGCTGCACTGATAGATCTGCCTGTCTCCTGTTGCCTAATATAGATTTTAAAAAATATAGAATAAGATGGCAAAAAAAAGACCATATGGCTTATCCAGTCTGCTCATCCAAACCAATATCTCAGTCTATAGAATCCTTCCCCACCCCACTGAGACCCTCTGTCCTTGTCCTATGCTTTCTTGAATTCTGATACTGTCCTTATATTTACCACTTCCACTTGGAGGCTGTGACAATGTTCTTTCTAAGCAAGCAAAAAGTTTTATTTACATTACCCTGAGAGTGCTACTATCTTATTCAATATAGTCGTGTGTATTGAGCTGAAATTTCATGCATAAGAGTGCATTCCTACATTTATTTATTGAAATGGTATGTTGTCAAACTATTCAGGCATCACAAGAGTATAAAGTAAAAATATTTTCATTCAAATGTCATGTACCACTCAATATAGAAGCAAGGATTCATTTGCGCAGAGCTTTGGATTATTACTGCTGTGTCTGTTTGTCTCTAGTTCATTGTCAGCTGAGTTTGTCTCTCAGTGGGTGTTCATTCTAGGGGTAATTCACCATGCTATGAAGGACTGAACATTTGGGGAGAGAGAAAGAAAGAGAAACTGTCAACTTAGCTGATGAAGAGCTAGGGACTAATCACACAGAAGTAATGATCCAAAACTGTGCTCAGCATGTATCCTTCTTGTACATTGAAGTGGTACATGATATCTGAAAATGGAAATATTTTAATTTTACACTATGGTACCTGAATAGATTGATTAAATATGCTACTGGAACCATGCGTTGTAGCAGAGACTGTCTAGTTGGCTGCAATTAGACCTAATCCTAATTAGACCTAAACAGTTGTGCTCAGAGCTTCAATTAAAATAAAAAAAGATCTAGAATTTTAGGAAAGTTTATAAATCTTAAATTGTTAATTTTAGCCATTTTTTCCAAATTTTATTTCTGAAACAAGAATATTAGCCTTAACAGTCATCTTAATGACTTCTTTCTTTATGTGGATTTTGCTCACACCTTTTCAATACTAGCTGAAGATGAGTTACATTCAGGTACACTTCTTGCTAGTAAAGACCTGGAGAGATTTTGAACCTTCAATGTTATGTTTTTTTCTTTGTCATTAATAGAGCTATCCAAATCATCTGTAACATAATAACGGGATAATCCATTATATAGAAATCCATTTTGTAACATTCAGATGCTGCTGTGAGGACCCACCATCAGTGTTCTCAGCTTCTGTACAAAGTGTTGATGCAGGAGCCATTTTCTCCCATTGAGTGCTACCATTTTGCCAAATCCTGGTGTTTCATAAAAGCTGCTGCCTGTCAAAGAGAAAAAAAATCCACACAGTTGGTAGTGAAGGGCACAGTCTGGACTTCAGCTCTAAAATCTCTGCTAATGTCAGGGATCCAGCCAGAACCATGCCAGTGGCTTATCCAACGTAAAATATACTCTTGATCTCTTCCTTTCTTTGCATCCCAGCTGATCAGTCCATACTTGCAAGTTATGCCCATCTACCAGCAGGTGGAGATTGAAAGGCAGAGCTCTGTCATAAGACCTGTGTGCAGCAACCTCTTGTAATTTCTATCTCCAGTAGGTGGTGCATGCTAACCTATGCAGCTTTGGAACTGATTGCTGACACTGGTTCCTGGTCTAATTTCTTGGACAGTTGAGCTGGGGGGGGGGGGGGGGGGGGGGGGGGGGGGGGGGGGGGAGGTTCTTTACTACTAGGCTTATTTGGGTACACCTAGTGGTGCCTGGTTCCCCCCCCCCCCCCCCCCCCCCCCCCCAACATTTGGCAACTTTTAAATTTCCTGCCACTTAAAGAAAACAAAGTGGCTCCTTGACGTGTATGTTAAATGTTTATTGTGGGGTTATATCCGGCTCTGTTCGGCATCCTAAAATCATTGGTCACCAGGTAATCTTTGGGACACCTAGTGCTGCCTTCCAATTTCTCTCTCTCTCTCTCTCTCTCTCTCTCTTTGCCTTTGAGTAAGTCTGCTTTATTTGGTTATGTTGGCACTGGCAGAATTAATTTTAAAATGCTTCCGTTGTGGAAGCATGAAAGCCATGTCAGGGAAATGCTCAAAATATGCCTTAAGCTTTGCGACTCCCTCTGTTTCTCCCTTCTACCCTTCCCCAGGACCGAGTGGGGTTCGGGCAGATTTGTCGGAGGAGCTGCGGGCAGAGAATTTAGTGGTGTTTTCTGTGGGCACCATCTTGGAAACGCTGACTCGGCTCTCAGCCTCTTTACTGCTTGCAGCGACTTTTCAAATATGCCCTTGCCTCAGCAGGCTCTGGGAGGAACTGCATCAGTTGTTTCTTTGAATTTTTCACTTGAGTTTACGTCTGCGCCTTCTTCTCCGGAGTGAGTTTGGCTCCTTAACCACATGTTTAATGAAGCTAGCACAAGCTTATAATCTAACCTGCTCCTCTGCTCTTGGCAGCCAAACACTCTTTTTCTAAGAAAAGACATTTAGGTACACAGATGCGCGACCATTCCCGCCAGTCTTTTCTTTTC
Source organism: Microcaecilia unicolor (assembly GCF_901765095.1). Classification (NCBI taxonomy): domain Eukaryota; kingdom Metazoa; phylum Chordata; class Amphibia; order Gymnophiona; family Siphonopidae; genus Microcaecilia; species Microcaecilia unicolor. The sequence continues at coordinate 71,019,336 of NC_044039.1, read as the reverse complement.
CGCGCTGGAGAGAGTCGTGCGTCGCCGCTCTCTCTTAGTCAGCCCCGGAAAACCATCGCGTAGTTCGCGAATTCGTTATTTTTCTGTTTCTTGTTGCCGCATGCTCCAAGCCTTTCTTTTTTCCTTTAAAAAAAAAAAAAAAAGAGAGAACGCGCTTAATTTTTCCCTCGTTTTCTAGCGGGGGCGTCGCGTTGCGGCCTTGTGGCCGCGCGGTCGATTAGCTTTTCGAGGTGTGATTTACCGCCACCATTGACGACTTTAACTTCGCCGACGCGATTTTTCCGTCGATGTCCTCGAAGGTCCCGAGTGGATTTAAAAGTGTGGTCGGTGCGGCCGGCCTATCTCGCAGACCGACACCCACGCTTGGTGCCTCCAGTGCCTCGGGCCGGAGCACAATATCAAGTCGTGTTCTTTGTGTCTTGGTCTCCGGAAACGGACTCAGGTTGCGAGGCAAGTTCTTCGGGACCGTCTTTTTGGAACTTGCGCCGGCCCCTCGACGTCGACCTCGACGGCATCGGTATCGACGGCCGGTTCTTCGGTACTGGTATCGATGTCCGCGAAATCAGCACCGATGGCGTCGACCCCAGGAGTACAGGTCCCGTCGGCCCGCCGGACCTCCGGTGACGGTAGGGGTGAGAGGCTGCGTGGGCAATCGGCCCCGGTCACTCCCTCTGCTCATGGCCCTCGGGACCGAACCCTGTCCGACCCGGCCCCTCGAGACTGAGGGGGATCGACCTCCTCCTCCTCCGTTCCACCTGGCGCCGATGACGGGCACCGCAAGAAACAGAAAAAGCACCGTCATCGGTCCCCATCGGTGCGCCCGGCCCTCGGTGCCAGAGAGGAGTCGACGCCGAAGCGTCCGCGTCGAGAGGAAAGGTCCCCCTCGGTAGTGGAGGTACCGACACGTCAGGGTCCCAGCACTTCAGTGCAGTCTCCTGGACCTGAGCAGCTTCCGGCACCGACGCCTCTACCGGCCCCCCCGTCTTTCCCGACAGCGGGCCTGGACGAGTGCCTCCGAGCCATCCTTCCGGGGATCCTGGAAGGGCTGATGCGCCAGGCTGTGCCGGCGCCGGGGGTGCTTGCGCCCTCGGCGCCGTTGACTGTGGCGCCGGCGAGCTCTAGCCCGGTGCCGAGGCCTTCGACACCGCCGCCGCTTTCGGCGCCGGTCTCGACCGCCACGCAGGTGAAGTCCCCGTCGACGTCGATGGAGGGAGCTTCGTCCCCGCCGGTGCGGGAGTCCTCCGCTCGACGACACCGAGGCCTCGGTGCCTCGACGTCGAGCCGGGCCCGGTTCCGGACTCAGCTACATGAGCTTATGTCCGATACCGAGGAAGAGGCCTCGTGGGGGGAAGAGGAGGACCCCAGATATTTCTCCTCAGAGGAGTCTGTGGGCCTTCACTGACCCCCACGCCTTCACCTGAGAGGAAGCTCTCGCCTCCTGAGAGCCTCTCCTTTGCCTCCTTTGTCAGGGACATGTCTATATGCATTCCCTTCCCCATGGTCTCTGTGGACGAGCCGAGGGCTGAGATGCTCGAGGTCCTCGACTATCCATCACCACCTAGAGAGTCCTCCACGGTGCCGTTGCACAATGTCCTCAAAGAGACACTGCTTCGGAACTGGATGAGACCATTATCTAATCCCACCATTCCCAAGAAAGCAGAGTCCCAGTACAGAATCCACTCGGACCCAGAGTTAATGCGGCCCCAATTGCCCCATGACTCGGCGGTCGTGGATTCTGCTCTCAAGAGGGCACGGAGTTCGAGGGATACCGCCTCGGCGCCCCCGGGGCGGGAGTCTCGCACTCTGGACTCGTTTGGGAGGAAGGCCTACCAATCTTCCATGCTCGTGACCCGCATCCAATCTTACCAGCTCTACACGAGCATCCACATGCGGAACACTGTGAAGCAACTGGCGGACCTGGTTGATAAGCTCCCGCCGGAGCAGTCCAGGCCTTATCAGCAGGTGGTCAGGCAGCTGAAGGCGTGCAGAAAGTTCCTGTCCAGGGGTATCTATGACACCTGTGACGTGGCATCTCGTGCTGCGGCCCAAGGTATAGTGATGCGCAGGCTCTCATGGCTGCGTGCCTCTGACCTGGACAACCGCACCCAGCAGAGACTGGCCGACGTCCCTTGCTGGGGGGATAATATTTTTGGCGAGAAGGTCGAGCAGCTGGTGGACCAACTGCATCAGCGGGAAACCGCCCTCGACAAGCTCTCCCACCGGGCGCCTTCAGCATCCACCTCAGCAGGTGGACGTTTTTCCCGGGCCCAGCAGGCTGCGCCCTATGCTTTTGCCAAGCGTAGGTACACCCAGCCGGCCCGAAGGCCTCGACAGGGACAGCCCCAGCGCGCTCGTTCTCGTCAACAGCGTGCGCCTAAGCAGCCCCCTGCGCCTCCACAGCAAAAGCCGGGGACGGGCTTTTGACTGGATCCACGGGAACATAGCCGCCCTCAAAGTGTCCGTGCCGGACGATCTGCCGGTCAGAGGGAGGTTAAAATTTTTTCACCAAAGGTGGCCTCTCATAACCTCCGACCAATGGGTTCTCCAAATAGTGCGGTGCGGCTACGCCCTAAATTTGGCCTCCCTTCCACCAAATTGTCCTCCGGGAGCTCAATCCTTCAGCTCCCATCACAAGCAGGTACTTGCAGAGGATCTCTCCGCCCTTCTCAGCGCCAATGCGGTCGAGCCCGTACCACCCGAAAAAGGAAGGGCAGGGATTCTATTCCAGGTACTTCCTTGTGGAAAAGAAAACAGGGGGGATGCGCCCCATCCTAGACCTGAGAGGCCTGAACAAATTCCTGGTCAAAGAAAAGTTCAGGATGCTTTCCTTGGGCACCCTTCTGCCAATGATTCAGAAAAACGATTGGCTATGTTCCCTGGATTTAAAGGACGCATACACTCACATTCCTATACTGCCAGCTCACAGACAGTATCTCAGATTCCGCCTGGGCGCACGGCACTTTCAGTATTGTGTGCTGCCCTTTGGGCTCGCCTCTGCCCCACGAGTGTTTACAAAGTGCCTCGTGGTGGTAGCGGCGTATCTACGCAAGCTGGGAGTGCACGTGTTCCCATATCTCGACGATTGGCTGGTCAAGAACATCTCGGAGGCAGGAGCCCTCCGGTCCATGCAGTGCACTATTCACCTCCTGGAGCTGCTGGGGTTTGTGATAAATTACCCAAAGTCCCATCTCCAGCCAACCCAGTCTCTGGAATTCATAGGAGCTCTGCTGAATACCCAGACGGCTCAGGCCTTCCTTCCTGAAGCGAGGGCCAACAACCTCCTGTCCCTGGCTTCGCAGACCAGAGCGTCTCAGCAGGTCACAGCTCGGCAGATGTTGAGATTTCTGGGTCATATGGCCTCCACAGTCCATGTGACTCCCATGGCTCGTCTTCACATGAGATCTGCTCAATGGACCCTAGCTTCCCAGTGGTTCCAAGCCACTGGGAATCTAGAGGATGTCATTCGCCTCTCCACCAGTTGCCGCACTTCACTGCTCTGGTAGACCATTCGGACCAATTTGACCCTGGGACGCCCATTCCAAATTCCACAGCCCACGAAAGTGCTGACGATGGATGCATCTCGACTGGGGTGGGGAGCTCATGTCGATGGGCTCCACACCCAGGGTCTGTGGTCCCTCCAGGAAAAGGATCTGCAGATCAACCTCCTGGAGCTCCGAGCGATCTGGAACGCACTGAAGGCTTTCAGAGATCGGCTGTCCTGCCAAATTATCCAAATTCGGACAGACAATCAGGTTGCAATATATTACACCAACAAGCAGGGGGGCACCGGATCTCGCCCCCTGTGTCAGGAAGCCGTCGGGATGTGGCGTTGGGCCTGCCAGTTCGGCATGCTTCTCCAAGCCACATACCTGGCAGGTGTAAACAACAGTCTGGCCGACAGACTGAACAGAGTCATGCAACCGCACGAGTGGTCGCTCCATTCCAGAGTGGTACGCAAGGTCTTCCGAGAGTGGGGCACTCCCTCGGTGGACCTTTTCGCCTCTCAGACCAACCACAAGCTGCCTCTGTTCTGTTCCAGACTTCAGGCACCCGGCAGACTAGCGTCGGATGCTTTTCTCCTTCATTGGGGGACCGGCCTCCTGTATGCTTATCCTCCCATACCTTTGGTGGGGAAGACCTTACTGAAGCTCAAGCAAGACCGCGGCACCATGATTCTGATAGCGCCCTTTTGGCCCCATCAGATCTGGTTCCCTCTTCTTCTGGAGTTGTCCTCAGAGGAACCGTGGAGATTGGAGAGTTTTCCGACTCTCATTTCGCAGAACGACGGAGCGTTGCTGCACCCCAACCTTCAGTCCCTGGCTCTCACGGCCTGGATGTTGAGGGCGTAGACTTCACTGCGTTGGGTCTGTCTGAGGGTGTCTCCCGTGTCTTGCTTGCCTCTAGGAAGGATTCCACTAAAAAGAGTTACTTTTTCAAGTGGAGGAGGTTTGTCGTTTGGTGTGAGAGCAAGGCCCTAGAACCTCGTTCTTGCCCTGCACAGAACCTGCTTGAATACCTTCTGCACTTATCAGAGTCTGGCCTCAAGACCAACTCAGTAAGGAATCACCTTAGTGCGATTAGTGCTTACCATTATCGTGTGGAAGGTAAAGCCATCTCTGGAGAGCCTTTGGTCGTACGATTCATGAGAGGCTTGCTCTTGTCAAAGCCCCCTATCAAGCCTCCTGCAGTGTCATGGGATCTCAACGTCGTCCTCACCCAGCTGATGAAACCTCCTTTTGAGCCACTGAATACCTGCCATCTGAAGTACTTGACCTGGAAGGTCATTTTCTTGGTGGCAGTTACTTCAGCTCGTAGGGTCAGTGAGCTTCAAGCCCTGGTAGCTCATGCTCCATATACCAAATTTCATCACAACAGAGTAGTGCTCCGTACCCACCCAAAGTTCCTGCCGAAGGTGGTGTCGGAGTTCCATCTTAACCAGTCAATTGTCTTGCCAACATTCTTTCCCAGACCACATACCCGCCCTGCTGAACGTCAGTTGCACACATTGGACTGCAAGAGAGCATTGGCCTTCTACTTGGAGCGGACACAGCCCCACAGACAGTCCGCCCAATTGTTTGTTTCTTTCGACCCTAACAGGCTAGGGGTCGCTGTCGGGAAACGCACCATCTCCAATTGGCTAGCAGATTGCATTTCCTTCACTTATGCCCAGGCTGGGCTGACTCTTGAGGGTCATGTCACGGCTCATAGTGTCAGAGCCATGGCAGCGTCAGTGGCCCACTTGAAGTCAGCCACTATTGAAGAGATTTGCAAGGCTGCGACGTGGTCATCTGTCCACACATTCACATCACATTACTGCCTCCAGCAGGATACCCGACGCGACAGTCGGTTCGGGCAGTCGGTGCTGCAGAATCTGTTTGGGGTGTAAATCCAACTCCACCCTCCAGGACCCGCATTTCTTCTGATCAGGCTGCATTCTCAGTTAGTTGTTCTTCGTAGGTCAATTTTCTGTTGTACCCTCGCCGTTGCAAGGTTCAATTGACCTGGGTTCTTGTTTTGAGTGAGCCTGAGAGCTAGGGATACCCCAGTCGTGAGAACAAGCAGCCTGCTTGTCCTCGGAGAAAGTGAATGATACATACCTGTAGCAGGTGTTCTCCGAGGACAGCAGGCTGATTGTTCTCATCTACCCTCCCTCCTCCCCTTTGGAGTTGCGTTTTAATCATTTTTGCTTGTCATTCAACTGGCGGGAACGGTTGTGCACGGGCGGGAAGACGGCCGCGCATGCGCGGTGGGCGTGCCCTGCTTGCGGACCGCCCGCGAAGCTTCTTCCGGTTGGTGGGGGCTGCCGCGGACGTCACCCAGTCGTGAGAACAATCAGCCTGCTGTCCTCGGAGAACACCTGCTACAGGTATGTATCATTCACTCCCTGGAGTCATGGGTGAGAATGTTTCATAAGAAAGAGCTAGCTGCTCTGTTAAGTAGAACTTTAGAAGTTTTAAATATTTCATCCCCTGAAGTTCCTAATGTTGCTGCAACTTCAAATCCCATGAACCATATATGCCGGATCATCATCAGATACTATTATAGCATGATGAAATTGGCATATGGTTTGCAGTGTCACTGAGCATGAGATACATCAATTTCCACCCATCAGCTTCATTGCATGTTTTCAGGATTTGAGACTGGTCTGCATAACAAGAAGTTTATCCCATGGCATGTGCTCAAAAGGCAGCAGACCAGCTGCGGCATCCACATTGCGGGTGTTGTCAGTACTGATAGTTGTGACTTTATTGTTCATTCTCTATTCCCATTACAACCTGACAAAAATGTTCTGCACAAACTGAAGTAAAGTGGTGGTCTTCCACATGTTAAACAGTGAAGAGCCCAGAATCCAAGTTTGGTCCAGCATGTGACCTGTAACTTCCAAGTGGCTGTTGTTGGCTAATGATGTCCATTAATCTACTGTAAAAGTGATAGGGGATGTTCCATCCACAAATGTTTGAATCTTGCTCTTTTCCAGTTCAAACAGACATGTACCAATCTTTGGCCTGGTTGGATGTTCATAGGTTCAACATTCTGTTTCAATCCTCACAACTTCCTGGAGGCCATCATTGGAAAAAATGTTAACAAGGCGACTGTCCTTGGCTATCCACCTAGTGATATCATTCGTAATGTTTTTATTTGGATCAGTCGGCTCCTTCTGATTCTTTTTCCTGCAAATGAAATTGGGTAGGCTTGAGCTGACTAGAATCCTTTGATCATTGTTGAGATGAAAACACATGTTTAGTGTAGAGATATTAAGATAGAGACAGCATGTTGCGATGATACTTAAATTTGCCTTTACAGTACTTAAAAATCACTGTTTACTTATCTTTGAATGTAAGTTGACCATTGAGCAGAGTCTTCATTTTCACTTCAGTTTGAAAACTAGTTGAAACAGTTTCAAATTTTACAAGGACAGCTATCACCGTTTCAGTCGCGTCTTCCACTCCCCCACTCTTCCAGCATAACTGTTGCATGAAGTACTGCATTGTAAAGATAACAGGTATGCACTGTAAAATTTGACATTCCATCACAAAATTGAAAGTACATTTTTTTTCAACTTCTGGCTATATTTAACTGTGCTGGTCATACTGATTGCTACTTTCCTCGGTTTGTGTCCATTTAATATTCTTTTCTCTTCTACATCTAACTCTAAACAATTCCCACCCTCCCCCCGTATTTCTGTCTGGGCTGTCTGGCGATCCTCTGTCTTATTCCCCAGTGAAACTGAAGCTAGACTGATGCTCTTTTTCTCTCGCCCCTATCCAGCATCTTCCTTTCCTCCCTATTTCCAGTATCCCCTCTGTCTTTCCCCATGTCCAGCATCCCCCTGTCTCCATATCTTCCAGTTCTCCAAGGACAAGCAAGCATGATATTCTCACATGTGGGTGACGCCATTCACGGAGCCCAGTGCGGACACTGCCATAGTGCACTGACACTTTAAAGGGGATGAGAAGAGCATGGGACTTGATATACTCATCGCAAATAATTTGAAGCTACTTGGAGTCATTCTGGATTCCCACCTGTCCCTCGACCTTCAAGTCTCGTCTATCACAAAGAGAATGTTCCTCTCCATGCGGTCACTGAAACGTATCAAGCAGTTCCTTCTGTTTGACTTATTCCGGACTCTAATCCACTTCCATATAGTTTTACAGGAAGGACAAACAAATATATTGCATTGCCATTGTAGGGTCTATGGGATTGCATATGATTGTGTGTTTAATGATAAAAATGGGATTTACAGGATTACATATGATTGCTTAGTAAGAAAAATTTAGAAAGTGTTCTTAGATTGAATATAAAACCATGGCTTAAAGAGAAAATGATACAGATACGTGATCAGAAAGGGACCGAAAATGTGAATCCAGCTTTCCTGGAATAACATACTCTTGTTGGGACAGAACTGTATCGGTTAGAAATATAAGTGGATCAAATGTGTGGATATAATGAATGAACCAACCTTGGTATACCTTTCAAAATAATTCTGGTTCTTCAATAGGTGAAATCTGAGATGGAGTGGTCTGGGGAAAGAAAATAAGTGCAGTATGAGACAATGGGTCTAATATTAACAATAGAAACATAAAAGCATAAAAACATAAGAAGTCTTGTATAAACACTCTGTGTTACTTAAGAATTATAGAGACTATGTGTGAAATAAGATAGAGCGGAGCGTTGCACTAACGATGTGCAGGCACGAGCTGTAAGTAGTGCTGTACTTGACTCAGTCTATGAAAGCACGTCATGTTTTACATGGACAATTTAGGTACTGTAAATTGGGTGCCGATCGAACATTAGCTGTGTAATGCATGAAAGACTAAAGAAATAATGAATGTGAGATTACGCATCACACCCACTACAAGCTTGGAATGTGCCGGAGAGAGACATGATATGTATAGCCATACCGGTGATAAATGCTTTATCCAGCGTCTCTGATCTTTTGAAGAGCCTAACTCTGTTCCCACTCCTTGTTTTCTCTGTGTTACTCCTCATGGAATATTGGTGTTCTTTCCACTCCTGTGGTTTTTCATTGTAGTTTCATCTGAACCAGTCAGTTGTCTTGCCAGCATTCCCCCCGACCTCATGCCCATCCTGGCAAAAGCACAGTGCGCGCCTTGGACTGCAAACAACCATTGGCCTTTTACTTGGAGCGGACTAGGCCCTACAGACAATTCACCCAACTTTTTGTTTCTTTTGATCCCAACAGGATGGGGTCGCCATTGGGAAATGCACCATTTCTAATTGGCTGGCAGATTGCATTTCTTTCACTTCTGCTCAGGCTGGGCTGACCCCTGAGGGTCATGTCAGGGTTCACAATGTTAGCCTCTGTTGAAGAAATGTGTAAGGCTGTGACGTGGTCTTCATTTCACACATTCACATCTCAATACTACTTTGAGCAGGATACCCAGTGACAGTTGGTTTGGACAGACAATTCTGCAGAATTTATTTGTTCTGTTCCAGGCTGCACTCTTATCCCAGTTGTATAGGTTTCAAGTTAATTACTTTTTTGCCCTCACCATTGTGAGGTCAAGTTGACCACTAGTGATTGTTTTTGGGTGAGCCTGGTAGGTAGGGATTCCTATCTGTGAGAATTATAGGCCTGCTTGTCCTAGGAAAAAGCAAAGGTACTTACCTGTAGCAGGTATTCTTCAGCAGGCCTTATGTTCTCACATAACCTCCCACCTTCCCTTGGAGTTGTCACCTTTTATTATGCTTTATATTGTACTGTTGGTCCCATGGTCTCACAACGGGAATGAAGGCACTAGCACATGTGCATTGAAGCACGTCTCACGCTCAAATACCTGTTTTTAAGCTTGTTACAAGCTTCGTATTGGCAGCGCGGACCCCACATTACCCATCTGTGAGAATATAGGGCCTGCTGTCCTCTGAGATTACCTGCTACAAGTGAGTACTTTTGCTTTATCCTCCTCCTGTGCTCTCATTAAAAATTAGTAATGACGACATATTATACGCCAGTCGATATGGAGGAGGCCCTCTTTTACCCATGTCGACCGCAGGCCCTTATACAGTTGGGGAATGAAGGGGTACCAGCAAGGCATAAGAACAATGTGTTGCTGCGGCCCTTGAGACTGGCACTACGATTTTTGGGGATTACTTTGAAAGTGGGAGAGGGAATAACTGAGTTAATGCCTATAAGGGGGAATCCTGTGTTTGAACCAGGAATTGAGAATATTACTTTCCGACACTGGGAAGGTCGGGGCTTGGCCTGTTTGGGAGATGTGGTGAAGGATAATGGGGCGATTCAGACACTGAATCAGGTGCTGGGTAGAGATAATATCAGATGGGGCGACATGTATGCACACTGTCAACTAAAGCATTACATCCAGTCTATAGGCAAGGATAGATTCACTCAAAAACCGGGATAAACATTGAAACGATTTTTTGACGATAGATGAAGAACCAACTATTTCTGGCATACATGGGGCATTGTGGCGGGACCGGGCCCCTAATAAATTTACCCAGTTGAAATGGCGTTGGGAAGTAGATTTGGGAATTAATTTGGCAACCTGGAACATCACTCAGTATATGAAGGGGATCCCCAAACTGATAAGTGGGGCCCAGTATAGGGAGTGTGCGTTCCGGATGATACATCAAGCTTACATGGCCCAAGCACAACTAGCAAAAATTGGAGGGGTGCAGATTTCGAAGTGCAAGTGCTGTGGGAGGGCAGATAATACATTTTACCATGCTTTTTGGGGATGTAGGATAATCAGGCAATTTTGGAGGAAGACTACTAACTATGAGGCAAATTTATTGGGAAGGGAGATTCAGGGGACGCCGGAGCAACTGTTCCAGTCCATCTGCTCCAGCTTGTTCCAGTCCGCCTGATCCAGCTTCTCCAGCTTGTTCCTGTCCGCCTGATCCAGCTTCTCCCTGCTTGTTCCAGTCCATCTGCTCCAGCTTGTACCAGCCTGCCTGCTTGTTCCAGTCCATCTGGTCCAGCTTGTACCAGCCCGCCTGATCCAGCTTCTCCCTGCCTGTTCCGCTTGTTCCAGCCTGCCTGATCCAGCTTGTTCCAGCGTGTTCCAGCCCACCTGATCCAGCTTCTCCCTGCCTGTTCCGCTTGTTCCAGTCCGCCTGATCCAGCTTCTCCCTGCCTGTTCCAGTCCACCTGCTCCAGCTTGTTCCAGACCGCCTGATCCAGCTTGTTCCTGTCCACCTGATCCAGCTTCTCCCTGCTTGTTCCAGTCCGCCGATCCAGCTTCTCCCTGCTTGTTCCAGTCCGCCTGATCCAGCGTACTAATCCCCAGCCCTGGCTGACCCCTTGCACCCGATACCTTCGCTCCTGCGCCCGATCGGCTGAACGCCTCTGGAGGAAATCTCGCACCCATACTGATTTCATTCATTACAAATTCATGCTATCCTCCTTCCAGTCCTCCCTATTCCTCGCCAAACAGGACTATTATATCCAGTTGACCAATTCCCTCAGCTCTAACCCTCGTCGTCTCTTCGCCACCCTTAACTCCCTCCTCAAAGTGCCCTCCGCTCCTACCCCCCTCACTCTGTCCTCAATCATTGGCTGATTACTTCCGTGACAAGGTGCAGAAGATCAACCTTGAATTCACCACCAAACCATTCCCTCCTCTTCACCCTTTAACCCACTCCCTCAACCAACCAACCCAGGCCTCCTTCTCCTCTTTTCCTGTTATCACAGAAGAGGAAACCGCCCATCTTCTCTCCTCCTCGAAATGCACCACCTGTTCCTCTGACCCCATCCCCACCAACTTACTCAACACCATCTCTCCTACTATCACCCCACCCCGCCATCTGTCATATCCTCAACCTCTCTCCACTGCAACTGTCCCTGACACCTTCAAGCATGCTGTAGTAACACCACTCCTCAAAAAAACATCACTTGACCCTACCTGTCCCTCCAACTACCCCCAATTTCCCTCCTACCCTTCCTCTCCAAGATACTTGAATGCACCGTTCATAGCCGTTGCCTTGATTTTCTCTCCTCTCATGCCATCCTCGATCCGCTTCAATCCGGCTTTCGCCCCCTACACTCGACAGAAACAGCACTATCTATAGTCTGCAATGACCTGTTCCTTGCCAAATCCAAAGGCCACTACTCCATCCTCATCCTCCTGGACCTATCCGCCGCTTTTGACACTGTCAATCACAATTTACTTCTTGCTACACTGTCCTCATTTGGGTTCCAGGGCTCTGTCCTCTCCTGGTTCTTCTCTTATCTCTCCTACCGTACCTTCAGAGTACATTATCATGGTTCTTGCTCCACCCCCATCCCGCTCTCTGTTGGAGTTCCCCAGGGATCTGTCCTTGGTCCCCTTCTTTTTTTCAATCTACACCTCTTCCCTGGGCTCCCAGATCTCATCTCACGGTTTCCAATATCATCTTTATGCCGACGACACCCAGCTTTATCTCTCCACACCAGACATCACTGCGGAAACCCAGGCCAAGGTATCGGCCTGCTTATCCAACATTGCTGCCTGGATGTCCAACCGCCACCTGAAACTGAACATGGCGAAGACCGAGCTTATTGTCTTCCCACTCAAACCCACTTCTCCTCTCCCTCCACTATCTCAGTTGATAACACCCTCATCCTCCCCGTCTCATCTGCCCGCAAGCTCGGAGTCATCTTCGACTCCTCCCTCTCCTCCTCTGTGCATATCCAGCAGATAGCCAAGACCTGTCGCTTCTTCCTCTATAACATTAGCAAAATTCGTCCTTTCCTCTCCAAGCACACCACCCGAACTCTTATCCACTCTCTCATTACCTCTTGCCTCGACTACTGCAACCTACTCCTCACTGGCCTCCCACTTAGCCATCTATCCCCCCTTCAGTCCGTTCAGAACTCTGTTGCACGTCTTATCTTCCGCCTCGACCGATATACTCATATCACCCCTCTCCTCAAGTCACTTCACTGGCTTCCGATTAGGTACCGCATACAGTTCAAGCTTCTCCTACTAACCTACAAATGCACTCGATCAGCAGCCCCTCCCTACCTCTCTACCCTCATCTCCCCCTACGTTCCTACCCGTAACCTCCGCTCTCAAGACAAATCCCTCCTTTCAGTACCCTTCTCCACCACCGCTAACTCCAGGCTCCGCCCTTTCTGCCTCGCCTCACCCCATGCTTGGAATAAACTCCCTGAGCCCATTCGCCAGGCCCCCTCCCTGCCCATCTTCAAATCCTTGCTCAAAGCCCACCTCTTCAATGTCGCCTTCAGCACCTAACCACCATACCTCTATTCAGGAAATCTAGTCTGTCCCAACTTGACATTTCATCCTTTAGATTGTAAGCTCCATTGAGCAGGGACTGTCCTTCTTTGTTAAACTGTACAGCGCTGCGTAACCCTAGTAGCGCTCTAGAAATGTTAAGTAGTAGTAGTGGTAGTAGTAACAACTATTGTTAGATAAACCAGATCCTTTAGAGGGGCAAACCCAGAAGGAACACTACTATTTAGGAAACTTGCATTGTTAACAAAGAAAAGTATACTGCAGTATTGGATGGCTGATACAGGCCCGGAGTACTGGCATTGGCGAAATCTTGTACACCAGCTGATGGTGTAAGGAAGCCAACAACTCACCGAAAAGGAAAAAATATTTTCCTTAAGATCTGGGGTGCCTACGTAGATACATTGTTGCATAGGGGGAAGAGTTTAGTGCTTAATGTTCTGTAGCAGTGTTGACTGCTGCAATGATATTAACATTGGTTAAAAAAAGGGGGGGGAGGGGGTGAGGGATTGGAACTCGGAATGCTCTACATAATCTGAATCATCATCATGAAAGAGTGATGTGAACTCGTACTGTGGAACATTTGTTTTTTCTGGGGGGGGGGGGTGTTAAAATGAAAAATTTTGATGAATGTAACAAGCACAAAACTGTAATTGTGATGGAATACTTGAAGGAGCCTTTGTATAGTAGCAAGTGGAATGTGATGTTGTATTGCTTTGTCATCAATAAACTGTTGAAACATAACACTTTTTTCAGGAAAAAAAAATTAGTAATGACCCTTACTCAAAACTGACTTCTTGTGTTGAAGACTAGATATACAATAAATGTATTTCTTTTCCTCTGAGCTGTGTTTGCAAGTTAGTAATGAGCTTTTTCCAAGGTTAACTATGTGTTCTTGCATTTAACGGTAGCAGTAGGGCTAGTGGTATGGGGGGAAGAAGGGCCAAGTTGGCAACACCTTGAGACTCAGAGGAGTCATCTCCTGAGCCCTGGTGTTTTGCACTCCCATATTCCCTACGGCTGTGATAGGGAATAAAAGGAAGGAAAATATACAGGCTTTTCCTTCTGAGCCAGCAGTTCCCAGTGCGATTTGGCAGATGACACTAGAATGATATCGAGGTCCCAGAGGCAAAAATCCAGAGTCGGCCTCTGTTTTGGTCGTTCTTGTGTATGTTTGCAATTACCTGTGCCCTGGACTGCAGCTATGAAGGGGCTTCTTGTAGCCTTGATTATCATTCTGTTACCTCTTTGACCTTGAATTGAATGCCATGGCTTGAAGGAACAGTGCCTCAGAGGAGCTATGGGTTTCTCTTTGTGGGCTTTGCTGAGAAATCCTCCAGCCACAGCATCTTCCCACCTGGAGCAGAGTGGATTTGTAGTGGAGCCGGTCAGTGAGTTGGAGAAAGGACACTTATGGAGTTCAAAGGGAGATTTCAAAAACCCGCAGTAGTGATTCTTTGGATGCTGTACAGAGTTTTAATACCTCTTTCTTGACTATGTTTGGTAAAGTCAGGAATTATGTTTCTAATATTCACAGAGGACAAACATGCCTTACCGCCTGCCACCACAGCATGGGACCAGATAGTCTTCTCTTATCCATGGAACAGTGCAGATGTCTTTTTCGTGTCTCTCACAGCTGTCTTTTTTTCTTTCTTTCTTTGTAGCCTTTTTTGGCTTGTTCCTTTTTACATGCTGCAGAGGGACTTTTTGGTTCCATTAGTGTTCTTCATCATTTGTAAGTTTTATTTCTTTTTCTACGGCTCATTGGCCCTCTGAGACCTGAGCACTACAGGCATGTAGACTTAATATTTTGCATTTTCATCATTGAGCAGTTTGATTTCGCTTCGACTATCTTCCCTGACAGAAACTCTTACTGTTTTCAAGAAGTGCTCCCGGTGTGGTAGGACCATTTGTCATTAAGTTGCACTCATAATTGGTGTGTCTCATGTTTCAGACCCAACCATGATTTTTTTTCTTTGTGAACTTTGCCAGCAGATGTCTAAGAGAACCATCAAGAGTTGTGAGCAGTGCTGAAGTATTTTTGGTGCCAAGAGGTATGGTCCATCGATGTCAGCACTGGTCTCCATAACCCCTGGAGTCGCATCGGACACTGGGGATACATCGGCATCGAGAAAGTCTCTGCCTCGACAATGAGCATTGGCAGCACCCATGGGGCCGAGCATCCTCGGAGCCTGCACCTATGACATATACAGATTCAACATTATCCTGTTTGACACTGAGGGACTCCGATGTCATGCATCATGTGGATGCCAGGAAGCACCAGTATTGGTCCCCTTTAAAGCATGGCACTAGGGAAACAGTCCATTGGCATCACTATACCCGAGAAGCTCCTGTGCCATGAGATTGTTTTCTCTCCATTGATTCAGTGCTGATGTACCAGCCTCCATTGTGCTGGGATCAGTCATCTGATTCCTTCTGTGGACCTGACCACTGTGACTAAACCCTCACCTTTACCAATGACTGTCATGGAGGAACATTGTGGGTCATGCTCCAGAAAGATCTGGGGCAACTTCTGTGCTGGTCTGATACCTTAGCTTTGAGTGCGTCTGTGTTGGACTCAGTCTGTCCAGCCAATCGTTGAGACTGACTGTCTCATGATTGGCTGTACTTTGACATTGGTGCCTGAAGGGGCTTCAGGATTGGTACTTGCTGAGATGGTGTGGGGTGAGGGGGGAAGTTCCCTTGAAGTCAAGGTCCTGTACCATTCTTCGTTACTCTCATAAGAACATAAGAATAGCCATACTGGGTCAGACCAATGGTCCATCTACCCCAGTATACTGTTTCCAACAATGGCCAATCCAGGTCACAAGAACCTGGCAGAAACCCAAAGAGTAGCAACATTCCATGCTACCAATCCCAGGGCAAGCAGTGACTTCCCTATGTCTGTTCCAATAGCAGACTATGGACTTTACTTCAGGAAATTATCCAAAACTTTTTTTTTTTACCCAGATAATGCTAACCGCTGTACATCCTATGGCAAAGAGTTCCAGATTAACTATTTGTTGAGTGAAAATATATTTCCTCCTATTTGTTTGTAACTTCATTGAATGTCCCCTAGTCTTTGTACTTTTTGAAAGAGTAAAAAATTGATTCACTTCTACTCGCTCTATATCACTCAGGATTTTTCAGACCTCAATCATATCTCCCCTCAGCTGTCTCTTTTCCAAGCTGAAGAGCCCTAACCACTTTAGTCTTTTCGCTTATGAGAGGAGTTACAACCCATTTACCATTTTGGTCACTCTTCTTTGAATCTTTTCTAATTCTGCTATTTCTTTTTTGAGATAGGGCGACCAGAACTGAACACAGTACTCAAGGTGAGGTTGCACTGTGAAGTGATACAGAAGCATTATAGTATTCCTGATCTTATTTACCATCCCTTTGCTAATAATTCCTAGCATCCTGTTTGCTTTTTTGGTCGTTGCTGCACGCTGGGCAGAAGATGTCAGTGTATTTTTTTTTCTGCATGTGTATCCCACATTTTCCCACCTGTTGGTAGGTTCAACAGGAGTTCAGAATAAATTGTTTACAGATTAAGAGAACAATGATATTAGTGTGGCAGAATAAATTATTTACAGGTTAAGGGAACAATGATGATATTTATATAAAATAGTGAGATTTATAGTTTTTTTTTATATTTGTTGAGTTAAGAAAGTTTTATATTTGCTATATTTAAGTCTTGTCATCTATCTGTCCATTGTCCTGGTCATGTTGTTTTTATAGGAGCCCTGCATTAAGTTGGTTTGTCAGTAAGGAATTTTTTGAATAGATTGGCTTTCAGATGTTTTTGAAAGATTAGGTAGTTGTCCATCTATTTCAGGTCTTTCGGTAGTGTATTCCGAAGTTTGGTGCAAATGTATGAGAAACCTGTAGCATATGTTGATTTATATTTGAGGCCTTTGCATCTTGGGAAATGGAGGGTGAGGTAAAATCTCACTGAGTTAGTTACATTGTGGATTGGTAGGTCTGTTATGCTGGTCATGTAGCCTGGTGCAAGGCCAAAGATTATTTGGTATGCCAGAGAACAGATTTTGAAAGATATGCATGCTTTGATTGGTAACTAGTGTAGTTTTTCAATTAGGGCTAGCTGTTTTGTATAGTTTTTTTCCTAGTATGAGTCTGGCTGCTGTGTTTTGCGCAGTTTGTAGTTTCTTTAGGATTTGGTCTTTGCACCCTGCCTAAATTCCATTCCGTATGGGCTAGGACCATGGATTGGATCAGTGTGCGGTATACATCTCTTGGGAAGTATTGTTTTAAGTGTTTGTTCTGCATTGTGTGAAACATTTTCTTTGTAGTGTTTGCAGCCTGAATTTCAAGAGATAAATTACGGTCTATGATGATGCCTAGTATTTTCAAATTGTCTGAGAAGGTGTTGATGGTTGTGTTCAGTGTTGTGAGTAGATGAGAGTATCAGGCAGTGTGTTTTTTTTCCCCTTATTGAATTTCAGGTTGAATGCTGATGCCCATGGTTTCCATGGTGTTCATTCTGCTCTTGATTTCAGATGTAATTTCTGGTGGGTCCTTTTTGAAAGGAATAAACTGGAGTAGGAGGATGTTTTTGCCTATTGAGATCATGTTTGAATTTGGCCAGAAGTGTGATCAGTACTGTTTCTGTGCTGTGGTGGGGTATAAAGCCTGATTGGGATTCATTTAGTATAGAGAATTTGTTGATATATTCTGTTAGTTGTTTGGCTAATGTACCTTCCATTGTTTTGGTTGTAAGTGATATAGATGCAACTGGCTTGTAGTTTGTGGTATCGCCGGCGTTTTTGGTTTTTTTTTTTTTGTGTCTTTTGGGATCAGTGTGAGCAGAATGTTTCCCTTATCCAGTGGGAATTGGTTTTCTTGAAACATAAAGTTTAGGTGGCAAGTGAATTGTTCAATGAACTGGTCAGGTGGTGCTTTCATGATGTAGTTGGCCCCTCCGAAGGGACACCACCTTGCAGTGGTGGAGGGGCTTCTGTGTTTCAATGACTCAGAGGGCTATGTTGAAGGGTTACCCATATCAGACAGGCCTCTGAGGAGAAACCAGACAAAGAGTGTCCCAAACTGGGAGAGTGGTAAGATGGCAACCTGAAGTTCGTATGCCCAACGGCCCAGCTGCCCTCTGAAGTTTTGTCGTCTTTACGTAAATTTCCTCTCTGCAATTGCAGTTACCTTAACCGAGAGGAAGGGGACAACCGGCGGTCAGCCGCCGATGGCCAGCGTTTTGTCCCCTGAGCAGCAAGTGCGGGACCGCTGCGCGACAAACTGCCCACAGATGAAAGGGTTGGCGAGTCCTTTGATTAGCGCCAGCGAAGGAGCGTCAACGCTCTTGGATCTGGAAAAAACAACTCCATCGCTCCCGAATTATTCAACCACCATGTCCAAAGGAGTGGAGGGAGTGAGTTAGAGGCATATGCGGAAACGGAGGACGTTTACAGCAAAACCAGAATCGGCGGAACCACTTCTAAACACCTAAGAGAAATCAACTTGGAGTTTTTGGCTCCTGTGGAGGTTACATTGAATACCATCTGGAAGGCGCTTCGGGACCTAACAGTGGCAGTAAATAATTTTGTTGCTGATATAATTTTATTAGAGAGTTACATGGACAATTTAACTGAACCCTTTGAGAGTGAAAATTTGATATAACAAATGATTCTACACGAGTAAGAAGTGGTTATGATCTTGAAAATGATAATAGACCAGAAACTTTGAATAATAAAATGAACATTATTATAGACTAGTGGAAAAGGCCCGTTTCGAAAAGAAATGAAACGGGCGCTAGCATGTAGTTTGTTTCTCTGTAATTTTTGTCTGTTGATATAAAGAAATATAAGTGTTTTTAAAAAACACTTATTGCCTAGCAATTAAATTTATTCAAGAAGCTCCGTTTCCTGCAGCTGCAGCCAGCGATGCTGTTTGTTTGTGTGATGCGCGGGGGGCGGGGGCAGGAAGGCTGCAACCAAGAGGGGGGGTTGCGTGTGCGGTGACCTCAGGGGAAATTAGAGAGAGAGTGAGAGAGGTTTCTACCTGACGCTCCGTTTCCTCCAGCTGCAGTCTGCGATGCCGTTTCTTTGTGTGATGTGCGAGGGGGGGGCAGGAAGGCTGCGACCGAGAAGGGGAAGGTTTTCATGTTGTAACCTCAGATAGCAATTTGACAGGGGGGAGGGGGGTTGGATCGCGGACAGGGAGGAGAGGGGTCGAGTGGGAGACTCTGGAGGGTAGAAGAGAGAAGGACTGATGAGACCACGGAGAGGGGAGGCCGGTCCCCTAATGCGTAGGTCTTCATATGTTCGCTGCAGCCGGGTTCTTGTCCGCTTTTCTGAGGCTTCATTAGAACGTTGGAAGTGCGTTTTACGTATTGAATGAGCCGTAGGTCCGCCCCTTCTTTTGTTTGATAGGTGCATAACCCGTGATTGCATTCCGTTGCGTGGCAACGGCGACTGACGCCTTCGCCTCAGACGCTCCTCCCTTGTTGTATTCCTATTGGTGTGTTGCAGCTGTGACGCTCGTTTCAGATCATGGCGGCGCCCAGATGTACTGTGGTTAAAAGTGGTTACACAGCTTCGAACATACAAACTTTTGAAGCTTCAAAGTGTGGTTCAGAACGTTCATGGTGCTTTTTATGTCCAGTTGGGGCGTGGCGTAGGTCGCAGATGGGGCGTGGCTTAGGGCGGTGGTGAGTAGTCCGAATAGCCAGGAGGACTACAGCAGTTCAGGACTCACTGCCACAGTTGGAGGGAGCTTCAGAACGTTCAAGGTGGGATTTATTTATATAGATTATTGTTTTTCCCCAGAGTTCCGGGTATGACTCCTAAAGATTTTCCTCAGAAATAGTTCCTCAATTATTACTTTAAAAGGAGTGAAGCCTGTGAAAACCTGGATTACTTTAATCAGTGGGATCTGAATTAGAGACTTAAGTATATGTATTGTTAAATAACTTCTGGTTTTTAAAAGAGAATGTAATCAGATCTATTATTTCTAACTAAGATTGGACAATAAGTATGTTTTCAATGAAATGACTTGACTATACACCATATTGGCCTTGAAGAAGCCAACCAGATGATCAATGTGGAATAATGAATTAGACGAGCAATATCTGGGGATAATCAGGTTAATACCACGTTTTCTTTTTCTGTTTACTGTTTAATTGATCTCCTTGTCTTGTTTCACTCTCCCTATTTAGTGGTCTAAGGAAGAGAATAAAATTACCTGACTGAAATAATTCCTATATACTGTATTACTTTCTCTGTATTTCTGGCAAGTTGTTTTATCGCTTGTAAAAATTTAAATGGCTATAAATAAAAAAATTTTAAAAAATGATGTAGTTGGGGCATATGTCTAGTTTACAGTGCGCAGACGAGAACTTCCATATCTCTTGGGCTACTATCTTGTGTGAGAACTGGGTGAAAGTTGTCCACGTTCTATCCACTGGCGATTCCTCAGGGGATTGTTTCAAGATTGGTGTTTGTCTGAGGTAGATTTTTCCGTAAATAGATGATCTTCTCTTCAAAATATTTGCTGGTGGTAGATCTTCATTCGTTGTTGTCATTGTTTTGTTGTTAAGTAGGTTGTTTACAACCTGGCAGTCACTTTAGCCCACAGGATCTTTGAGCTCCAGGCTCTAGTGGCTGATCCACCTTAAGACAGATTTAATCAAAACAGAATAGTTATTTGCAGTCATCCTAAATTCCCTTCTAAGGTCATGTTAGAATTCCATCTTAATTGGTCACTTGTTCTCCCATCCCAGTGAAAGCACAGTGCATTCCTTGGCCTGCAAGAGATCTTTGGCCTTCTCTCTGGTGCAGACTAAAGCCCATAAACACTCCATCCAGATTTTCATTTCTTTTGACTGTAACAGGATGGTGATGACCATTGGTAAATGCACATTTTCCAATTGGCTAGCAGACTGCATCTCCTTCACTGATACCCAGACTGGGCAATCTGTGGAGGGTCATGTCATGGCTCATAATATTGAGTCATGGCTGCATCAGTAGCTTACTTGACATCAGCCTCCATTGAGGAGATCTGCAAAGGTGCAATGTTATCTTCTCTCCATACATTCACATCTTAGTACTGTTCAGAGCAAGATTCCAGATGCAACAGTCCTTTTGGATAGTCCTTCAGAATCTATTTAGGATTTAGAGTCCAACCTTCTCCAGGCCCATTTGTTTTTTGTTCCAGGCTGCTCCAAATATTTGTTCTAGGCTTTAACCTGTTGAAGGCCTTGTTAAAACCTTTCAGATATCCTGATAAGCTAGATATTCCCATCTGTGAGTATATGATGTCCTGCTTGTCCTTGGAGAAAGTGAAGCTATTCGTCTGTATCAGGTGTTCTTGGAGGACAGCAGGACACATATTCTCAAATCATGCCCAACTCCCCTAAGAGTTAAATCCTATTAGCTTTCTAATAGACCACCTGGCAGCAGAGGATGAGAAGACATGCATGCATGCATAGTGCAGTGTTCTAAAGGCTTCTAGAAAGTTTCTATGAAGTGTCTTCACTAGGTTTTGTTGGGTGACATCTGTCCCGTTCCCCGGTCCTACCTGCGCTCCGGGTGTAGGGGGCGATGATCGGCGGCCCTCGCGACGCCCGGGGCTGCGAGGGTGGACCTCCGGAGAGGCCGACGCTGTCGCGGGTCGGGCGGGGACCGGCGACCCGCTGGAGCGAGCGCCGGACTCGGAGAGCGGGGCGTTGCGCCGGCCAAGATGGCGGCGCCAGCATCGACGCCTCCCGGGGCGGACCAGCACGGAGGCTCCGCCCATCTCACGCCGGATTGGCGCGCCGGTCCTAAAACCCCGCCTGGAGTGCGGGCCGGCCAATCCCGAGGCTCCATCACCTCCTGGGGCCGGGTTGGTTGGTTCCTCTCCCGGGGAGGGGGCGGGACGGCGCGATATTTAAACCTGAGGACTAGGGGAACTCACTGCTTCCGTTTCTATGTTTGCTGAAGCCGTCACAGTGGTTTTCCCTGTGCTACTTGCTGGCCGCCCTTGCCAACCATCATTCTGAGACTGTGCTATTTGCTAGCCGTCCTGCTAGTGTTGAGTTATAAGGGGTCCCAAGCCCCCCCAAGAAGGCTAGAGTGACCTTAATCTGACTCCATCTCTAAATAGCACTAGTACTGGGGTAATCAGGGGGTTGTGAAGTTCTAAGAGAAATTGCCACTGAGAGAGTCGCTAGGTCTAAGGAAAAGGTACCAGCCTTATGACAAACCGGAATCAGATTACAAGTTATACAATGCAGTGAAAGATAGCTGCTGGACGCAACAAAAGCATTTATACTTACAGCCTTTCATTATTAAGTGAAACCCACAAATCATCATTTGGAATGAGGAGTTTATTTACAAATCAGACTTTAATCAGATACATTCATCAGACAAATTCTGGATTCAGCTGACTGGAGCTCTGCGTCCTAGATGAGTTGGGGAGAACCTCCTACTTTCTATCTGATGCCCTCCCCTTATATAGTATCTGGTCCTAATACAAGTCTATGGAGAGGGATTTTTTTCTCTAATATTGCTTAATCTATGAGTCATGCCCTCCGGCCAGGTGCTCTTCCGTTTTAGTATTGCAACCTGTTGTGCAACTTCCCTTTTTGTAAACACTTCCTTAGATACGGACATCCAAACATCAAAACATGAACATCTCCCTAGATACGGACATCCAAACATCAAAACATGGACATCTCTGTCTTATATCATCTTGTGATCTGGCTTAGGATTTTAGCCATCAATTCCTTGATCTTGGCTTTTGCACTGCTTTTGAATGTCACACTAAATTCTAATGAGGCCTAGTCAGTGCCTTTTAGCAGTTTAAGCTGTTTAAGGTATGTAAATTGACCCACCACTATTCCAGTGGATGGATCCCAAGCGGGGACACATATTAACTTACAGGAAAAGCAAGTCCTTGCTCAGCCAGTCATAGATCTTTAAACCTAGCTGGTATTTTTACAGCCTGAGTCCTAAAATCTGGCCTTCCACCCTTCCGGTGGGCATCCAGTGAGGGCCTCTTGCTGTACTATAATTATACATTCCCCACTTGTCACCCCCTCTGAGGAGGGGTGACACAAAGCTCGTCAAACTTGTCATCATCCATTCCAGAAGGTGGCAAGCTATCAAACTAGAGGGGGAGTTTTGGTCTTACAAATTAGAAGGTATGGTGCAAGATAGGAAACTTCATTCTCAGGTGATATATTATTTGGGCATATGGAATTCCCTTTATATTACCCAACCCCTTGGGCTTAATCCTAATATTACCCCTCTTGAGGTAATAGCAATTTCAGGTGGATCATGCTAATAAATACTTTCAGGTTTTTCTATGGCTTCTATTATATCTGTTACATAGTGCATGGGGAGATAATCTAATGTATCTATCTCAGTAGTCTTGGGAAGGAACAGTGGTTTCGATTAAACATTGTTATGGTGGCTCAACAAATATATGGTTAGTACTCAGATTGCAGGCTGTTTAAGGTTGTAGGTATTCAGAATCCTTAAACAGGTATGAGGTTGTCTTATACAGCAAAAAGGGTCAATCCTAGGAAAATTTATATTAACAAAGGTCATGCATGGATTTTGACATATGCATAATGATCTGGAAGTATGGGAAGCATTTTATATATCCATTACCCCACTTGGAGCTTAGTCAAACCTACAGAAAGACATGCAACTTAAGTAAGCCTACACCAGAGTTAAACAAATGCATAACTGGTTGATACTAACAGGGTTTACACCTACATTATGATATCATAGCCAGTATTAGGGTTTGATGTTACCCTTGTATCTGAGCAATATCAACTTCAATTTAAATTACATAAACAGAAATAACGGGAAAACTCTTAGAAAAACAATTAGAACAATAAAGGAAATAATAGGAAAAATAAAAATAAAACCTTTTCAATATATAGACAGGATTACTGCTAAACTAAAAATAAGACAAAACATGAATCTATAATGTCCATAAACAGCAACAGGAAATCTCAAGTTAAGTATCAGTTCTGAATTCTCTTTCATCGATCATGGTTGAGGCGGTGGAAGCGCTGAAGAATCTGGACGGAGATCTGGGTTTTCAAGCTGGCCTGCTGAAGGAAGTGGCTGGTCTTGAGATGGTTAGGCTGGTAACATCTGGTTCTGCGGCTGAGTAAACCCAAAACTTGTGGTCCAGTAAGTTGCAAGGTGTAAAGATTATTGCCACAACCTTGGGGGATCAAACATCATTTGGTCCTGGATAGATCTTGAAGACGTACTTGTGGTGTACAAACTTGGATCTTTCCATGTCTTTATTCTAGGCATGCACCATCATAATCAGTCCATCAAGAGTCAGAGGCCGGCAAAGGAATAAGCAAAATAACTGTATGCCTGAATGATACATTGCTATATCTTGGTGGGCATAATCAGTGTGAACTGAATAAACAAAAATAATATATAGATGTAAACATGGAGAAAACAGTGGTGATTAAGTGCAAAAACAAAAGGGAAACCATAAGGGTTCAATAATGAAAAGCCAATTTACATAAATAGCAATAGTATATATGAAATTATATCTCCTGATTGGTAGGGATCAGAGCTTCAACTTCAACCCTCTTAATACTAGGAATTGGGATTTGCATAATATATCCCCACTTCTGGCTTGCGTAATGTGCAAGACAGATTGGTAATTACTACGAAGAGATGATCAAATAACAATAGTTACGTATATGAAACAAAGGAAAAGGGGACAAAAAAAAAACCAACAATAAAAATTGATTGTTCAAGGTATTGAGGTATGGAGGGTCAGGATTATGGTGCACAAAAATAGTCAAAAAGCACGGGCAATGCATTGAAATCTATCGCCAATAGGTATGGAATCTTCACCTGCGATGACTAACATTCACCAAGGGTTGGGCCCTCAGCTGCAGGAGGCCAGCAGGACTTACAAGTTAGATGATTCAGGAAAAAGGGTAGCTTAGGAAATAGTCATAGTCAAAGTAGAAGACTAATGTGCAGAAATTTGAAAGTCATAACTTGTCCAGGTGCTGGAAGTATCTTCTGGAATCATGGTCGTTGTCTGTTGTAATAGAGAGCTCCTACATAAAGTGACATGTAGGTTCTGGAAAAGATGAGCCTACAAAAATATTTAATACAGCAGAATATTTAAGAGCATAACCAAGAAGGTCTAAATTAATGACATCATTTGGACAAAATAAAATTCTCAGTGGAGAAGTTAGTGCTTCTTTTTCTTGCCAGAGGTCAGTTGTAGTAGAAGTACTAAACTGGAATAGAGGCGGTAGATCAGGAATTGGATTTGCAGTCTTCACTCATCCTACAGAACTTAATAAATAGTCAAATCTCAGAAAGAAAAAATCAAAGAATGTCAGTTCCTTGGTGCACCGGTAGGTGGAGCATAGTCTCAATATATAATATCACAAATTACCAGTAGGAATTTAAAAAAAATGTTCTCTGGCACAGGAAGTCAGCAGAGTCTGAGGAAACATCGTTGTCAGAGTCTGCTCCAGGAAAATACAGCTTTTAATATGATATTTAGAGAGATAGAGAAAAGCCAATATCAGAAATGTAAAAACTATATATTTCTATGAGGCCTCCTCACATGACCTTTACAAGGTTTAAAATAGGTCAAATGAGAAGGACAATAACCTATAGTCCTCTGTAATGGTTCAGAACCAATTTGGAAAATGACAATTATATTAACTTCTAAACTGATCCTTCCTATGCTTTCACAATTTGGGCCCTAAATTATGACAGCATATCAAGATTCACATACAGAGGGATAGCTAAAAATAAGCTTATATATTCCCAGGAATCAATTTACAATTTAGAGTATATTTTAAATACAGAGGAGGAGCCAAGTTATAAGCAGGAGACACGTAGGAGCGTTTCTTAAAACATTTTAGTAAAATTCAAAAATCAAGGATAAAATAACAATTTTTATTAATGCAATAAATGCATAAATTGACCAGTATGATATGTTCATATAGACCAGTATGATAAATGGAACAGCTTGTAAACCTACATTGTAGGATAACACAGAATCACAGAAAAACCCATCCAGTTATTAAAAATCTGAAACACATAATGAATTCCTGTATCATATACAGAGTTCAAAGCTTTTGCAAAAATGAACTCCAGAGAAAATAAGAACTACAAGGGTAAATATCTGTCAGAAATGCTGGAACTCTATACAATAATATATCTTAAAACTATAAATCTTTAAGAGGCAGGGAAGGAAGTTTGAAAGTAGTAGATAAGACGTGAAAGGGAAATTAAAACAGTTAATACATTATTACGGAACACATCCCCACTAAAAAAGTGCTTGCATTTCTAGATAAACATTTTACCAGAAATCAAAAACATTCAGGTATTTAACATCATGTCTCAAACAAACATTGCTTAAAGGAAATAATATACAATCCTGGAAAAAAAACACTCCTTTGAGATTTACTACCACTGCAGTTGATAGGTAATCCCGCGGAGTAACCTTAAAGCACAAATTTAAAACTAAAGAAATGATTCCTTAATAATTAACTGGTTTAATATATGCCATCTATCACAGGACACACAGGAACATATAGACGTGAAATTAAAACTGTAACCTAATCCTGATATGTAGAAAACTTAAAGCTCAGAAGAGGAAGCAAGATATTTTTAAATGTAGTTCAAAAGCAATCATTGGAATTGTGCACAGTTAAGGAATTGTATAGGGTTTCAAAAGAAAAAAAAATATATAAAAATAAATATTCCAGTAGCCAATCACAAGTCACAGCACACAAACAGAAAAGGAAAACCACAGTCATACACAGACACAGTTATTGTCCCACATACAGAGGTGTCCTTGTGTATTGAGGACAAAATCTTAATCCTAAATTTGGTAAAATAAAACATTTAAATTAGTGCTAATCCAACAGGCTATGAAAGTATACAACGGCAAGCTTAATAGTAACACATACAATAAGTAAAAAGATACTCACGATTCGTGCAATGTAATCTCCAGCGCAGAAAATCAATTGAGAAAGAGAACAGTTGGCGGGATCACTACGCCCTTCCGAATTCTCGGTGGCATAGGGAGGTCAACCGCAAAATAGAAAAGTTTGTTCCAGAAAGTCCTTACCAGAGATCTGAATAGATGTCAGATCACCAGTATCTGGTGTTGGTTGCGGAGAGGAAGATATGACATAATGGGTAGTGAACAACATCACCCAATATGTATAACTACGGGACCTAGTGAGCAAGTGGTCTACAAATGAGCTTCAGACCTGTAACATGCTATAGAAAAAAATGAACTATTGTAATAATATATATATTGACCAGACCTAGAACCTGGTACAAGGTCAGTGGTTCAAAGAGCAGCTTCAGAGATAACAGGGAGATCTTGAAATGATAATGTGCTAACAGTGTACAAAAACATGCGATGATTATTCTGATAGTAGAACATGCAGAGACATAACACATTCATACTCATGCATCTGCTAATGTACTCCAACATAGGGACCTAAAATAAAAATTACTAATTGGCGGACAGTTCCACGCTTTGACCACAAGTGACATTAGGAGAAAGCAAGACAAAAACTGTAAACAGAAATATGCCTAGAGAGACAGTACAAAAGTAAATAAATACGTAGTGTCAGCTATTATATATTTATACTACTCTACCCCTAATTAATGAAAACTACTCTCCAGAGTGTGCTTCTAAAGACAGGAATAAATCTCGGTTTCTACTGCCTGCCAAGAATTATTCCGGTTACAATTGGCCATGAGCTCCAGCCCATGATAGAGCCCCCAAAAAGGGACATTGCAAACACTCCCAAAATGAACTAAAAAAACCCGCGAATAAGGTCTTCTGCGTTGAAGAGCAGCGGTCCACTGGATTTCCGCAGATTAGGAATCTTCTCTTTTACAACTAACCCCTCAAATGGACCTACAGTGGTTTGGAATGTTTCTCGTTTACAACAAAACACTGACAAATTTATGGTGAGGAATTTTCTCTGTTACCACTAACCCAACTAAAACATTGAAAGACTAGGAATTTTCTCTGTTACCACTAACCATTCAAAAATATTGAATGCCCGAGTCAACCTGTATACAATCTCAACCAATGCCTTAGGCGTCCCTTTATTGTCACGGCGATCATCTATACAAGTAACTCCTACGTGGGCAATAATGCCGAATCCGCAAGCCACTCCGAAAATGGAATGGAATTCTGCAGCTACTAATTGAGATACCGTCATCCATTGAAGGATCACCTCCGATGGGTGTAAGTCCCAGACATCGGTATCAAACCCAATGATTATAGCATAACACTGGTATATAAGAAAACAATAAAAGTATAGTATGTCCCGGGGAAAAGCCCCTGAAAATTACTATAGAAGTGGTAGAAAAATAGAGAAAAAAACGAAATATTCCAAAACAAAACAAATGTAAGCTCTTCGGGGAAGGCACAGTCATAAAAAGAGCCTTTAGTTGGAACACCTTAGTCAGGACAAAAAATGTGAAAAATTCCACGTTCATCATTCACTAGACAATATATTTTCCACTCAACAAACCAGGAGAAGGAAACTCAAAAGCATTAGAGCGGAACAGTTACAATAAGAAAGCCTGCAATACAAGGGCAAACAGTACAAATAAATTCATTCATACCTGTAGTAAAAGAAGAAAACTATTTAGGAAAGATAAGTGTACATATTATATGATAAAAACTGGGCCTACCTAATTTGTAATGTAAGGCAAAAATAAGCTGTAAGGGTAGGTTGGGAGCTGTATATGGAAACAAAATATAGACTTTAAACAAGACATGAAACTACTACATACTATAATAAGAGTAACAGGGGAGAACCATATATGTAACTGGAACACCGATTTCAACAAAAGGCAAGAAAATGTATATTAACAAAGACATTATAACATGTGTAGTCCGGAGCTATACCCCTAGAATAAATGAAATAAAGGTAAATACATATTAAATGCTTTTGGGGCGGGTACCGGATAGGTTGGAAGTAGCATCTAAACAGGAAAATATAAGAGAAGCATATATTATAATAAATTGTGAAACAGGACACTAGAATCGTGGTGCAAATATGACAAGTTAATACCCCTAAATATGACAAATTAATACCCATACACTCAGAAAAGGAACATAGTAAATAAAATAAACCCGAATGCGATGGCAGGAAGCTTTTGTGGCTAAACAGGTGAAAGGGAAAAAAAACAAATTAAAACATGTGATTCTTACACCAAGAACTTCCAATGATACGGCATAAAACATACATACTAGTCAGTGACTGAAATGATATGTCTAAATGATGACAAACAGAACAGCTGCAGCATTAGAAGGAAAGAGAAGGTTAGGTTATAAAGAACCAACAGGAAATAACTGAAGAAGTGAAGCAACGCTGTATTCTCATGGCACGCAGCCATCATCTTCTCAACCGGAAAGGTAAAACATATTTTATATGCATATCTATTAAGGTAAAAGCAAAGAAATGCTTCCATATAGTACATAATACTTCTACTATCATATAAGTTATACAAGGGGTTATCTAGCTCTTAATGTAACAATAAACCATTGTAATTTCAAGTAACTTTCTGTGTTCGATCCGAGTTCATATCAAACTTGTTATAAAGACTTACACAATTTAACTCTTTATAGAACCATATTATTTAAAAGCGATTGTCATTCTCAGGACGTGGAAATATTCATCCGGAAACATTATAACATAAGTCATTACTGCAAGTGTTTAAAATAAGCCAGTCCAGGTTGTATGCACTCGGAGGACGAAAACCACAATGCAAACAAGGAAGTGCAGTATTTCCTGTAGATAACGTTATAATATAGTCAGGCTCACCGATGATTAAAAAGTATTAAAAAGCATCCTGGAAAAAACTAACACGATAGTACGGTGCTGGGGCTGCAACGTATATTTACTTTTAAACGAGTACACCATTAAAACAGAGCACAAGAAACCAGAACTATATGAGTATCGGAGATCCAAAGCATACGAGAATCTTATCTAGAGGGTGAATAAGATCCTATCTGACGCAGCATAATACAAACAGTAAAATAGATAGTGCAAGCAATAGAAGCTGATGTGCGGGGACAGCATGGCCCCTAGCTTATAACGGGAGCAGGATATAATCTATATAGCGTCTAAACAGCAAACTGTAAAAGCATATTTCCTAATCATGTCACAAGAAAGCCCCATTTCAAACTACAAATTCAGGAAAACCTCAGCAATCATATATGAAATTATGCACCGCTTGGGAGAAAGAAACATCTGCTGGCATTGTCAACAACAGGAAACCTTAATATAAAAGTGAATTCAAAACCGATTACACAAGCTAGAAATGACCAAAAGCAAATGTCAAATAGGAAAATAAATGACAAATCTTAAACATTATTAATTAAAAGCACAACATTGTCCCAGAACAAATTTGTAAATTAAAAAGGTGTGTTAACAGCTACTAGGACAAGTACAAATATAAAATTACAACTGAAAATAGTAGCCAAAAGACCTTTTGCAAGGAGAAAGTATAGGTGGAAGTGAGATAAATTTAACGGTCTTACAGCCGAGGCTGTGGCAAATTTACTTAGAGAAGCAGTAACCACGGGAGCTTAACGCAGATAACTGTCAGGATTAGTGCAGGACTTTTGGGACTTTTAGCAAAGACAAAATACAAAAGTAGAAGGCTTAGAGCATAGTAGCAGTTTCATATATAGTGAGTATGGCAGAAAGGTGCCGAAAGTGGCAGAGACGGGGTCTATGCAGCGAAAATTAAACCCGGAAGCATCTAAAGTGGCTGCGGGGAACAGAGACAGAATACAGACTGGGACTTCTCAAGTGGAGAGTTATAATATCATGAAAGTTTCAGACGGGAGTTTCCAATGCAGACGGGCATGGAAATAAGTGTGGTTTATCAAGCCTAAAGCTGTATAACAGGAAGGAAGGGGGGGGGGGGGGGGTTCTGTGGGCTGTCAGTTTTGAAGAGTAGTTTAGAAAACACACAGAATGATTTTAGGATTTCAGGGAACTGCAGTGAATAGGAGCGCAGACAAAAGTAGGAACACAAGATCTACAGGTAGGGATGGAGGGAAACATAACAGGGATCAACTTCAACATACACCGAATAGCCTAAAAAGAACAATCGTTAGACAGACTCACAAAAGGACAAGAACAGAAAAACAAATGTGCCAGCCCAGGGCAGAAGGAGAAAGCGATAAGAGAACAGAGGAAGAAGGCAGAAAAACAGAGGAGTACCAGAGGAAGGGGTTAGAAAAGGAGCGGACTGAATACCAGTTCCCAGTACCCCTCAAATGGGCACTTTTCACCAGGGTATATGCCAGTCCAGTGAAATTAAAGCAGAAGAATAGGGTTAGTAGACATTCATAAGATACATAACGGTAACTACACAAAATAGGCAAGTGGAAGCAGAAGTGAAAAGGTGGGGGCTGTCAGTTTTGAGTTGTCAGTTTTGAAGAACAGAGAAACAGGCATAGTGTTTCAAGGAATTTTAGTGGTGCAAACCAGGGTAAAACCACCGGGTCAAAAATGACAATGACAAATGGTCTGCGTAGATGCAGACAAAGAACAGATGACAAAACCAAGTACGGAGAAAGGAGCGGAGAAAGCATAGAGTGCACTGCAGGAGATGCGAGGGTTATAGAGTTCACTGACAGTAATAGAAAAGTATAACGGAAGAGCAAGTGGCGAGACTGTGCTACTTGCTGGCCGCCCTTGCCAGCCATCCTTCCGAGACTGTGCAATTTGCTAGCCGTCCTGCTAGCCATCATTCTGAGACTGTGCTACTTGCTGGCCGCCCTTGCCAGCCATCCTTCCGAGACTGTGCTATTTGCTAGCCGTCCTGCTAGCCATCATTCTGAGACTGTGCTACTTGCTGGCCGCCCTTGCCAGCCATCCTTCCAAGACTGTGCTATTTGCTAGCCGTCCTGCTAGCCATCATTCTGAGACTGTGCTACTTGCTGGCCGCCCTTGCCAGCCATCCTCCAGAGACTGTGCTATTGGCTAGCCGTCCTGCTAGCCATCATTCTGAGACTGTGCTATTTGCGAGCCGTCCTGCTAGCCATCATTCTGAGACTGTGCTACTTGCTGGCCGCCCTTGCCAGCCATCCTTCAGAGACTGTGCTATTTGCTGGCCGTCCTTGCCAGCCATCCTTCAGAGACTGTGTTATTTGCTGGCCGTCCTTGCCAGCCATCCTTCAGAGACTGTGTTATTTGCTGGCCGTCCTTGCCAGCCATCTTTCAGAGACTGTGCCACTTGCTAGCCGTCCTGCTAGCCATCATTCAGGGACTGTGCTATTTGCTGGCCGCCATTGCCAGCATCATCCAGAGACAGTGCTTCTTCCCCTTTCGGAGTGCTAGCCGCCCTCGCTAGCTGCCCTTTAGAGACTGCGTTACTGACTACCAGCCAGGTCAGCCGTCACCCCGCGGTTCCAGCAGTCCTGCTGGCCGCCTGCAGCTGAGGGCTCAACCCTTGGTGAACGGCGGCCGCCGCGGGTGAAGATTCGGGGTGCTCGGCTGTCCTCTGAGGCCTTGCGGGGCCTTAGGGAACCTAAGGGCTCACCACTAGAAACAGGACACATCACCCATCTGTGAGAATGTGTCCTGTCCTCAGAAAAACACCTCTTACAGGTGAGTAAATTCTCTTTGGGACTCTATCTGGTCAAACCCGATCCTTAGACCAGTAGAAGAGATGGACTGATCTTTTTTTCTGATGCACAAACAGAAAAGTATGATAATAGCTTTTTATATCAGAAGTTTTAATATAGTAGACATGGTTCTGAAGTATATGACTGCTGGGGATGACAGGTTACTCAATACCCCCCATTAATTAGGGCTCAGTGTATATATGTGTGTGTGTGTGTGTGTGTGTGTGTTTATATATAGGTGGCTGTAACCTGGAACAACAGGGAAAAGTTGGGTGAAAATAAATCTGACTAAACTTCTATAATCCTTTTTGGAAAGAGTGACTCAAAGAACTACTCTAGTGGTGACTTTTGCGCTTGAGCCAGATAGGAACACTTTTCCATGATTATACTTCAGACATATTAATGATTTGTTTTTAAGAGAAGGATGAGGGGAGATATGATTTTTTACTCGTTCTAAAAGTACAGACTAGGGGACACTCAAGGAAGTTACATGGAAGTACTTTTAAAACAATAGGAGGATATATTTTTTCACTCAATGAATAGTTAAGCGAGTTCTTTGCTGGTGGATGTGGTAATAGCAGTTAGTGTATCTGGGTTTAAAAATGTTTTGGACAAGTTCCTGGAGGAAAGGTCCATAGTCTGCTATTGAGACAGACATGGGGAAGCAACTGCTTGCCCTGGGCTTGGTAGCATGGAATGTTGTCACGATTTGGGTTTCTGCCAGGTACTTGTGACCTGGCTTGGCCACTATTGGAAACAGGATACTGGGCTAGATGGTCAATTGGTCTGACCCAGTGTGGCTACTCTTATGTTCTTAGATCAGTCATACAAATATTTCCTGTCTTAACTTGAGCTACCCAGAAGAACTGTGAGGAGTTCTTGGTTTATAAGCCTAGATTCCTGGCTCTGGGAGCGACTTTTATGTAAAGATTTCTTTTGTAATCGTGTGATTGTTTTTGATACAGAAAGTGAAAGTGCCTTGGTGCTTTGTAGCTTTTACTACATGAGACGTGGGGTAAGGAATAATATATTGTAGAGGAATATATTCGAGTTATTCCCCAAGTTTTCCACGTCATCACTGTGACCCCTGACGCAGGTGCTAGTCACCGAAACACGGCCCGTGTCGGGTCTTTTTGTCAAGGCTCATTCATTAAAGAACTGTGTTCCATTTTTAAAGGCCCGTGGTGCTGTTTTTTTTGTTTGTTTTTGAAGGTAAAACATATATTTGTTCTGAAACATTTTTCAGATTTTCTTACTGTGATAGAGGGTATTAGAAATTTGGGCATATCCTCTTAGAGTTAATTGTGTGCTGTTAGATTGGCATAAGAGCTTATCTGGATGCAATCTGAATTTCATTTCCTTTCTTTTTTCTTCTCTCCCCCCCCCCTCCCCCACACCTTGTTTTGTCCCCCATTATTTCCTTACACTAGTGGGCAAATGGAATTTATTTCCCAAATGTGTATTCTCTTTTTCCTTAATGCAATTTTTATTTACCTGTCACATTTTATGAAATGTGAATATGTTTGAAAGTGTATGGGGGAGAGGGAAGCTAGAGATAGGAGCAATGATTTTTCAATAGCTGGATGTCTAGAATACTCTTGCTTTCAAGCAAGCACTAATAATCATGGTCTTCTGTGGTATTAGCTATCTATTGCATTTTTCTTGTTCTAATTTCAACTTTTTTTTAAGCCTTTGAATTCGTGTTAGCAGTGTTAGAGTTCTCTTTGTTCTTAAATAGAACACAACAGTTCATTCCTGAGCAGATTTCCTTTTATATGAATTTTTCATCCTCATTTCCATAGTACTATCTCATTTAATTATTATTTTTCCCATAATTATGGCTTTATTCATGCTTTTTAAACACACAAGGTAAAAGTACATCGTTTAAGTACATCTTCAAAAGCTCAAGAGGAGCTAAATATTGGGACATAGGAAAATTCAAAAATCTAAGATTTCTGGCCCCCATATTTTCCATTTGTTCTAATTGTACGTGTAGCAAACTACTATCCTTAATATTTGAAACTGCAGGAGCCTGAAATGTTGCAATAAAGAAGTCTACTTTATGAGTCTTATTCTCAACTTCAGTCAATCTATATTATTTATTGTTCAGCTATTTTAGTAATAGTATCATGTGAGAATTGGCATAACAGACACCATTGTTTGTAAAGAAGATTCAGTTCGATTAACAACCTGCCGTATATCCTCTTAGGTAATTTGCTTGTCATGAGTTAATACCAATGTAGACTCAGACACCATTTGTACCAACATTGGTAAGGGAGCTCTTTCAATATTAGAGCTTCCTTGTGTTGACACAGAAGTCTCACCCGCTATAGACAAAGTTCCAGGGGAAGAGCCTATACCAACTTGGGCTATAGCCTCACTCTCCCTTAAGGAAACTGATCCTGGTTGAGGAAGAGGTGACATTTTTTTATTGTTAATGTCAGCCAAATTTTGATTGCCCTCTTACATGCTACTCACACTAGAATGTTTGCCCTTTGGAATTAAGAGATTTTCTCATTCTTTCCTTATGGTGTCTTGACCCTATGATCCTGGATGACTACTGGCAGCTATTATGCTCATGCTCTATGTCGGCGATTCCCAAACCTGTCCTGGGGGAAGCCCAGCCAGTCAGGTTTTCAGGATATCTTCAATGAATATTCTTATGATTGATTTATATACACTGCCTCCTTGGCATGCAGTTCTATCTCATGCATATTCACTATGGATATCAAGTAAACCCAACTGGCTGGGGTTCCCCCAGGATAGGTTTGGGAATCCCTGCTCTATGTGCTTCAGGTTTCCCTGCAGTAGCCTGGGGTAGAAGTTCCAGAAATTGTTCAAGGATTGTTTAATTGTTCAATTGTTCTTATCCTCTGGCCGGAGCCATCTCCAGGCTACTTCCTTGAACCTATAGAAGAAACCCCAGGAATTCTCCTTGGCCTGTAGAGACAGTTCTGGAATCATTGCTGGTAGACTCTAGGGTGCAGCCTTCCCTCTCCAGAATGAGAATCTTCACTTCTGCATATGTGGCTGTGCTGGTGGAGATGACGTCCTGGAAAGCAGTCTGAATGCTACTAGTTAGAATGTGTCACGATACGCCTAGTCACCCGCATGGGGCTAACCCTGTGGCCACCTGGAGGGTCTGTCCTCAGCACAGCTCAGGTCCACCTGCACTTGCTGCTTGTGCTCTACACTAGCACCCTCCTCCCACTGTCTCCTGTTTTCAAATTATCCCCAGTGATTTCTAGGTTACTGGAGGCCACACTCCCAGGGGTCCCATAGTTCCTAGAAAGCACCCACAGGCCCAAACCACCAGGATTCTTAGTTCAGACAAGCAGAGTGAATAAACAATTATTTTTAACTTCATAAAATATTGAACAGTGAACTATAAAACAGATGGGGAAAACAGCACACAATAACAGGTAACTGAACTAGGATTAATTATAAACTATCTAAACATTTTTATCACTACCTGAATAGTGCTTGGAAAGTACAATATAGCTGCTTACCAGTTACAGAATATAACTTATCATGGGGTCTCAGCAGAGGGGTCTTTTTCCCTCTACTTCCAACCTGAGACTCACTAATTACTTCACAGTTAGGCAGTTAAAAAAAAAAAACCTGTCACTTCTGGTACAGCTTTAACAAAAACAATCACCATCTGCTGGCCAACCTGGAGAAACACACATCATCAGCAAAACAATACAGTTCGTAGGCACAGAAACCCACTGTTTTGCCTCAGAAGGTGTGTCAAAACAGGGGACTTTAATGCTTTTGATTTTATGGTGTTGCCCTACGACACCTTTCTTTCTTCGGTGCATTTTCTTTGATTGGCCAGCAGGTAGTGTTTGACCTCTGCATTGTGGCTGTGGCAGAGGTCTGTTTTACTTGTAGCTTACTTTCCCCAAATAAAGAGGAAAACCCCTGAGAGGAAGGGTGGCCTGTAGTTCCATTGGCCAGGCATCCTTAGTCCTAGTGTTCTGTGCCTTGGGTCCAGGGACCTAGCCTAGAATGTGCTTGAACTCAGTCTCAGTTGGGAGTAAAATAGTGTTCAGTTACCTTTAATACTGAGTCCTTGTTATTTTACCTGTTTCTGTTTGCTGTTTAAAATGTACTAGACACTAATTCAGCAAATTTATTTGTGTCAACAACATCCAAAGCTGAAGGGTAAGATTGGTTCAACTACCAATTCACTGTGAATCATAAATTCAAAAATTGTTTTTTAAATTTGATTAATGGAGGAAAAATACCTCAAAAGTCTCGACTCGGCAGCAAGTATCAACTCTTAGTGCTGGCACATCACAGACTTTGGCATTATCATTGGTCAAAAAAACCTCCATGTTTTTAATTGAATCAATTTTATATTCTCACTTATTAATTTCTTATGTTTTTGAAATTTTAATGTTTTTGATATTTTCAAAGGCTGCATCATGATAAACTAATGTACTATTCTCCGAGGACAAGCAGGCTGCTTGTTCTCACTGATGGGTTGACGTCCTCGGCAGCCCCCTCCATCGGAAAAGTTTACTAGCAAAGGCCTTTGCTAGTCCTCGCGCGCCGATGCGCACCGCGCATGCGCGGCCATCTTCCCGCCCGAAACCGGCTCGAGCCGGCCAGTCTTCTTTCGTCCGCACTCGGTACGGTCGTGTTACGCCGTTCGTGCCCCAGAGAGTCGACCTCGCGCGTCCTTTTCGACGTGTTTTTGTCCTAATTTTCCTTAAAACAGTTCGGGAAGCGCTCCGGAAGTGTTCCGGAAGACCCTTTTGGGTTTTCTGCCCTTCCCGTATTTCTCAAGTTTTTGCCCCGTAAGTTTTCTTTCGTTGTCGGGGTAGGCCTCCTTTGGCCTCGGTCGAGATTTTCTCCCTCTAAATTTTGGTGCTTCAATTTTCGCCATTTCGGCTTTTGATTTCGCCGGCGTGATTTTTCCGCCCATGACATCGAAGCCTTCCAGCGGCTTCAAGAAGTGCACCCAGTGCGCCCGGGTAATCTCGCTCACTGATAGGCACTCTGCGTGTCTTCAGTGTCTAGGGGCCCAGCACCGCCCTCAGAACTGCAGTCTGTGTTCCCTGTTACAAAGGCGGACTCAGGTAGCGAGATTAGCCCAGTGGAACGTTTTGTTCTCGGGCTCTTCGTCGGCATCGGCACCGGAGGCATCGAGTGCATCGACGTCGTCAGCGTCCGGACCATCTTCCTTGGCTGCCGCTCCATCGACTGCATCGAGGCATCGGACCTCTGCATCGGCGCCGAGGCATCGGGCGACTGTATCGACGTCGGTGGTACCGAGACTTCGTCTGCTGATGTCGTCGGACGGAGGTGCATCGTCAGGAGTGCAGGTGAGGGCTGTCCATTCCCCTGCTGGTGGCGGTGAGCCTTCGGGTGGGTCTCCTCCTACCCTGAGGGCTCCTGCGGTACAGCCCCCCCGGGATCGACCTTCTTCGGTCTCGGCCCCGAGGAAGCGACGGATGGATTCTACGTCCTCCTCGTCGGTGCCGGGGAGCTCCGGTGACATGCTTCGGAAGAAGTCGAAGAAGCATCGACACCGGTCTCCTCCCCATGTCGGCACCGAGAGCTCTGGGTCGCCGAGGGATTCGGCACCCAGCAGGCATCGGCACCGAGAGGACCGCTCACCCTCTGTTCAGGAGGTGTCGATGCGCTCCACTCTGGACAGCCCGGAACAGCCTCCTCGCCCGGAACAGGTTCTGACGTCGACGCCTGCATCGGCCTCTCAGCCTTTCTCTGCAGCCGCTCTAAACGAGAGCCTCCGGGCCGTTCTCCCAGAGATTCTGGGAGAGCTGTTGCGCCCTACCCCTCCGGTACCGGCGGTGCTTGCGCCTCCGGTACCGTCGAGCGTGGCGCCGGCTGGCCCATCGCCCAGGTTGAGGTCCCCGACGTCGGTACCGCGTGCGGTGCCGACCGCGGCCACCTCCCAGGAAGGCTCCCCGACTACGTCGGCGGAGGGAGCTTCGCCGATGCGGGCGAGGGAGTCTACCTCTCGACGCCCCCACCGTGGACGGGGTTCCACCGAGTCGAGCAGGGCGAGGTTGCAGACACAGGTTCGTGAACTTGTGTCTGACACCGAGGGTGAGGCCTCGTGGGAGGAAGAGGAGGACCCCAGATATTTCTCTGACGAGGAGTCTGAGGGTCTTCCTTCTGATCCCACTCCCTCTCCTGAGAGACAGCTTTCTCCTCCCGAGAGTCTGTCTTTTGCTTCCTTTGTCCGGGAGATGTCTACGGCCATCCCCTTCCCGGTGGTTGTGGAGGACGAGCCCAGGGCTGAAATGTTTGAGCTCCTGGACTATCCTTCTCCACCTAAGGAAGCGTCCACTGTTCCCTTGCACCATGTCCTGAAAAAGACATTGCTTGCGAACTGGACCAAGCCACTAAGTAATCCCCACATTCCCAAGAAGATTGAGTCCCAGTACCGGATCCATGGGGACCCAGAGCTGATGCGCACTCAGTTGCCTCATGACTCTGGAGTTGTGGATTTGGCCCTAAAGAAGGCTAAGAGTTCTAGGGAGCATGCTTCGGCGCCCCCAGGCAAAGACCCTAGAACCTTAGACTCCTTTGGGAGGAAGGCCTACCATTCTTCTATGCTCGTGGCCAAGATCCAGTCTTACCAGCTCTACACGAGCATACACATGCGGAACAATGTGCGGCAGTTGGCGGGCTTGGTTGATGCTCTTCCCCCTGAGCAAGCCAAACCTTTTCAGGAGGTGGTCAGGCAGCTGAAGGCGTGCAGAAAATTCCTGGCCAGAGGAGTTTATGACACTTTTGATGTTGCGTCCAGGGCCGCTGCTCAAGGTGTGGTGATGCGCAGGCTCTCATGACTGCGTGCCGCCGACCTGGAGAATAGACTCCAGCAGCGGATTGCGGACTCGCCTTGCCGTGCGGACAACATTTTTGGAGAAAAAGTCGAGCAGGTGGTAGAGTCTCTCCACCAGCGGGACACCGCATTCGACAAGTTCTCCCGCCGGCAGCCTTCAGCCTCTACCTCTACAGGTAGAAGATTTTTCGGGGGAAGGAAGACTGGTCCCTACGCTTCTGGTAAGCGTAGGTACAGTCCTCCTTCCCGACAGCCTGCGGCCCAGGCTAAGCCCCAGTGCGCTCGCTCTCGTCAGCAGCGTGCGCCTCAGCAAGGCCCCGCGGCTCCCCAGCAAAAGCAAGGGGCGAGCTTTTGACTGGCTCCAGCAGAGCATAGCCGACATCCAAGTGTCAGTGCCGGGCGACCTGCCGGTCGGGGGGAGGTTGAAAGCTTTTCACCAAAGGTGGCCTCTCATAACCTCCGATCAGTGGGTTCTCCAAATAGTCCGGCAGGGATACACCCTCAATTTGGCATCGAAACCTCCAAATTGTCCGCCGGGGGCTCAGTCTTACAGCTTCCAACACAAGCAGGTACTTGCAGAGGAACTCTCCGCCCTTCTCAGCGCCAATGCGGTTGAGCCCGTGCCATCCGGGCAAGAAGGGCTGGGATTCTATTCCAGGTACTTCCTTGTGGAAAAGAAAACAGGGGGGATGCGTCCCATCCTAGACCTAAGGGCCCTGAACAATATCTCGTAAAAGAAAAGTTCAGGATGCTTTCCCTGGGCACCCTTCTCCCCATGATTCAGGAAAACGATTGGCTATGCTCTCTGGACTTGAAGGATGCCTACACACACATCCCGATACTGCCAGCTCACAGACAGTATCTGCGATTTAAGTTGGGCACACGCCACTTCCAGTACTGTGTGCTACCCTTTGGGCTCGCCTCTGCGCCCAGGGTGTTCACAAAGTGCCTAGCTGTGGTAGCAGCGGCACTCCGCAGGCTGGGGGTGCACGTGTTCCCATATCTCGACGATTGGCTGGTGAAGAACACATCCGAGGCAGGAGCCCTGCAGTCCATGCAGATGACTATTCGCCTCCTGGAGCTACTGGGGTTTGTGATAAATTATCCAAAGTCCCATCTTCTCCCAGTGCAGAAACTCGAATTCATAGGAGCCCTGCTGGATTCTCGGACGGCTCGCGCCTATCTCCCAGAGGCGAGAGCCAACAACTTGTTGTCCCTCGTCTCGCGGGTGCGAGCGTCCCAGCAGATCACAGCTCGGCAGATGTTGAGATTGCTGGGCCACATGGCCTCCACAGTTCATGTGACTCCCATGGCCCGCCTTCACATGAGATCTGCTCAATGGACCCTAGCCTCCCAGTGGTATCAGGCCGCTGGGGGTCTAGAGGACGTGATCCACCTGTCCACGAGTTTTCTCGAATCCCTGTATTGGTGGACGATTTGGTCCAATTTGGGACGTCCCTTCCAAATTCCTCAGCCACAAAAAGTGCTGACCACGGATGCGTCTCTCCTGGGATGGGGAGCTCATGTCGATGGGCTTCACACCCAAGGAAGTTGGTCCCTCCAAGAACGCGATCTACAGATCAATCTTCTGGAGTTGCGAGCGATCTGGAACGCTCTGAAGGCTTTCAGAGATCGGCTGTCCCACCAAATTATCCAAATTCAGACAGACAACCAGGTTGCCATGTACTATGTCAACAAGCAGGGGGGCACCGGATCTCGCCCCCTGTGTCAGGAAGCCGTCAGCATGTGGCTCTGGGCTCGCCGTCAAGGCATGGTGCTCCAAGCCACATATCTGGCAGGCGTAAACAACAGTCTGGCCGACAGGTTGAGCAGGATTATGCAACCTCACGAGTGGTCGCTCAATTCCCGTGTGGTACGACAGATCTTCCAGGCGTGGGGCACCCCCCTGGTGGATCTCTTCGCATCTCGAGTGAACCACAAAGTCCCTCAGTTCTGTTCCAGGCTTCAGGCCCACGGCAGACTGGCATCGGATGCCTTCCTCCTGGACTGGGGGGAGGGTCTGCTGTATGCTTATCCTCCCATTCCTCTGGTGGGGAAGACTTTGTTGAAACTCAAGCAAGACCGAGGCACCATGATTCTGATTGCTCCTTTTTGGCCGCGTCAGATCTGGTTCCCCCTTCTTCTGGAGTTATCCTCCGAAGAACCGTGGAGATTGGAGTGTTTTCCGACCCTCATCACACAGGACGAGGGGGCGCTTCTGCATCCCAACCTCCAGTCTCTGGCTCTCACGGCCTGGATGTTGAGGGCGTAGACTTTGCCTCTTTGGGTCTGTCAGAGGGTGTCTCCCGCATCTTACTTGCTTCCAGGAAAGATTCCACTAAGAGGAGTTACTTCTTCCATTGGAGGAGGTTTGCCGTCTGGTGTGACAGCAAGGCCTAGATCCTCGCTCTTGTCCTACACAGACCCTGCTTGAATACCTTCTGCACTTGTCTGAGTCTGGTCTCAAGACCAACTCTGTAAGGGTTCACCTTAGTGCAATCAGTGCATATCATTACCGTGTGGAAGGTAAGCCGATCTCAGGACAGCCTTTAGTTGTTCGCTTCATGAGAGGTTTGCTTTTGTCAAAGCCCCCTGTCAAGCCTCCTACTGTGTCATGGGATCTCAATGTCGTTCTCACCCAGCTGATGAAACCTCCTTTCGAGCCACTGAATTCCTGCCATCTGAAGTACTTGACCTGGACGGTCATTTTCTTGGTGGCAGTTACTTCAGCTCGTAGAGTCAGTGAGCTTCAGGCCCTGGTAGCCCAGGCCCCTTACACCAAATTTCATCATAACAGAGTAGTCCTCCGCACTCACCCTAAGTTCTTGCCAAAGGTTGTGTCGGAGTTCCATCTGAACCAGTCAATTGTCTTGCCAACATTTTTTCCCCGTCCTCATTCCTGCCCTGCTGAACGTCAGCTGCACACATTGGACTGCAAGAGAGCATTGGCCTTCTACCTGGAGCGGACACAGCCCAACAGACAGTCCGCCCAATTGTTTGTTTCTTTTGATCCCAATAGGAGGGGAGTGGCTGTAGGGAAACGCACCATATCCAATTGGCTAGCAGATTGCATTTCCTTCACTTATGCCCAGGCGGGGCTGGCTCTTGAGGGTCATGTCACGGCTCATAATGTTAGAGCCATGGCTGCGTCGGTAGCCCACTTGAAGTCAGCCTCCATTGAAGAAATTTGCAAAGCTGCGACGTGGTCATCTGTCCACACATTCACATCTCATTACTGCCTGCAGCAGGACACCCGACGCGACAGTCGGTTCGGGCAGTCAGTTCTTCAGAACCTGTTTGGGCTTTAGGATCCAACTCCACCCCCCGAGGGCCCTGTTTGTTCTGTTCCAGGCTGCACTCTCAGTTAGTTGGTAAATTTTTTAGGTCAATCTCAGTTATGTCCTCGCTGTTGCGAGGCCCAATTGACCATGGTTGATGTTTTGAGTGAGCCTGGGGGCTAGGGATACCCCATCAGTGAGAACAAGCAGCCTGCTTGTCCTCGGAGAAAGCGAATGCTACATACCTGTAGAAGGTATTCTCCGAGGACAGCAGGCTGATTGTTCTCACAAACCCGCCCGCCTCCCCTTTGGAGTTGAGTCTTCCCTTGAAGTGTATTGTCTTGCTACATACTGGACTGGCCGGCTCGAGCCGGTTTCGGGCGGAAAGACGGCCGCGCATGCGCGGTGCGCATGGGCGCGCGAGGACTAGCAAAGGCCTTTGCTAGTAAACTTTTCCGATGGAGGGGGCTGCCGAGGACGTCAACCCATCAGTGAGAACAATCAGCCTGCTGTCCTCGGAGAATACCTTCTACAGGTATGTAGCATTCGCTTTCCCTATCATCAAGCCGATCAATCCATAGACTGGTGGGTTGTGTCCATCTACCAGCAGGTGGAGATAGAGAGCAATCTTTTGCCTCCCTATATGTGGTCATGTGCTGCCGGAAATTCCCCTGTATGTTCTCTATCTAGCAGGTGTGTGGTCACACAGCAGCAGCTCTGGCTAGGTCTCCAAGCCTAATTGTTTAGGTTTTGTTGAGTACCTGGGGTTGAGGGCTCTTCGTGAGCAAGTGCAAACCTGGTGGTGCCAGGTCCCTCCTTTTCTCCCCCCCTCCCGCTGGCTCCGTTTTAAAAAGAAAAAAGAAAAATAGATGTCCTTGAGAGAAAGACGTCCTTGGTTGAAGCTACTCACTGGGACTCCAAATCGTTGCAGCTCGGAGCGAGAAGCAGGTAATTATACCTTTTCCTAGTGGGCAGGGGGTTCCCCGAACGGTCTCCACGTGACTATGGCGTCGGATGGCAAGGGCGCGAAAAGATGCTCCCTGGACTGCGTGCGCACGTCTAGCGGGGAAGCGGGGGGTTCAAAGGT
The DNA here is from genome assembly GCF_901765095.1 of Microcaecilia unicolor. Classification (NCBI taxonomy): domain Eukaryota; kingdom Metazoa; phylum Chordata; class Amphibia; order Gymnophiona; family Siphonopidae; genus Microcaecilia; species Microcaecilia unicolor. The sequence goes on along the minus strand of NC_044039.1, from coordinate 70,975,782 downwards.
AGAGACGCCTTTCTTGGGCGCCTTTTCGGAATCGGGAGAGTTCCCTGGGTTTTCCTCCAGTGCGGCGGTTTTTCCTGCCTTAGGTGCCCATCCCCCACTGGCCGCCCTCCCGGTTGGGGCCGGCCACGCTGCTCGGTCGGCTCCTTCTTGGGCCGCCCTTGAGGTGGGAGATGTTAATGATATGGTCGCCCTTGACTCAGGCGACGGTATAAAGTTGGTGAAATTAAAGCGCTATTCTTCCCGCGCGGCTCCTTCGCAGAGTGTTGCAGCGGACGCCATTTTAGACGCTCAGCGCGCCTCTCCCCCGCTCTTGGGAGCGCAGGTTGAGAGTGCCTCTAGGGCCGTGGCCCAGGCTGCAGAAGTCGCACAGACTGGGGGGTTTCTCCCCTGAGTTTATTTTACTGCTGCATCAGGCTTTCCTTATGCAAAACACTGCCCCTGTTCCTCTGTCTGATAAGGGTGATGAGGCTTCCATGATCAAGTGCCCTCAGGTGGATTCCCAGGCCTTAGAGGACGCTGTTTCCTCTGATGTAGATGAGGGCAGCGTATCTGAGTTCTCCCAACGGTCCTTTGGGGATTCCTTGGAGGAGACGGATTCCCGCTCGGATGGACTGGATGACCCCTCTGCAGCACGGATCTTTCGCTCAGAGGATTTGCCCAACCTGTTAGTGCAGGCCATGAGCATTCTGAAAATTTCCTCTCCGGAGGAAGGCCCTCTCTCAGCCTCAGCTGGCTCTGCCATTATGCTGGGAACTAAGCGCCCGCCCAGAACCTTCCACGTTCATGAAGCCATGCAGACTTTAATTTCGGCTCAATGGGATGCCCCTGAAGCGACCCTTAAGGTAGCCAGAGCCATCCCGTCTGTACCCTCTGCCTGAGGGTGAGCGGGAGGCCTTTCTCTGGCCTACAGTAGACTCTTTAATCACTGCGGTGACTAAGAAGACGGCTCTGCCGGTGGAAGGTGGCACTGCCCTGAAGGACGCTCAGGACAGGAGATTGGAGGCGGCCGCCCTGAGCTTGCAAGCCTCGGTTTGCGGCTCCTATGTGGCCAGGGCATGCCTGACCGTTTTGCAGTGGGCTTCCCCCTCGGATTCTTCCTTGAGGGCGGACTGGCCGGCCCTGGAGTCGGGCCTGGCCTACTTGGCGGACTTGCTGTATGATGTCTTGAGAGCCTCGGCTAAAGGTATGGCTCAGACAGTTTCTGCCCGGCGGTGGCTGTGGCTTAAGCACTGGTCGGCTGACCATGCCTCAAAATCGCGCCTAGCCAAGTTGTCTTTTAAAGGCAAGCTGCTCTTTGGGGACGAGCTGGACAAGATCGTGACCGAGCTCGGCACATCTAAGGGCAAGAGGTTGCCGGAGGTCAGGACTCAGGCCGGCACTGCTCGCCCTGGTCCCTCCAAGGGCCGATTTCAAGAAGCATGTTGGTATCGCCCAGGCAAGTCGGCCTCCTCTTCCTCCTCTTCTTTCAAGCGGAACTTCTCCCCTAAGCAGCATTCCTTTCGCAGGGACCGCCGTCCCGGAGGTTCTTCCTCCGGCCCTCCCCCAGGGTCTCGTACCCAATGACGGCGCCCTGGTCCATGCCCCAGAGCAGATCGGAGGACGGCTATCCTCGTTTCTGGGCGAGTGGACCAGGGTAACTTCAGACACTTGGGTTATGGAAGTCATCAGAGACGGCTACAAACTAGAGTTCTGCCGGCCCCTAAGAGACGTGTTCGTAAACTCTCCCTGCAAGTCTCCAGTCAGAGTGGCGGCAGTGCAGCAGACTTTGGACAACCTGCTCCGCCTGGGCGCGGTGGTCCCAGTGCCAGTAGATCAACTTGGCAAGGGACGTTACTCCATTTACTTCATGGTGCCAAAGAAGGGAGGTGCTGTGTGGCCTATCCTCGACCTCAAAGGAGTCAATCGGGCCTTAAAGATACGGCACTTCCGGATGGAGACTCTCCGCTCCATAATAGCTGCGGTGAAAAAGGGAGAATTCCTGGCATCCCTGGACATCAAGGAAGCTTACCTACATATTCCCATCTGGCCGCCTCATCAGCGCTTTCTGCGCTTTGCAGTACTGGGCCAATACTTCCAGTTCAGAGCCCTCCCGTTCGGGTTGGATATGGCTCCGCGGACCTTCTCCAAAGTAATGGTGGTCACCGCGGCTTACCTCCGCAAGGAGGGAGTGCAAGTCCATCCCTATCTGGATGACTGGCTGATCCGAGCCCCTTCCTATGCGGAGTGCGGGAGAGCTACAGACAGGGTCATTGCTCTTCTGAGCTCCCTGGGATGGATCATCAACTGGGAGAAAAGCCAGCTGCGCCCGACTCAGTCCCTGGAGTATCTGGGAGTTCGATTCAACACCCAAGTGGGCAGAGTGTTCCTGCCGGACAACCGGAGCGTCAAGCTTCGGACCCAGGTGGACCAGTTCCTAGCCTCCTCTACTTTTCGGACTTAGGACTATGTGCAGCTGTTGGGCTCCATGACGGCCACGATGGAGGTAGTGCCCTGGGCCAGGGCTCATATGAGACCACTACAGCACTCTCTTCTGTGGTGGTGGACGCCAGTCTCGGAGGATTACGCTGTACGCCTTCCTTTGGATCCAGCGGTGCGAAAGGCGCTGAGTTGGTGGCTGAGGCCAGGCAAGCTGTCCGCAGGAATGCCTCTTACGACCCCGGAGTGGGTTGTCGTTACGACGGACGCCTGCTTGATGGGCTGGGGAGCCCACTGCCTGGGACGGACAGCGCAGGGGCTCTGGTCTCCTGCAGAGACGAAACGGTCCATCAACCTCCTGGAACTCCGAGCCATTCGGTTGGCGCTTCTAGAGTTTCTCCCGGTACTTGTGCTGAGGCCTATGCGGGTCCTGTCGGACAATGCCACGGCTGTGGCCTATGTCAATCGCCAGGGAGGTACCAGGAGCGCCCCTCTAGCCAAGGAGGCCATGAAGCTATGCCTGTGGGCGGAAGCGAATCTGGAACAGCTGTCGGCGGCCCACATTGCGGGAGTCATGAATGTCAAGGCGGACTTTCTTAGTCGCCATACCTTGGATCCTGGAGAGTGGCAACTGTCGGCTCAGGCGTTCTTGGACATCACGAAGCACTGAGGCCGGCCGAGCCTGGATGTGATGGCGTCCTCGGCCAATTGCCAAGTGCCGCGTTTTTTCAGCAGCGGACGGGACCCTCGATCTCTAGGAGTCGATGCTCTTCTCCCGCAGTGGCCGGCACAGGAGCTTCTCTACGTGTTCCTGCCCTGGCCCATGATGGGCAGGGTGCTAGGCCGGGTGGCAAAGCATCCGGGCCGGGTGATCCTGGTGGGTCCGGATTGGCCCAGACGTCCCTGGTATGCGGACTTAATCAGACTCTCAGTGGACGGCCCTCTGCGGCTGCCAGCGGAGTGGAGCCTCTTGCATCAGGGTCCCGTGATGATGGAGAATCCCTCCCCCTTTGGTCTTATGGCCTGGCTCTTGAGCGGAAGTGGCTGAGGAAGAAGCGCTTCTCAGACAAGGTCATCGCCACTATGCTGAGAGCGAGGAAGCGCTCTACTTCTACCACTTACACCAGGATTTGGCGTACCTTTGCGTCGTGGTGCGAGGCAGGCTCTGTATCGCCCTTCACTGCTCCAATATCTTCAGTGTTGGCATTCCTGCAAGAGGGACTGGAGAAAGGCCTGTCGCTCAGGTCGCTGAAAGTCCAGGTGGCGGCTCTAGCTTGCTTCAGGAGTCGTCTGAAGGGGGCTTCCCTGGCTTCACAGCCAGATTCGGTGCGCTTTCTCAAAGGAGTTAATCATCTGCGCCCTCCGCTGCACTCGATAGTGCCTACGTGGAATCTCAGTCTGGTGCTACGGACCTCGCAGAAGCCGCCCTTCGAGCCCTTGCCAAGGGTATCGCAGAAGGACCTGACGTTGAAAGCGGTCTTCCTGGTGGCTATCACCTCAGCCAGAAGAGTTTCCGAGCTCCAGGCTCTCTCGTGTAGAGAGCTGTTCCTGCGATTCACTGAGGCAGGAGTGTCGATGCGCCCAGTGCCTTCCTTCCTGCCCAAGATTGTTTCTCGATTCCATGTGAATCAGCAGCTTTGCCTACCCTCCTTTCGTAGGGAGGATTACCCAGAGGAGTACCCTGCGCTCAAATACCTGGATGTTAGACGGGTCATCCTCAGATACTTGGAAGTGACCAATGATTTCCGGAAGTCGGATCACCTGTTCCTGCTGTTCGCAGGCCCTCATAAGGGTCTGCAGGCATCTAAGCCTACGGTGGCACGTTGGGTCAAGGAGATGATCACGGCAGCTTATGTGGTGGCAGGGAAGATTCAGCTGAAGGCACACTCTACGAGAGCGCAAGCAGCCTCAATGGCGGAGTCCAGATCTGTCTCCTTGGAAGAGATTTGCAGAGCGGCTACTTGGTCGTCGGTTCATACCTTCTCACGACATTACCGCTTGGATGTGGCTGCTCGGGCCGAGGCCCAGTTTGGGGCTTCAGTGTTGCGTTCAAGGATTTCCATGTCCCGCCCTGGGTGAGTACTGCTTCGGTACATCCCACCAGTCTATGGATTGATCGGCTTGATGATAGGGAAGGTAAAATTATGTATCATACCTGATAATTTTCTTTCCCTTAATCATAGCCGATCAATCCATAGCCCCTCCCAGATATCTGTATTGTTTGTGTTCTGGTTATATTTCAGGTTCAAGTTCAGTCTTCAGCTCCTGTTCACGAGGACTTCGTGTTCAAGTTCTTCCCATTGAAGTTTCTTCGAGTTGAGACGATTTTGTGTTATAGTGAGCTGCTGCTTCCTCTCTCCCCGTTTCGGCGGTGGCTGGATTGATAACTAAATTATGCCGGCGCTCCCTCCCGCTTCGTGCGGCTGTAGGGTAGCTTTGTTTCTCCGAGGACAAGCAGGCTGCTTGTTCTCACGACTGGGTTGACGTCCACGGCAGCCACGACCAACCAGAACAAAACTTCACGGGCGGTCCCGCACGCAGGGCACACCCACCGCGCATGCGCGGCCGTCTTCCCGCCCGTGCGTGACCGTTCCCGCTCAGTCTTTTCTTTTCCGCGCTGGAGAGAGCCGCGTTCGTTTCTCTCTCTGTCAGCCCCGGAAACCGGATCGCGCTTTCGCCGCGAGTTTTTTCTCCTTCGTTGTGTCCTCCGTTTTTCTGTTTTATTTTGTTAAAAAAAAAAACCCGCAGAACTTTGTTTTTCCCTCGTCTTTTTAGCGGGGGCGTCTTGTTGCGGCCTTGTGGCCGCGCGGTCGATTTATTTTCGAGGTGTGAATTTTACCGCCACCATCGACGACTTTGACTTCGCCGACGCGATTTTTCCGTCGATGTCCTCGAAGGTCCTGAGTGGATTTAAGAAGTGTGATCGGTGCGGCCGGCATATCTCGCAGACCGACACTCACGCTTGGTGCCTCCAGTGCCTCGGGCCGGAGCACAATACCAAGACGTGCACCCTGTGTCTCGGTTTATGGAAACGGACACAGGTGGCGAGGCAAGTTCTACGGGACCGTCTTTTTGGAACTTGCGCCGGCCCCTCGACGTCGACTTCGACGGCATCGGTATCGACGGCCGGATCTTCGGTACCGATGTCCACGAAATCGGCACCGACCCCAGGAGCACAGGTCCCGTCGGCCCGCCGGTCTTCCGGAGACGGCAGGGGTGAGCGGCCGCGTGGGCAATCGGCCCCGGTCACTCCCTCTACTCAGGGCCCTCGGGACCGAACCCTGTCGGACCCGATCCCTCGAGGCCGAGGGGGATCGACCTCCTCCTCTTCACTACCGTGAGCTTCAAGCCCTGGTAGCTCATGCTCCGTATACTAAATTTCATCACAACAGAGTAGTGCTCCGCACTCACCCTAAGTTCCTGCCGAAGGTGGTGTCGGAGTTCCATCTTAACCAGTCAATTGTCTTGCCAACATTCTTTCCCAGACCGCATACCCGCCCTGCTGAACGTCAGTTGCACACATTGGACTGCAAGCGAGCGTTGGCCTTCTATTTGGAGCGGACACAGCCCCACAGACAGTCCGCCCAATTATTTGTTTCTTTCGACCTCAATAGGAAAGGGGCCGCTGTCGGGAAACGCACCATCTCCAATTGGCTAGCAGATTGCATTTCCTTCACTTACGCCCAGGCTGGGCTGACTCTTGAGGGTCATGTCACGGCTCATAGTATCAGAGCCATGGCAGCGTCGGTGGCCCACTTGAAGTCAGCCACTATTGAAGAGATTTGCAAGGCTGCGACGTGGTCATCTGTCCACACATTCACATCACATTACTGCCTCCAGCAGGATACCCGATGCGACAGTCGGTTCGGGCATTCGGTGCTGTAGAATCTGTTTGGGGTTTAAATCCAACTCCACCCTCCAGGGAGGCAAAAGATTGCTCTCTATCTCCACCTGCTGGTAGATGGACACAACCCACCAGTCTATGGATTGATCGGCTATGATTAAGGGAAAGAAAATGATCAGGTATGATACATCATTTTACCTTGTAATTCAACACTTTCAGCGGCTCTGCTTTACAATTCAACAATTGAATGATACAAAGTCACATAGCTGTTACTTTTCCCAGCGGGGCTCTCCGTTTCACTCTTCACAAGGCTTCATCAGGGAACTAAGTGCTTCTAGAACCTGTGAAAAAACTTCTTATTATCATCCAACTGTGCACATAAAATGTATCGCGACGTGTAAATCACAGTGAAATATCTACCTTACTATTCCTCTCTTCTGTGCTAAATTTGAAAATGGTGCTCAGCAACTTCAAACGCTGACCTATTTGTATAAACTGGAAGCAGAACAAGGTTTACATCACATGTTATTTAGAATACTCATCATTGAAGAAACTTTAAAGAGGTAGCTTCTAAAAAACTTACAGAAAAGCAGCGCATTCAATCTGCGAGTTTAATGCACGTGGCTCTAAAGATTTCAAAGTAAAAATCCAGCGTTCTTGTTTTATTAATGATTTATTTCGGTCACCTTTACGGCACCTGATCTATAGCAAAACACTGGAATGCCTTGAACCCATGATTCCTTTCAGCACAATGTGCTATGTTACTATTCTCCTGATCTTCCACCCGATCTCTCAACATGTGGATTTGTGCTTCGAGTTCTCCTATACGTCCTGCCATCACCATGTGTTCCTCCTGCGAGGAAATTCGATCTTCCGCGTCTTACAATCTAGCCGCATGGGAGGTGATACACTCTTTTATCTCGTCCATGCCTATATGCAACTTGGCAAGTTTATCGTCTAGGAGCTGCGACATGTGTTTCAGAGATATTTGTACCATATCCTCATGCGATGGTGCCTGGCTCGGGGACTGTGTTAACGGGGTTGGGGTTGTCGGGGTCAGCGACGCCATCTTATTTTTCAGCGTGTTTTCTTTCTCCTTACCAGCTCTCTGTGGTTTTACGGGCATGCCGCTTTGCCACTACTTGCAGACGTGCACCCCCCAGTTCCGCGTACTTTCATACACCGCCCGGGCCGTTTTCCATTCCGCTAAGGTACCATATATGCCAGTGAGCAGGGTTATAGAGACGGGAAGGGAGCCGAGCTAACAGGCGTCCGCTCAGTCCTCTGACGTCATGTGACCCCACACAGACTGTAATTCAACCGATCTATGTCATCATCTGCCCTTGCAAACTTCTATAAGTGGGCAAGACAAAAAGAATGGTAAAAATAAGATTAATAGAGCACAGATCATGCATAAGCAGGTACATCCATTAGTAACCCACTGGTACGAGACTAACCACTCCATAATCAAACACATTCAGCCTAAATGGAGGGGATGAGATGTAGAAAGTATATTCTCCGAGGACAAGCAGGCTGCTTGTTCTCACTGATGGGTGACGTCCACGGCAGCCCCTCCAATCGGAACACTTTCTAGCAAAGTCCTTTGCTAGTCCTCGCTCGCCGATGCGCACCGCGCATGTGCGGCCGTCTTGCCGCCCGAACCGGCTCGTGCCGGCCAGTCTTCTTTTGTCCGCGCTCGGTACGGTCGTGTTTCGCCGTTTGCACCCCAAAGTTGACCTCGCGCGTCGTTTATCGACTTCGTTCTAAAAAAAAAAAAAAAAAGTGTCGGAAGGAGACCTTTATGGTTTTCTCCCTTCCCGTACTTCCAGTCTTTGCCCCGGTAAGTTTTCTTTCGTCGTCGGGGTAGGCCCTATTAGGCCTCGGTCGAAGTTTTTCTTCCCCCTATTTTTGCAGTGCCATTTTCGCCATTTCGAGTTTTGATCTCGCCAGCGCGATTTTTCCACCCATGACATCGAAGTCTTCCAGCGGCTTCAAGAAGTGCACCCAGTGCGCCCGGGTAATCTCGCTCACTGACAGGCACGCGTCGTGTCTTCAGTGTCTGGGGGCTGGGCACCGCCCTCAGGCCTGTAGTCTGTGTTCCCTTTTACAAAAGCGGACTCAGGTAGCGAGGTTAGCCCAGTGGAACATTTTATTCTCGGGCTCTTCGTCGGCATCGGCACCGAGATTATCGACTGCTTCGACGTCGTCGGCGCCTGGACCTTCATCTTTGCCCCCGATTGCATCGAGTGCATCGAGGCATCGACCCTCTGCATCGGGGCGACATCGGAAGGCTGCGTCGGCGTCGGTGGTATCAAGACCTCCTCGTCTGCTGATGTCGTCGGACGGTGGTGCTTTGTCTGGAGTGCAGGTGAGGGCTGTCCATTCCCCTGCTGGTGGCGGTGAGCCTTCGGGTGGGTCTCCCCCCATCCCGAGGGCTCCTGCGATACAGCCCCCCCGAGACCGACCTCCTTCGGTCTCGGCCCCGAGGAAGCGACGGCTGGATTCTACGTCCTCGTCGGTGCCGGGAAGCTCCAGTGACATGCTTCGTCCCAAGAAGTCGAAGAAGCATCGTCACCGGTCCCCTTCCCGTGTCAGCACCGAGAGCTCTGGGTCGCCGAGGCAGTCGGCACCCAGTAGGCATCGGCACCGAGAGGACCGCTCGCCCTCTGTTCAAGAGGTGTCGATGCGCTCCCCTTTGGACAGCCCGGAACAGCCTCCACACCCGGAACAGACTCTGCCATCGACGCCTGCATCGGCTTCCATGCCTTTTTCTACAGCCGCTCTGAACGAGAGTCTCCGGGCCGTTCTCCCAGAGATCCTGGGAGAGCTGTTGCGCCCTACCCCTCCGGTACCGGGGGTGCTTGCGCTACCGGTACCGTCGAGCCAGGCGCCGGCTGGCCCATTGCCCGGGGTGAGGTCTCCGGCGTCGGTGCCGTGTGCGGTACCGACTGCGGTAGCCTCCCAGGAAGGCTCCCCGACTACGTCGGCGGAGGGAGCTTCGCCGGTGCGGGCGAGGGAGTCTACCTCTCGACGCTCCCACCGTGGCCGTGGTTCCACGGAGTCGAGCCGGGCACGGTTGCAGACACAGGTCCGTGAACTTGTGTCTGACACCGATGGTGAGGCCTCGTGGGAAGAAGAAGAAGACATCAGATATTTCTCTGACGAGGAGTCTGAGGGTCTCCCTTCTGATCCCACTCCCTCTCCTGAAAGACAGCTTTCTCCCCCCGAGAGTCTGTCTTTCGCTTCCTTTGTCCGGGAGATGTCTACGGCCATCCCCTTCCCGGTGGTTGTGGAGGACGAGCCCAGGGCTGAAATGTTTGAGCTCTTGGACTATCCTTCTCCACCTAAGGAAGCGTCCACAGTACCCATGCATCATGTCCTCAAAAAGACATTGCTGGCGAACTGGACCAAGCCATTAAGTAATCCCCACATCCCCAAGAAGATTGAGTCCCAGTACCGAATCCATGGGGACCCAGAGCTGATGCGCACTCAGCTGCCTCACGACTCTGGAGTTGTGGATTTGGCCCTAAAGAAGGCCAAGAGTTCTAGGGAGCATGCTTCGGCGCCCCCGGGCAAGGACTCTAGAACCTTGGACTCCTTTGGGAGGAAGGCCTACCATTCTTCTATGCTCGTGGCCAAAATTCAGTCGTACCAGCTCTACACGAGCATACACATGCGGAACAATGTGCAGCAGTTGGCGGGCTTGGTGGTTAAGCTCCCCCCTGAGCAAGCCAAGCCATTTCAGGAGGCGGTCAGGCAGCTGAAGGCGTGCAGAAAATTCCTGGCCAGAGGGGTGTATGACACCTTTGATGCTGCGTCCAGGGCCGCTGCTCAAGGTGTGGTGATGCGCAGACTCTCATGGCTGCGTGCCTCCGACCTGGAGAATAGAATCCAGCAGCGGATTGCGGACTCGCCTTGCCGTGCGGATAATATTTTTGGAGAGAAAGTCGAGCAGGTGGTAGAGCAGCTGCACCAGCGGGACACCGCATTCGACAAGTTCTCCCGCCGGCAGCCTTCAGCCTCTACCTCTACAGGTAGAAGATTTTTTGGGGGAAGGAAGACTGTTCCCTACTCTTCTGGCAAGCGTAGGTACAATCCTCCTTCTCGACAGCCTGCGGCCCAGGCTAAGCTCCAGTGCGCTCGCTCTCGTCAGCAGCGTGCGCCTCAGCAAGGCCCCTCAGCTCCCCAGCAAAAGCAAGGGACGAGCTTTTGACTGGCTCCAGCAGAGCATAGCCGACATCCAAGTGTCAGTGCCGGGCGACCTACCAGTCGGGGGGAGGTTGAAAGCTTTTCACCTAAGGTGGCCTCTCATAACCTCCGATCAGTGGGTTCTCCAAATAGTCCGGCAAGGATACACCCTCAATTTGGCCTCAAAACCTCCAAATTGTCCACCGGGAGCTCAATCTTACAGCTTCCAACACAAGCAGGTACTTGCAGAGGAACTCTCCGCCCTTCTCAGCGCCAATGCGGTCGAGCCCGTGCCATCCGGGCAAGAAGGGCTGGGATTCTATTCCAGGTACTTCCTTGTGGAAAAGAAAACAGGGGGTATGCGTCCCATCCTAGACCTAAGGGCCCTGAACAAATATCTGGTCAAAGAAAAGTTCAGGATGCTTTCCCTGGGCACCCTTCTACCCATGATTCAGCAAAACGATTGGCTATGCTGTCTGGACTTGAAGGACGCCTACACGCACATCCCGATACTGCCAGCTCACAGACAGTATCTGCGATTTCAGCTGGGCACACGTCACTTCCAGTACTGTGTGCTACCGTTTGGGCTCGCCTCTGCGCCCAGAGTGTTCACGAAGTGCTTGGCTGTAGTAGCAGCGGCACTTCGCAGACTGGGGGTACACGTGTTCCCATATCTCGACGATTGGCTGGTGAAGAACACATCCGAGGCAGGAGCCCTGCAGTCCATGCAGATGACTATTCGCCTCCTGGAGCTACTGGGGTTTGTGATAAATTATCCAAAGTCCCATCTTCTCCCTGTGCAGAAACTGGAATTCATAGGAGCTCTGCTGGATTCTCGGACGACTCGCGCCTATCTCCCAGAGACGAGAGACAACAACTTGTTGTCCCTCGTCTCGCGGGTGCGAGCGTCCCAGCAGATCACAGCTCGGCAGATGTTGAGATTGCTGGGCCACATGGCCTCCACAGTTCATGTGACTCCCATGGCCCGCCTTCACATGAGATCTGCTCAATGGACCCTAGCTTCCCAGTGGTTTCAGGCTGCTGGGGATCTAGAAGACGTGATCCACCTGTCCACGAGTTTTCTCAAATCCCTGTATTGGTGGACGATTTGGTCCAATTTGACTCTGGGACGTCCTTTCCAAATTCCTCAGCCACAAAAAGTGCTGACCACGGATGCGTCTCTCCTGGGGTGGGGAGCTCATGTCGATGGGCTTTACACCCAAGGAAGCTGGTCCCTCCAGGAACGCGATCTGCAGATCAATCTTCTGGAGTTACGAGCGATCTGGAACGCTCTGAAGGCTTTCAGAGATCGGCTGTCCCACCAAATTATCCAAATTCAGACAGACAACCAGGTTGCCATGTATTACGTCAACAAGCAGGGGGGTACCGGATCTCGCCCCCTGTGTCAGGAAGCCGTCAGCATGTGGCTCTGGGCTCGCCGTCACGGCATGGTGCTCCAAGCCACATATCTGGCAGGCGTAAACAACAGTCTGGCCGACAGGTTGAGCAGGATTATGCAACCTCACGAGTGGTCGCTCAATTCCCGTGTAGTGCGACAGATCTTCCAGGTGTGGGGCACCCCCTTGGTAGATCTCTTCGCATCTCGAGCCAACCATAAAGTCCCTCAGTTCTGTTCCAGACTTCAGGCCCACTGCAGACTGGCATCGGATGCCTTCCTCCTGGACTGGGGGGAGGGTCTGCTGTATGCTTATCCTCCCATACCTCTGGTGGGGAAGACTTTGTTGAAACTCAAGCAAGACCGAGGCACCATGATTCTGATTGCTCCTTTTTGGCCGCGTCAGATCTGGTTCCCTCTTCTTCTGGAGTTGTCCTCCGAAGAACCGTGGAGATTGGAGTGTTTTCCGACCCTCATCACACAGGACGAAGGGGCGCTTCTGCATCCCAACCTCCGGTCCCTGGCTCTCACGGCCTGGATGTTGAGAGCGTAGACTTTGCCTCTTTGGGTCTGTCAGAGGGTGTCTCCCGCATCTTGCTTGCTTCCAGGAAAGATTCCACTAAGAGTAGTTATTTCTTTCTGTGGAGGAGGTTTGCCGTCTGGTGTGACAGCAAGGCCCTAGATCCTCGCTCTTGTCCTACACAGACCCTGCTTGAATACCTTCTGCACTTGTCTGAGTCTGGTCTCAAGACCAACTCTGTAAGGGTTCACCTTAGTGCAATCAGTGCATACCATTACCGTGTGGAAGGTAAGCCGATCTCAGGACAGCCTTTAGTTGTTCGCTTCATGAGAGGTTTGCTTTTGTCCAAAGCCCCCTGTCAAACCTCCTACAGTGTCATGGGATCTCAATGTCGTTCTCACCCAGCTGATGAAACCTCCTTTTGAGCCACTGAATTCCTGCCATCTGAAGTACTTGACCTGGAAGGTCATTTTCTTGGTGGCAGTTCAGCTCGTAGAGTCAGTGAGCTTCAGGCCCTGGTAGCCCAGGCCCCTTACACCAAATTTCATCATAACAGAGTAGTCCTCCGCACTCACCCTAAGTTCTTGCCAAAGGGTGTGTCGGAGTTCCATCTGAACCAGTCAATTGTCTTGCCAACATTCTTTCCCCGTCCTCATTCCTGCCCTGCTGAACGTCAGCTGCACACATTGGACTGCAAGAGAGCATTGGCCTTCTATCTGGAGCGGACACAGCCCAACAGACAGTCCGCCCAATTGTTTGTTTCTTTTGATCCCAACAGGAGGGGAGTGGCTGTGGGAAAACGCACCATATCCAATTGGCTAGCAGATTGCATTTCCTTCACTTACGCCCAGGCTGGGCTGGCTCTTGAGGGTCATGTCACGGCTCATAATGTTAGAGCCATGGCAGCGTCGGTAGCCCACTTGAAGTCAGCCACTATTGAAGAGATTTGCAAAGCTGCGACGTGGTCATCTGTCCACACATTCACATCTCATTACTGCCTGCAGCAGGATACCTGACGCGACAGTCGGTTCGGGCAGTCAGTGCGTCTGAATCTGTTCGGGGTTTAGAATCCAACTCCACCCCCCTAGGCCCATGTTTGTTCTGTTCCAGGCTGCACTCTCAGTTAGTTGGTAAATTTTTTAGGTCAAACTCAGTTATGTCCTCGCCGTTGCGAGGCCCAATTGACCATGGTTGTTGTTTTGAGTGAGCCTGGGGGCTACGGATACCCCATCAGTGAGAACAAGCAGCCTGCTTGTCCTCGGAGAAAGCGAATGCTACATACCTTTAGAAGGTATTCTCCGAGGACAGCAGGCTGATTGTTCTCACAAACCCGCCCGCCTCCCCTTTGGAGTTGTGTCTTCCCTTCTCTTTGTCTTGCTACATATGAGACTGGCCGGCACGAGCCGGTTCGGGCGGGAAGACGGCCGCGCAATCGCGGTGCGCATCGGCGCGCGAGGACTAGCAAAGGACTTTGCTAGAAAGTGTTCCGATTGGAGGGGCTGCCGTGGACGTCACCCATCAGTGAGAACAATCAGCCTGCTGTCCTCGGAGAATATCTTCTACAGGTATGTAGCATTCGCTTTATAAGAAGAACAACGTTACATCTATAATTTAAATACAGTCAACCCAAATGATTTAAATGCAGAATTAGATCTGACACCATTCTTAAAAACAAAGGGTTAATTAGTGAGACATATACTTTATAGGTTATGTGACATCTTAGATTAGAAATGTTTATTAGGTGTTAGTTCAGTTTGTTTGAATTATGTTATTGTCACCACTATTATGGTTTGATCGGACTATCCCTTTACAGGGTGCTCTTTTAGCATTTATATTGAAATTTGAAAGCATTACCAATACCAGACACACTTAATGCATCATGTATGTTACATAGTAACATAGTAACACAGTAGATGACGACAGAAAAAGACCTGCACGGTCCATCTAGTCTGCCCAACAAGATAAACTCACATGTGCCATTTATTGTGTATACCTTACCTTGATTTGTACCTGTCTTTGTCAGGGCACAGACCGTATAAGTCTGCCCAGCACTATCCCCGCCTCTCAATCACCAGCTCCGCCTCCCACCTCCGGCTCTGGCACAGACTGTATAAGCCTGCCGAGCACTATCCCCGCCTCCTAACCACCAGCCCCGCCTCCCACCACCGACTTTGGCACAGACCGTATAAGTCTGCCCAGCACTATCCCCACCTCCCAACCACCAGCCCCGCCTCCCACCACCGGCTCTGGCACAGACCATATAAGTCTGCCCAGCACTATCCCCACCTCCCAACCACCAGCCCTGCCTCCCACCACCGGCTAACAAAAAAAACAGACTAAATGATTTATTGCTGGATACCCAATGTGGCCACGTTTCACCTTAAAGGCTGTGTCAAGGGTTTACAGTACACTAATAAAGGGCAAAAGAGTGTTTCCCCTTCATTAGTAAGTCTTCATCCAAGACAGCAAGTAGCAGCTCCTGAACAAAGAAAAACAGCATGATGCTGATCAGCTGTTCTCTCTCTCTCTCTCTCTATGGCATAGCAACCCCCCCCCCCATGTAGTTGTCTCCCAAGACCACCCCCCAATAACTGAACCCCTCCATAATCTCTCCAGCTATCTCTCTCGTCTACTTGCACATTCCTCTCCCCAGCTTCTGCACCCCAGTGCCACAGACACCCCTCTTGATTCCCCCTCCCTTGCTACACCCAGCTCTCCCCTTTCCTCAGCTGTATACACAGCCAGTTTTTGCCATCCCCACCTGCAGCCCACTGAAACCAAGTACTCCGCCCTAAAACCCTCAGAAACCCAGCTGCCCTGCAGCACACACACACATATCCCCATAGCTCTGTCTCAGCCTTACTCCTGCTCCTAGCATACACATATCCCTGTAGCTCTCTCTCAGTCTCCCCTCCCTCAGAACACACAGTCCCCATAGCTCTCTCTCAATCACCACTTCAAACACCCCTCCCACAACAATATCCTCCACAGTTCTCTCAATCACAACCCCCAAATAGCACCCCACAGCAGCAACCATCATTGTCTATGACCACCAAACCCCCCATAAAAACTCTGGTAGCACCCCCCATGTAGTTGTCTCCCATGACCACCCCCAATAACTGAACCCCTCTATACATCTGTACAGCTTTCTCTCTTGTCTACTTGCACATACCTCCCCTCCCCAGCTTCTGCACCCTAGCAAACAGACACCCAGCTCTTGATTTCCCCTCCCCTGCTACATATAGACACCCAGCTCTCCCCCTTCCTCAGCTGTAAACAGACAGCCAGTTTTACCATCCCTACCTGCAACCCACTGAAACTAAGTATTTCCTCTCACAACAGAAACCCAGCTCTCCACCACCACCACCACCTATAGCACACACAAACCCAGTTCTTCCACCCCTCCACTCACCCACAGGAAACAGAAATGCAGGTCTCTCCCCCCCCCCCCCCCCCCCCCAACAGCCCAGCCACGGCACACAGAAACCCCAGCCCACCAAGAGTCACAAGCAGCTGGAAAAGGAGAATGGGTGCATATCAGGCTGCATCCTTCTCTTCTGCTGCTGAATGCAAAATTTGAACCACATGGCGGCTTCTCAGGAGGTTCAAGTCCATGTTTGTGAACAAATTAGGCAATCAATAGAAATCAAACAAAATAAAATATGGAAAAGAAAATAAGATGATACCTTTTTTATTGGACATAACTTAATACATTTCTTGATTAGCTTTCGAAGGTTGCCATTCATTGTCAGATAGGAAATAAGCAAATGTTGGTAGATGACAGTATATATGAGTGAAACATCAAAGCAATGCTTTGATGAATGAATGAAATGCTTTGATGTTTCACTCATATATACTGTCATCTACCAACATTTGCTTATTTCCTATCTGACGAAGAAGGGCAACCTTCATTTTTTTTAATTATATTTTTTAAATTTACTTCCAGGACAGTTTGGGAATACTCCTAAATTTTTGGAGAAACCGGCAGAGGTAACTCTTGATTCTTTATGGGATTTAATATCCCAATCAGTGCAAACTCTTACTAATCAAATAAATACTGTATCTGAGAAGGTAATAATGATTGAACAAAGAATGGACAAGAATGAAGTTGATTTAAAACTGTTAACTGAAAAGGGAGACAAAACGCATAAAAAGATTTCAGATATGGAAAATTTACTATCTGTAATGATGAAAGACACTAAACTTGAGGAGAAAGATGGAAATTTATGATAATTATATGAGATATAATAATCTATGGTTTATAAATTTCCCGAAGGTTAAAATGGTGAAATCGATAGATATGCTGAAAAGATATCTTCAATAAATTTTGGAAATTCCTCAAGGAAATCTGCCACCCTTTAATCAAGTTTACTATCCAGCTTATTTTTGAAAGTGATCGCCGGCCATCTTCCAACATAAATCGGGAGATGGCCAGTGATCTCGGAAAAGTGGCGAAATCGGTATAATCGAAAGCTGGTTTTTTTACAGCATCACCGCTTTCCCGTCGCCTCGCCGGCGAAGCGAAGGTGGGCATGGGTGTGGCTACCAGATGGCTGGCTTTCGCAGATAATGGGAAAAAAAAGCGGCGTTAAGCAGTATTTCGCTGGGTTTACTTGGTCCTTTTATTTTCACGACCAAGCCTCAAAAAGGTGCCCCAACTGACCAGATGACCACTGGAGGGAATGGGGGATGACCTCCCTGTAGTCCCCCAGTGGTCACCAACCCCCTCCCAAATGAAAAAAATAAAGCTCCCTGACAGCAGTATGGAACTCCCTGGAGCAGTTTTTAATGGGTGCAGTGCACTTCAGGTAGGCAGACCCAGGTCTAGCCCCCCCCTACCTGTTAGACTTGTGGTGCTAAGTGTTGAGCCTTCCAACCCCCCCCCCCCAACACCCACTGTACCCACATGTAATTGCCCCCTTCACCCATAAGGGCTATGGTAATGGAGTAGAGGTGTGGGTTTGGGGGGGGATTTAGGGGGCTCAGCACCCAAGGTAAGGGAGCTATGCACCAGAGAGCTTTTTTTGTATTTTTAAAACATTTTTAGAAGTGCCCCCTAGGGTGCCCTGGCATGTGAGGGAGACCAGTGCATTACAAATGCTGGCTCCTCCCACGACCAAATGCCTTGGATTTCGCCGGGTTTGAGATGGCCGGCATTTTTTTCCATTATCGCTGAAAAACAAAACCGGCCATCTCAAGCCCGTTGAACTCTGTGTCAGGTTTCTCGCAGAACCTCTGGGTAGTGAGCCCTTGGACCACTGCCGCAGAGCAACAGCAGCAGGAGAATCACCCAAACACAAGACAAGGTAAAATAGATGTACCGCCAATCCCAGGCCAGGAACCACCGGACAGGAACTGCAGCTGAGGCAATACACGCTGGGGTCTCCAGACAGGCAGCAGACAGTAGAAAAGTCCAGAAGCAAGATGGGTCTCTAGGCAGGCAGTAGACAGTAGAATAATCCAAAAACAAGCCGGGTCTCTAGGCAGGCAGCAGACAGTAGAATAATCCAAAACCAAGCCGGGTCTCTAGGCAGGCAGCCGACAGTAGAAAAGTCCAGAAGCAAGCCGGGTCTCTAGGCAAGCAGCACACAATGGAATAATCCAAAACCAAGCCGGGTCGCTAGGCAGGCAGCCGACAGTAGAAAAGTCCAGAAGCAAGCCGGGTCTCTAGGCAAGCAGCAGACAGTAGAATAATCGAAAACCAAGCCGGGTCTCTAGGCAGGCAACAGACAGTAGAATAATTCAAAAGGCTAGCAGGGTCAAAGTTGAAAACAGGAAGAAGCACTGCAACTAACTCTCATCAAAGGAAAACTCCTCTGAGGACCTCTGTTGCCAAAGGCAAACCAGAAAGTTCCCAGGTGCTTGATAAAGGCACTCCCAGCTGAGGTCATGAAGAAGGGTGAGGCTTGACAGCAGAGCATGGCTTGGCAAGAACAGGATCCCGGACCGGATCTGGCTTGACTGGAATGGGACTCAGGATTTTCCCCCAGGCTTCAGGATTTTCCAGCCGGCCAGACTTGACTGGAGCTACCCCAAAGCAAGTCCAGCATGGAATATGGTCACAAACGTGACACTCTGGCATTTGGCTGGGCTAAACCGTATTATCGAAAAAAAAGATGGCCGGCCATCTTTTTCGAAAATATGGTTCCGGCCAGCTGTTGTGCCGTTGCCAAAATAGATCGCCAGCGACGTTCGATTATGCCCCTCCATGTACCACAAAAAGAACTGGTTCGGCAGCAACAAAGTGATTCATTAGATATATCAGCAATTTTGGAAGTTTCTAAAACAGAGCAAGCTAAACCTGCAACTTTGATAGCTACATTAGCTTTAACACCAAATAAAGCATGGCTTTTTAGATTGTTTTTCAGAAACAGGGATAAACTATTTCTTGGATTAAAAATAAATATGTTTCCTGATGTTTCGAAAGAGACTCAAAGAAGGCGAAAATAATTTTTACTCCTAAAGTCGGCTGTTCTCCAATTAGGAGGAGTATTTTACTTAAGATTTCCTTGTAAATGCATTGTTCGACATAATATGACAAAATATGTTTTCTCGGACCCCTCACATTTGACATCATTCATTGCCTCTAAAAGTTCAACAGGAGTTTATTGATTACCTTTAAAAGTGGACTAACATGGCTACCACACCTCTCTGAACAAATTAGAAAAGTGTGTTTTAACTGACATATTCAGTTTTTTTGTCCATTAAAAATATACTTTATATGTTTATTCTACAACAGAAACCTTTTTTTTTAGTGCAGTTCAAAATTCACAAAATAAGCAAATTACTACAGTGTATCTTTATTGGCTCATACAAGCATTATTCAAACCTTATACACTGTTCCTATAGTGTGACTGGTAACATATCTATTAGGATTGTGTCTGATGACCATAAAGCTTCCAAACAGGTAGAAAAAGCGATGGTCAAAGCCAGAAGGATGCTTGGGTGCGTAAAGAGAGGCATGACCAGCAGGAAAAAGGAGGTGATAATGCCGTTGTATAAGTCTCTGGTGAGGCCTCATTTGGAGTACTGTGGTCAGTTCTGGAGACCGCACCTACGGAAAGATATAAACAGGATGGAGTCTGTCCAGAGGGCGGCTACGAGATTAGTAAGCGGTCTTGAATGCAAAAATTATAGGGACAGGCTTATGAACTTCAACATGTATACGCTGGAAGAGAGGAGGGAGAGAGGAGACATGATAGAAACGTTTAAATATCTCTAGAGCATTTTTGTACAGGAAGAGAGCCTTTTTCAAATGAAGGAGAGCTCTGGAATGAGGGGGCATATGACAAAGTTAAGAGGGAATAGGCTTAGGAGTAACCTAAGAAAGTATTATTGCAGAGAAGGGCGACAAAGATGGTTAAGGGGATGGGACGACTGTCCTATGAGGAAAGGCTAAAGCGGCTGAGGCTCTTCAGCTTGGAAAAAAGGCGGCTGAGGGGTGATATGATAGAGGTATATAAAATAATGAGTGGAGTGGAAAAGATAGATATGGAGCGTCTATTTACGCTTTCCAAAAATACTAGGACAAGGGGGCATGCGATGGAGCTAGAGTGCAGTAAGTTTAAAACAAATAAGAGAAAAATTTTTTTTTACTCAGTTCGTAATTCGACTCTGGAATTCGTTTCCGGAGAATGTGGTTAGCTTAGAAGAGTTTAAGAAAGGTTTGGACAGCTTCCTGAAGGAAAAGGTCATAGAATGTTATTAAATGGATGTAGGAAAAATCCACTATTCCTGGGCCAAGTAGTACAAAATGCTTTGCTCCGTGGATCTTGTCGGGTGATTGTGACCTGAATTGGCCACTGTCGGAGACAGGGTGCTGGACTGGATGGACCTTTGGTCTGTCCCAGTGTGGCGATGCTTATGTCTATTTCACAGAAAGGGTGGTGGAGGCGTGGAATGGCCTCCCGGTGGAGGTGGTGGAGTCCAGGACTGTTCCAGAATTTAAAAAGGCATGGGATAAGCATGTGGGATCGCTTAGGAAAAGGAAGTATTAGGGGTTACAGAGGATGGGCAGACTGGATGGATCACGTGACCCTTATCTGCCATCATGTTTCTATGATTGATCACCAAACATTTTGGTATACAAAGATTATTATTACTGATAATGCAATTGATGTATGTAAACTAACTTCTAGTATTAGTGCTCGATACTACCATGACATAAATGTTATTGAATAGAATACAGCCGTGTATTAGATACCATATTATTTGATGTTTTAACTTATGTCTGAGAAAGTTTTACCTTATTTTTATTTGTTAATACCAGTCTCTTGGATTTACAGTTAAATAACAGATTTCAGCAACACAAAGCCATGATGTCCCCTTGATATATATATATAACATTTTTTGTAATCAACAACTTTATTCACTTTCTGAGCGGAACAGATAGTGACGTCACTACATATGAACCATAAATGAACAGCATCTTGACATCCTAGGAATAAGTGAAACCTGGCTAGATGAAAGTGGGGGATTACCACTGGTTGAATTATGCCCAACAGGTTTCATCATCCAACATCAACCAAGACCAGGAAGACTGGGTGGAGGGGTAGCAGTCTTGATTCTGGATACTATCAAACTATGCAGAATATTCATCCCCCGGCTACATGAATCAGAATCTCTTTTAATCCAACTCGAAGAGGAGAAACCAATCTGTCTGCTCATGATATACTGAGCACCTCGTAACAACACAGTATCTGTGCAAGAACTCCTAGACGATTACTCAAGTGATCCTGAATTACCTTAGGCTGGTGATCATGGGAGACTTCAATCTACACATCAAAATCCCAGATACCACCACAGCTGCCTTTCTGGACATGATGACAGCACTAGGATTTACACATGTGATCAATTCTCCAACTCACGAAAAGGGTCACATACTAGACCTGGTATTCTACAATGGGGTAGATATCCCAGAATTCTGGGATAACAGAATTGAAATATCACCCCATCATGATCAGACCATTTTCTAATTAAATTTTCCCTAAGTGACCACCTGAAACAAATGGCACTTCCCAGAGTTTGGAAGGAGATGAGAGACAAACACAAGCAGACCGCTGAGAATTTCCTAGAGGCCTTGGACTATCCACATGTGGATGAAATGACAACTACAGTGTCAGAACAAGTTGACATTTGGAATACACACTTAGCCAAGATCTTAGAGAAAACGGCACCACTAAAAACGGTCTTATGGCTCACTCACAAACGCTCACCTTGGTTTTCTTGAGAACTTCGGATCCTTAAACACGAAGGACGGAAACTGGAAAGGAGATGGCGTAAATCTCGCCTTGATGAAGACAGGCTAAACTGTAGGAAGCACATGGCAAAGTACCACCAAGCCTTAACAGCAACCAAAACACAGTATTTCTCTCAATGCATTGCACAGGCTGCCAATTCAACCAAGCAGTTCAGTATCGTAAACAGCCTACTACAACCCCCACAACAGAATCAGCCTTCCCAGTCTAAACTGAACTGCAATGATTTTGCTGCATACTTTGCCAACAAAATTAAAAATCTCCACCAGGATTTACAGGCAATCCCACCCAGTCACCCAGGGGTGCACAAACTCGCTCCCATCTGTCTCTGTCAGACTTTTAACCTAATGACAGAGGAGAGCCTTGACAAAATCCTAAGAGACCTTCGACCAACTACCCGCTCCCTCGACCTCTGCCCATCAAAGATAGTGCAGTAGGCAAGTAGGGGCCTTATAGAAGGCACCACAAAAATTGTGAACACCTCTCTTTCTAATGGGCAACTACCAACAGCATTAAAAAGGGCAGTGGTTCACCCTTTGCTAAAGAAAAACAACCTTGACCAGGACAAACTTGAAAGTTACAGGCCAGTATCCAACATCCCGTTTCTATGGAAACGTATAGAATAAACAGTCTGTGTTCAACTTAATGATTAGCTAGAAGAGAGAAACTAGCTAGATCCATGTCAATCTGGTTTCAGAACTGGTTATGGAACAGAAACGTTCTTCGTATCCCTACTAAATGAGCTTCACAGAAACCGAGACAAGGGATTTGCCTCAATATTAGTACTGCTAGATTTCTCAGCAGCTTTTGACACTGTGGATCATGATATCATGCTAGCACGACTAACAGAAACAGGTATCAGTGGAACAGTACTTGCCTGGTTCAGATCCTATCAGACAGGCAACAATCCATAATGTTTGGCAACCACTCATCTCCACCATGGACACTGACCTTCAGGGTACCACAAGGATCGATACCTATTCTGTTCAGTATCTACCAGAAGCCACTAGCTGAGCTGATTCGGTCAATGGACACTCAGTTCTACATCTATAAGGATGATGTGCAGCTACTCATACCCATTGAACCTGACTTACCTACAGCCTTCAATAAACTGATTACCTGTCTGACATCAATTCAAGAATGGGCTAAACACAACAAACTTTGCCTGAACCCAAGTAAAACCACTACTACTACTACTATTTAGCATTTTTATAGCGCTACAAGGCGTATGCAGCGCTGCACAAACATAGAAGAAAGACAGTCCCTGCTCAAAGAGCTTACAATCTAATAGACAAAAAATAAAGTAAGCAAATCAAATCAATTAATGTGTACAGGAAGGCGGAGAGGAGGGTAGGTGGAAGAGAGTGGTTACAAGTCAAAAGCAATGTTAAAGAGGTGGGCTTTCAATCTAGATTTAAAGATGGTCAAGGATGGGGCAAGACGTAGGGGCTCAGGAAGTCTATTCCAGGCCTAGGGTGCAGCGAGACAGAAGGAGTGAAGTCTGGAGTTGGCAGTAGTGGAGAAGGGAACAGATAAGAAGGATTTATCCAGGGAACGGAGTGCACGGGAAGGGGTGTAGGGAAGACGAGTATGGAGAGATACTGGGGAGCAGCAGAGTGAGTACAATAGGTCAGAAGAAGAAGTTTGAACAGGATGCAAAAACAGATAGGGAACCAGTGAAGCGACCTGAGGAGTGGGGTAGTATGAGTAAAGCGACCTTGAGGGAGACGAGACAAGACCAGTTTCCCATTTCCCACTCATACCCACCCACTGCTGCTCCTTGTGATATTGAGCAAGTCACTTAACCCTCCATTGCCTCAGGTATAAAATTAAATTGTGAGCCCTCCAGAGACAAGAAAATATCCATTGTACCTGAATGTAACTCACCTTCAGCTACTATTGAAAAAGGTGTGAGCAAAATCCAAATAAATAAATAAATAAGTAAATAATACCACTTCAACATGCTCCCTCCTACTCCAGCTTCTTATATCCCCATTCCAATTTCCATCCTTTGCACTCATTCCCTTTCCAATCATTTTTCCTTTGCCATTCATTCCCTCACCAGATACAGATCCTTCCCTGTCATTCACCTCATTCCATAACCCATTTTTGCTCTTACCCCCTACCCAATCACCCACTTCTCCTTCACATCTCCAGTCCTTCCATTTCAACCTTTTCTTACCAACTTCAAAGACTAACCCCTTAGCCTTTGTCTCACCCATGCCCTTCATCTCATCTCCTCTCCAAAGTTTTGCACCGTCTCAAATCCCTACTCTCATCTCCCAGCCTAAAATATACCTACTTATACCCTTCCACGTACAGGTCAATTCTATAAGGGGCCCTTTCACTAATCAGTGGTAGGGCTACCATGTGAGTAGCACGCACCAAAGTGGAACTACAGCAGGGGTAACACAGGCACCCTGCAGTAGTTTCGAAGTTGGTGCAAATGTTTCCCATGGTAGAAAATAATTTTCTATTTTCTACTACGGGGGCGCTCCTGGCGGCAATCGGCAGCGCGGCCACATTGCCATGTGCCGCCTAATTACGGCACTAGTAGCGCATGAGCCCTTACTGCTAGGCCAAAGGATGGCAGTAAGGGCTCAAACAGTAAACAGCTGCATGCTACATTTAATTTTAGCGCATGAAAATTTACTGCCCCACATATGTATTTGAGAGCTGCTTTTTGTTTCATTGCATTAGACTAAGTTATGGCTATCTGCTACCTTAATATGGAATAAAATATTACCAATGTTTCAAAGCTATCACTGAATCTGAGATTTCCTCCGCTAGCAGGGCCTTGCTTCCCTATCCACAGAGTGGTCCCAATCTCCCATCATTGCATGGCTCATGTATTGAAGTATGCTTCATGCCATCCACCCACATATTTGCACAGGTGGAAGAAAGTAAACAAACCCCACTCAAACGCACAAGCTGCATTTTATACCCAGTGTGATCATTACTCATTTTTAGTGATTGTACTTTACCTTGCGTTACCACTACAAAGATGAAAAATCTTCTCTGGGTACCTAACACAAGTGGCTATATACCTGACATCAAAATCCCCTTTGGGATGTACGAACTCCCCCTCAAATTACAGGTCAGGAACCTTGGAATACAGTTAGACTCAACACTTACTCTGACTCCCCAAATCCAAGCAACCTTCAAGAGCTGCTTCTACTATTTGCGACAGCTACGCTGCTTCTCTCCTTACATCAAGAAGGGAAATCTTATCCCAGTTGTGCATGCCGTGATAACATTGGATTACTGCAATGCACTATACAAAGGGCCTGTACCAGCTCCAGTTGATTTAGAATGCAGCAAAAACTTAATTGGCTACAAGTACAATACAGGGCTAAATTTAAAACTCTATGTCTGATCTTCAAGGCCCTGAGTACCTGAAGAATAGGATGATCTTCCACACACTGCCAAGGACACTAAGGTCCTCTCAAAGACTATCACTAACCACACCCTCTCCAAAAGACTTTACATGATGTGATACCCGCAAGCGAGCCTTCTCCGGAGTAGCCCCCACACTTTGGAATGCACTGCCTGAAAGACTCCGCTTAACACAAGACTATCTCTACTTCAGGAATCAGGTGAAAGCTTGGCTGTTCAACCAGGCCTTTAATAGAAGAAGTAACTAATGTGTTAGTCTCACTCACACACACAATGAGTGACTTGGGCTGCACATACTGCAGCGGGACATGTTTACCCACTCCTACCCTAGCTGAGATAACATTTAACCACCTCTTCAACCTAATGTGCAACTTTCTTTAAATCAGTCACCTTGCATTTTAACTCTTCTTACTCCCTTACCTTTCTATATGTTCCATCTTTGCTTTACCCTTCACTATCAATTATAATGTTCTATTAAATACTGTGTCGACATTGTAAGTAGTATACTATGCCAGACTGTATAATTTGAATATTTTGACTGCTGTAATTGCCTATTGCTCATGTTTGATCTATTCTTACTGTACACCACCTTGAGTGAATTCCTTCAAAAAGGCGATAAATCCAATTAATAATAATAATTATATACTACGTGAGAGATTTAAATAAAGCACAGCAGCATTCTAGTCGAGTTGTTATTTTTCGGACTACAGACAAGTTTTCACAAGTCTAGAGAAGAGTTCAAAGTGGTGAGCAGTGTTATATTGTTTGTCCATTGTGTGTTGGATTTAATGTTTAGAAGACGTAATAGTTTCAAGATGATTCACTTTTCTCACGCATCTTTTTTAGTTTTACAGTCCAAATTGCTTTCAGTGTATGTTGCTTGCACTTTTGGGTCATTCATTCAGTTCACGCTGTCTACCACTCACAGCATTATCATTATTATAAACTTTTTCCAATATACATTTCACTTACTCAACATTGTATGTATATTAATATAATTCTTATGAACTACAGTGCTCTCAATAAGAGATGATATTTGAATATGGAATTATTTTTCCTTGTAGTGATATTTGAGGGCATGAGGCTTTATTTGCAGTGCTTCTTACCATTGTTTTGTACCACAACAGAGAATGAGTCTTTTAAGTTATAATGATCTCATTTTTTGGTCTTTCATTCAGTATGACCATTCTCGTTGATTTGTCTTGGGGACTTTTTACTTTTAACTGCGACATTTAGTACATTTTACTAATGTATTTTTAACCCGATCACAAGCAGAACGGATAGTGGCGTCACTACACATACTACGTCAGAGATTCAAATACAGCACAGCAGTGCTCTAGTTATATTGTTACTTTTCAGACTACAGACAAGTTGTCACAAGTCTAGAGGAGAGTTCAGAGTAGTGAGCAGTTTTATAATTCACTCTTCCCGTGCATCTTTTTTATGGTTTTATATAATTCACTCTTCCCGTGCATCTTTTTTATATAATTCACTTCTTCCCGTGCATCTTTTTTTAAGTTTCTAGTTTTACAGTGTAAACTGTGCTTTTATCGTATTTTGCTTGCACTTTTGGGTCATTCATCCATTGCACGCTGTCTACCGTGCACAGCATCTATATGCATCTCACCCACTCTCTATTATTATTTTTTTTCTGTATATATGTCACCCACTTAATATTGTATTTATATATTTCATATGAGCCTCTATGCTCTCAAAAAGAGACTATATGAATATGAGATTGTTTTTCCTTATTTTGACATTTGCAGTGCTTCCAGCCATTTTTTTGAACTGCAACAGAGTAAGTTATAATGATCTTGTTTTTTGGTCTTTAATTCATTATGATCATTCTTATCGTACGTTGATTTGTCTTGGGGCCACTTTGCTTTTTTTTTTTTTTTCAAATTTTTAGAAGTCTTTATTGATCAGAATAAGCATAAAACATAATATGCTATACACAGCTCTAAACATAGTATTCCAAGTGAACCAACCAGAACAATGAATAAAAAACCGAAATTACCTTATAGAATTGTCAGACCCCCAGTAACACATTGTATACTTCAATTTTTTCGCCATTTTATTAGGACCCTTCCCACCCTCCCCCCACGTACTTAATTCCCCGTCTACCCCCCCCCCCCGAGTCTCCCTCCCTATACAACCCCCTACCCCCTCCCTCCCCTCCCAGACCAATCATCTATTGTAGCTAGCAATCAGTCAGAAATGGCAGCCACACTTGTTCCCATTTGGGAAGGGTTCTCCTTTTCTCGGCAATCAATCTCTCCATCTCACATATATATTTCACTTTCATGATCCATTCTGTCAGTGAGGGGACCTTCGAAGCCCTCCAATGCTTTGCCAGGTTTATCCGGGCTGCATGCAAGGCTCCCCGTACCAACATCCATTGGTGTGACTTTAAACCATCAGGCCTCTGCCCTAATATAAAAATCAAGGGATGCCACCGCACAGACCCTCCTGCCCATTTTTGAAGCCTACATTGAACTCCCCTCTAGTACCGCCTTCGCCTTACGACAGGTCCACCAAATGTGTCCCATGGTTCCTGTCTCCCCACACAACCACCAGCACGACCTTGTCACCGACGGGTACATGTGATGTAACCTTACCGGCGTAAGGTACCATCTATAAAAGACTTTGACTACATTCTCCTGCAAAGCTACTGATCTTACAGATTTCAATATACCTTTCTCCAACTGTTCCCAGCTTTTCTCTGGCAGAGTGAATTGTAACTCTTGTTCCCACCTCTTTCTATGTGTATTAGAGGGTCTGTGCCGGGCTCCTAGGTGTCGATATAAGGAAGCAATCAAACCACGTGTGGTCTTAAAGTCAACACACAGTAGCTCTAGGGGATGAGCCTCCCTCTTCATACATCCTACATAAGTGGGTCCTTGCATGAAATGTGTAATCTGTAAGTATGCATAACGGTCTTCCAACCTAAGTTTGTAGTCGTCCACCAGGTGCTCAAAGGGTATCACTGCTGTACCCACATGCAATTGCCCCCACAAGTCTAGTCCATTTTTCGCCCATCTGCTAAAGGTGGTGTCTCCCACCCCCGGGGGGAACTCCAGGTTATCCACTATTGG
The DNA here is from genome assembly GCF_901765095.1 of Microcaecilia unicolor. NCBI lineage: Eukaryota > Metazoa > Chordata > Amphibia > Gymnophiona > Siphonopidae > Microcaecilia > Microcaecilia unicolor. Next base: position 70,947,671 of record NC_044039.1, on the reverse strand, counting down.
CGCAAGTCCAGAGATTGGGGGCTGGCGATCCCCAACATAAGATCCCAGTAATAAAATGTAGCCTCTACCGCCAGAGGGAATTTATCGACTTGTCCCCTGTGTCGCGCTGGCAACCACATTAGGTGTCCTAGTTTACGGGATCCCACCAAGGTTTGCTCCATGTGAACCCATAATTTATGTTCATCACTGCGGAACCACTCCACTGCCGCCCGGGACTGTGCTGCACAATAATACCAAAAGAGGTTAGGTACCCCCAGGCCCCCCTCCTTTCTACTCTTATACAAAAGCACCCGTGGGAGTCTCGGTCTCTTCTGATTCCAAATGAACCTGTGTAAGCTATCCTGCAGACCTGATAGGAACGACCTGGACACTCACATGGGGATTACTTGAAATAAGTACAGTAAACGGGGTAATACGTTCATCTTAATTGTAGCGATTCGGCCAAACCAAGACAGCCCCATGTGTGACCAACGGCCCAGGTCTCCCAATATGTCTCTCTTAAGTCCTGGGTAGTTAACCTCAAAAGGTTCTGACAGGTGTTTAGGAATCTGCACCCCTAGGTACCGTATATCCTTTGTAGCCCATTTGAACGTGAAGGATGTCTTCAGCAATTCCACCACATTCGGCGAAACTCCCACAGTCATACCCACCGATTTGCTGGCATTCAACTTATATCCTGATATCCTGGTATAACCCTCTATCTCCCTCATCAAATTAGGGAGTGAAACCAATGGCTTTGTCAAATACAAGAGAACGTCATCAGCAAATAATGCAATTTTATGTTCCTGGGACCCAATCCAGACCCCTGTGATATCTACGTTCTCGCATATTGCCGCCGCCAGTGGCTCCATCGCCAAGGCAAACAACAAAGGAGACAGAGGGCACCCCTGTCTGGTGCTCTTCCCAACCCAAATGCCCCTGAGTTCCCCCCATTTATCCTCACACAGGCTTGTGGGGATGAGTAAAGTGATTGAATCCAGGATCTGTAGTACTGACCTATCCCCACTCGTTGTAGCACTTTGTCCAGGTATCCCCAATGAACCCTGTCAAAGGCTTTCTCCGCATCAAATCCTAACAGTACTACCGGAGTAGCCTTTACTTGTGCACTATGTAACAAGTTCAACGTTCTGCTTATGTTGTCCATAGCCTGTCTCTTGATTACAAACCCGACCTGATCTGGATGAATTAAGGAGGGGAGTACCTCGCCCAGGTGGTTAGCTAGCACCTTTGCCATGATCTTGACATCAGCGTTAAGTATCGAGATAGGGCGATAGGACGCACATTTTACCGCGTCTTTTCCTGGTTTTGGGATGACCGCCACCCAGGCCTCCATCATGATTGGGGAGCCTAGACCCCTCCCTCACTGAGTTAATAACCGTCACCAAGTATGGAGCCAGTTCCCCCCCAAAGGTCTTAAAGAATTCGTTAGTGTATCCATCCAGGCCTGGGGCCTGTGATTTAATAACCTGGAGCACTTCGGTTACCTGGACCGGCACCTCCAGGTCCCTCCTCTGTTGTTCTGACAACACTGACATACCCCTATTTTGCAAGTATTGGTCTATCTCCCCGGTCTGTACAGCGGCATCCTCTCTATATAGTGACTCATAGTATTGAGCAAACCGCTCTCTGATCAAAGCCGAGGTCTGCACCATGGTGCCCCTGTCATCTTTCACTCGCAAAATTTGCCTGTCCACCCTCAACTTCCACAATTTGTTAGCCAGTATCCTTCCCGGTTTGTTAGAGCTTTCATAGTACACCTGTTTTAATCTGGCATGGAGCCTTCGGTAGTCAGACACAGAGCCCGTGGCCCTGTATCTGTCCTCCAACTCCCCCAGCCGCACCATATACTGGGCCAGTCGAGCCTTCTGCATCTTCGCCCTTTGACTTGCACACTTAATGAAATAGCCCCTTGCCACCGCCTTGAATGCGTTCCAGACTGTACCCACTGTGGGGCCAGAGTCCTTTTAATGTCAAAGTATTCCTTCAGGACTGGAACAAATCTATTCACAATGTCCGGGTCTTGCAACAAACAATTGTTAAGGGACCATCTTCTATCTCTAAGCTCCACCCGCAAAGATGGAATGGTCTGATCTGATCTGAAATTGTGATATGACCTATGGAGGATTCCTCCCCCTCACTGAGCAAAGTCTTGTCAACAAAAATATAGTCCAATCTGGAATAGGATGAGTGCACCCGAGAGTAGAACGTATAGTCCCTCCCTCTAGGGTGTCCCAGTCTCCACAAGTCACTCAGACCCAAACCCTCCACCACATTTTTCAGAGCCTGGGACACTCTGTTGTCACTTGAGGCAGGAGATGTAGTTCTGTCAAGGACGGGGCGCATGGTCGCATTGAAATCCCCTGCCACCAGCACCCTGCCCCCGGCAAACACCTGCAAATTCCTCTGAAGCCGCTGGAAGAAGCGCTCCTGCCTCTCATTAGGGGCGTATACGCATGCCAATGTACATTCCTCCTGTTCCAACATTACATGTAAAAAGAGTTCTCCGAGGACAAGCAGGCTGCTTGTTCTCACGACTGGGTGACGCCCGCGGCAGCCCCATCAACCGGAAGAAGCTTCGCGGGCGGTCCGCACGCAGGGCACGCCCACCGCGCATGCGCGGCCGTCTTCCCGCCCGTGCATGACCGTTCCCGCCAGTCTTTTCTTTTCCGCGCCTGGAGAGAGATGTGTCGCACATCTCTCTCTTCGTCAGCCCCGGAAAACCGTCGCGTTGTTCGCGAACCTTCTTTGTTTTTTTCCTTGTTGTTGTCGCGCGTTCCGCTAGGGTTTTTCTCTTGTTAAAAAAAAAAAAAAAAAAAGAGAACACGCTGTTTTTTCCCTCGTTTTCTAGCGGGGGCGTCGCGTTGCGGCCTTGTGGCTGCGCGGTCGATTATTTTTTTGAGGTGTGATTTTACTGCCACCATCGACGACTTTGATTTCGCCGACGCGATTTTTCCGTCGATGTCCTCGACGGTCCCGAGTGGATTTAAAAAGTGTGGTCGGTGCGGCAGGCCTATCTCGCAGACCGACACCCACGCTTGGTGCCTCCAGTGCCTCGGGCCGGAGCACGATACCAAGTCGTGTACTTTGTGTCTTGGTCTCCGGAAACGGACTCAAGTTGCGAGGCAAGTTCTTCGGGCCCGTATTTTTGGAACTTGCGCCGGCCCCTCGACGTCGACTTCGACGGCATCGGTATCGACGGCCGGTTCTTTGGTACCGGTATCGATGTCCGCGAAATCGGCACCGATGGCATCGACCCCAGGAGCACAGGTCCCGTCGGCCCGCCGGTCCTCCGGTGAGGGTAGGGGTGAGAGGCCGCGTGGGCAGTCGGCCCCGGTCACTCCCTCTGCTCATGGCCCTCGGGACCGAACCCTGTCTGATCCGGCCCCTCAAGACCGAGGGGGATCGACCTCCTCCTCCTCCATACCACCTAGCGCCGATGACGGGCACCGCAAGAAGCCAAGGAAGCACCGCCATCGGTCGCCATCGATGCACCCGGCCTCCGGCGCCGGAGAGGAGTCGACGCCGGGTAAGCGTCAGCGTCGAGAGGAGAGGTCCCCCTCGGTAGTGGAGGTACCGACGCGTCAGGGTCCTAGCACTTTGGTGCAGTCTCCTGGACCCGAGCAGCTTCCGGCACCGACGCCTCTACCGGCCCCCCCGTCTTTCCCGGCAGCGGACCTGGACGAGTGCCTCCGAGCCATCCTTCCGGGGATCCTGGAAGGGCTGATGCGCCAGGCTGTGCCGGCGCCGGGGGTGCTTGCGCCCTCGGCGCCGTTGACTGTGGCGCCGGAGAGCTCTAGCCTGGTGCCGAGGCCTTCGACTCCGACGCCGGTCTCGACCGCCACGCAGGTGGAGTCCACGTCGACGTCGATGGAGGGAGCTTCGTCCCCACCGGTGAGGGAGTCCACCGCTCGACGACACCGAGGCCTCGGTGCCTCGACGTCAAGTCGGGCCCGGTTGAGGAATCAGCTACATGAGCTTATGTCCGATACCGAGGAAGAGGCCTCGTGGGGGGAGGAGGAGGACCCCAGATATTTCTCCTCAGAGGAGTCTGTGGGCCTTCCCTCCGACCCCACGCCTTCACCTGAGAGGAAGCTCTCGCCTCCTGAGAGCCTCTCCTTTGCCTCCTTTGTCAGGGACATGTCTATATGCATTCCCTTCCCCGTGGTCTCTGTGGACGAGCCGAGGGCTGAGATGCTCGAGGTCCTCGACTATCCATCACCACCTAGAGAGTCCTCCACGGTGCCGTTGCACAATGTCCTCAAAGAGACACTGCTCCGGAACTGGATGAGACCATTATCTAATCCCACCATTCCCAAGAAAGCGGAGTCCCAGTACAGAATCCACTCGGACCCAGAGTTAATGCGGCCCCAATTGCCCCATGGCTCGGCGGTCGTGGATTCTGCTCTCAAGAGGGCACGGAGTTCGAGGGATACCGCCTCAGCGCCCCCGGGGCGGGAGTCTCGCACTCTGGACTCGTTTGGGAAGAAGGCCTACCAATCTTCCATGCTCATGACCCGCATCCAGTCTTACCAGCTCTACACGAGCATCCACATGCGGAACAATGTGAAGCAACTGGCAGACCTGGTCGATAAGCTCCCGCCGGAGCAGTCCAGGCCTTTTCAGGAGGTGGTCAGGCAGCTGAAGGCGTGCAGAAAGTTCCTGTCCAGGGGTATCTATGACACCTGTGACGTGGCGTCTCGTGCTACGGCCCAAGTTATAGTGATGCGCAGGCTCTCATGGCTGCGTGCCTCTGACCTGGACAACCGCACCCAGCAGAGACTGGTTGACGTCCCTTGCCGGGGGGATAATATTTTTGGTGAGAAGGTCGAGCAGCTGGTGGACCAACTGCATCAGCGGGAAACCGCCCTCGACAAGCTCTCCCACCGGGCGCCTTCAGCATCCACCTCAGCAGGTGGACGTTTTTCCCGGGCCCGGCAGGCTGCGCCCTATGCTTTTACCAAGCGTAGGTACACCCAGCCGGCTCGAAGGCCTCGACAGGTACAGGGACAGCCCCAGCGCGCTCGTTCTCGTCAACAGCGTGCGCCTAAGCAGCCCCCTGCGCCTCCACAGCAAAAGCCGGGGACGGGCTTTTGACTGGATCCACGGGAACATAGCCGCCATCAAAGTGTCCGTGCCGGACGATCTGCCGGTCGGAGGGAGGTTAAAATTTTTTCACCAAAGGTGGCCTCTCATAACCTCCGACCAGTGGGTTCTCCAAATAGTGCGGTGCGGATACGCCCTAAATTTGGCCTCCCTTCCACCAAATTGTCCTCCGGGAGCTCAATCCTTCAGCTCCCATCACAAGCAGGTACTTGCAGAGGAACTCTCCGCCCTTCTCAGCGCCAATGCGGTCGAGCCCGTACCACCCGGGCAAGAAGGGCAGGGATTCTATTCCAGGTACTTCCTTGTGGAAAAGAAAACAGGGGGGATGCGCCCCATCCTAGACCTGAGAGGCCTGAACAAATTCCTGGTCAAAGAAAAGTTCAGGATGCTTTCCTTGGGCACCCTTCTGCCAATGATTCAGAAAAACGATTGGCTATGTTCCCTGGATTTAAAGGACGCATACACTCACATCTCGATACTGCCAGCTCACAGACAGTATCTCAGATTCCGCCTGGGCGCACGGCACTTTCAGTATTGTGTGCTGCCCTTTGGGCTCGCCTCTGCCCCACGGGTGTTTACAAAGTGCCTCGTGGTGGTTGCGGCGTATCTACGCAAGCTGGGAGTGCACGTGTTCCCATATCTCGACGATTGGCTGGTCAAGAACACCTCGGAGGCAGGAGCCCTCCGGTCCATGCAGTGCACTATTCAACTCCTGGAGCTGCTGGGGTTTGTTATAAATTACCCAAAGTCCCATCTCCAGCCAACCCAGTCTCTGGAATTCATAGGAGCTCTGCTGAATACCCAGACTGCTCAGGCCTTCCTTCCCGAAGCGAGGGCCAACAACCTCCTGTCCCTGGCTTCGCAGACCAGAGCGTCTCAGCAGGTCACAGCTCGGCAGATGTTGAGACTTCTGGGCCATATGGCCTCCACAGTCCATGTGACTCCCATGGCTCGTCTTCACATGAGATCTGCTCAATGGACCCTAGCTTCCCAGTGGTTCCAAGCCACCGGGAATCTAGAAGATGTCATCCGCCTCTCCACCAGTTGCCGCACTTCACTGCTCTGGTGGACCATTCGGACCAATTTGACCCTGGGACGTCCATTCCAAATTCCGCAGCCCACGAAAGTGCTGACGACGGATGCATCTCGCCTGGGGTGGGGAGCTCATGTCGATGGGCTTCACACCCAGGGTCTGTGGTCCCTCCAGGAAAAGGATCTGCAGATCAACCTCCTGGAGCTCTGAGCGATCTGGAACGCACTGAAGGCTTTCAGAGATCAGCTGTCCTGCCAAATTATCCAAATTCGGACAGACAATCAGGTTGCAATGTATTACACCAACAAACAGGGGGGCACCGGATCTCGCCCCTTGTGTCAGGAAGCCGTCGGGATGTGGCGTTGGGCTTGCCAGTTCGGCATGCTCCTCCAAGCCACATACCTGGCAGGTGTAAACAACAGTCTGGCCGACAGGCTGAGCAGAGTCATGCAACCGCACGAGTGGTCGCTTCATTCCAGAGTGGTACGCAAGATCTTCCGAGAGTGGGGCAACCCCTCGGTAGACCTTTTCGCCTCTCAGACCAACCACAAGCTGCCTCTGTTCTGTTCCAGACTTCAGGCACACAGCAGGCTAAGGCGAAAAGGTCTACCGAGGGGAGAGGGTTCTGGCGCGCTTTCTGCCATAGCTGCTCCTTGCTCCCATATGTTGTAAATCTGACCACAATATCTCGCGGTCTGTTGTCTCTTGGTTTCCCCAAGGCTCTGTGGGCTCTGTCAATGCCCATCGCTCCCGCATCAAAGCTTTCTCCCATCATCTGGGAACAAATGGCGCGCACCACCGCCGGGATGTCTTCCATACCTCCAGCCTCTGGAACTCCGCGGAAGCGAAGATTCTGCCTGCGCCCTCTATTCTCTATATCATCCAAATGATATTGTAACTCTTCTGCCATTGTGGTCAGTCTCTTGTCTATTTCTTCATTCTTTTCAGCCTGCTCATCCGCTCTTTCTTCTAGCGCCTCCACCCTGCCCCCCAGCTCTCGGAGATCAACACTCAAGGCGTCCACGTGCTCGAGGATCTCCTATTTTGAAGCCAGTATTTCAGCTCGGATCGCATCGAAGCATTTCTTCAGTTCCAATGGGGCCGCTGTAGTAGAAGCAGGAACCTCTCGCTCCTCTCTGTGGGCAGGCAGCTCCGGTTCAGAAGCGTTCCGCGACTTCGGGGATGCAGGGTGTGACAGGCCCCTCGCCAGCTGCCTCGTGGACAAACGCTCTCCATCCCTTAGCGAACCGCCGCTTTTTTTTGCTCATTTTGGCAGGGCGCCGCGATCTACCCCTTTCCGCTATGTTTTCACTTGGGGGGGCGATGCGAATGACCGCAGTTGGCGCTGATTTAGGGTGAGGAGGTGCGGAGCTTGAGAATCAGGCGGCCATTCCATCTCGTGACGTCACTTCCTCCGGGGCCACTTTGCTTTTAACAGCGACTTTCAGCATACTTAACTAACATTTATATATTTTTGACTTGATCAGTATTGAAATTATACTCCGTGTAGCTTTTGTTTGTAGATAGAATTTGGCGTACTTCACTAGAGCAAGTGATACAGATAGATCAATCCACACAACATAAGAAGGTACATCAATGTTTTTAATTCTGGGGTTCCAGTTTATTATTACTATACCATCATTATAATTATGTTGTTCTGTTCATAATGATGATAGTATTGTAAATTCAATTGTTTGTTTATTACATTTGTACCCCGCGCTTTCCCACATATAGCAGGCTCAATGCGGCTTACATAGTAAAAAAAAGTAAATAGAATTACAAAGTCTTAAAGGAGATTATACGAATTATTGTAAATGTAATAATAATAGGGTAAAGGATAAGTAAATTGAGCATTTGAGCGTAGAGGGGAAAGAAAATGGGGAGGGAAGGCATAGGAAGGATGGGAAGGAAAAGATTACTGTACTATGATTCAAACAGCAAGAACTCTACTTATGAATAGCCAGCACTACAACACCATACACTTACTCCTGGTCAAACAGAAGAAGTGGGACTGCTACAGATCTCTACACAAATTACATGCAAACAGAATACTGTATCTTGGTCACAGCCAAAACATAGCTAAACAGGAGGCTGCTCTGTGGATCCACTGGGTGCTGAGCATCCCTGATATTGAGAAAACGCCTTCCTGGATCCAATGTGCCTGGCACCCCCAATCATTTTGAAACACTGACACTTCTGCACGGATAGACCAGTAGCTCTGGAAAGCTTTGTGTTTTCAGTCTTCAGAGCCTCTAGGTAAAGTTGCAGGAGCTGTTTGGACTGGCGCTCTTCCTCTCTACGGTCCAAGACCCACTGGAGGCTTCTCTGCAGTGACTGCACCTTGAGCTGATTTTGTGCCAGCTCCTGGCATGGCACATCAACAAGACTCTGGAGCTCTTCCTCAGACATCAGGATAATGCTGGATAAGTCTTGTTTCAGCTGCCTGGCCAAACACTTCCACTTTGGCAGAGCACCACTGTCCATTTCATCTTCAGCTTCTGAGTCTCTGGAAAGCCAAGCTGGGCACACACCTATAGTGCTGGAAGCCCAGGTCTCATTCTTGCACAGGAACATGAATTTAGTGTTCTGTGGTAGTCATTGAAAGTACTCTTCATCCTCCACTACGGTTCCATGAGTGACAGACTGGACAGGTTCACACATCAGAACTGCCCATGTCAACCCGTATAGCAACATGGAACATAGGGGGAATAACGTCCCCAATCAAGCGTTCTAAGATACTTACTGCCTTGCGCAGACACAAGGTTGATATAGCTTGCATACAAGAAACGAGACTTACAGATCTAGAACACCAGAAATTACAAAGAACATGGGTGGGAGAGGTTTTTGCTAACGCCGCGCAAGGGAGAAGAGGGGGAGTAGCAGTGCTGTTTAGGAAAGGGGTACCATATAAAGCATCTCTGATAGCCAAAGTAATACAAGGGAATTATTTACTTCTCCAAATCTGGTTAAAGGGGCTGGAATTTCATCTGTTAGTAGTGTATGGCCCTAATAAACAAGATCCAGAGTTCTATCAGTCACTGACGCAATTATGTTTACAACTGAAAGGGAAACCATTGATATTACTGGGAGATTTGAACTTAGTTATGCACGTGGACATGGACTGTACAAGTCCAACCTCACCACATTACATGGGATATATGTCTTTCTCCGAGGACAAGCAGGCTGCTTGTTCTCACTGATGGGTGACGTCCATGGCAGCCCCTCCAACCGGAACACTTTCTAGCAAAGTCCTTTGCTAGTCCTCGCGCGCCGATGCGCACCGCGCATGCGCGGCCGTCTTCCTGCCCGAACCGGCTCGTGCCGGCCAGTCTTCTTTTGTCCGCGCTCGGTACGGTCGTGTTTCGCCGTTCGCGCCCCAAAGTTGACCTCGCGCGTCATTTTATCGACTTCGTTCTATAAAAAAAAAAAAGGTGTCGGAAGGAGACCTTTATGGTTTTCTCCCTTCCTGTACTTCCAGTCTTTGCCCCGGTAAGTTTTCTTTCGTCGTCGGGGTAGGCCCTATTTAGGCCTCGGTCGAAGTTTTTCTTCCCCCTATTTTTGCAGTGCCATTTTCGCCATTTCGAGTTTTGATCTCGCCGGCGCGATTTTTCCGCCCATGACATCGAAGTCTTCCAGCGGCTTCAAGAAGTGCACCCAGTGTGCCCGGGTAATCTCGCTCACTGACAGGCACGCGTTGTGTCTTCAGTGTCTGGGGGCTGGGCACCGCCCTCAGGCCTGTAGTCTGTGTTCCCTTTTACAAAAGCGGACTCAGGTAGCGAGGTTAGCTCAGTGGAACATTTTGTTCTCGGGCTCTTCGTCGGCATCGGCACCGGGAGTATCGACTGCTTCGACGTCGTCGGCGCCTGGACCTTCATCTTCGCCCCCGATTGCATCGAGGCATCGGCCCTCTGCATCGGGGCGACATCGGCGTCGGTATCGAGACCTCCTCGGCTGCTGATGTCGTCGGACGGTGGTGCTTCGTCTGGAGTGCAGGTGAGGGCTGTCCATTCCCCTGCTGGTGGCGGTGATTCTTCGGGTGGGTCTCCCCCCATTCCGAGGGCTCCTGCGGTACAGCCCCCCCGAGACCGACCTCCTTCGGTCTCGGCCCCGAGGAAGCGACGGCTGGATTCTACGTCCTCCTCGTCGGTGCCGGGAAGCTCCGGTGACATGCTTCGTCCCAAGAAGTCGAAGAAGCATCGTCACCGGTCCCCTTCCCGTGTCGGCACTGAGAGCTCTGGGTCACCGAGGGAGTCGGCACCCAGTAGGCATCGGCACCGAGAGGACCGCTCTGTTCAAGAGGTGTCGATGCGCTCCCCTTTGGACAGCCCGGAACAGCCTCCACACCCGGAACAGACTCTGACATTGACGCCTGCATCGGCTTCCATGCCTTTTTCTACAGCCGCTCTGAACGAGAGTCTCTGGGCCGTTCTCCCAGAGATCCTGGGAGAGCTGTTGCGCCCTACCCCTCTGGTACCGGGGGTGCTTGCGCCCCCGGTACCGTCGAGCGAGGCGCCAGCTGGCCCATTGCCCGAGGTGAGGTCTCCGGCGTCGGTGCCGCGTGCGGTACCGACTGCGGTAGCCTCCCAGGAAGGCTCCCCGACTACGTCGGCGGAGGGAGCTTCGCCGGTGCGGGCGAGGGAGTCTACCTCTCGACGCTCCCACCGTGGCCGTGGTTCCACGGAGTCGAGCCGGGCACGGTTGCAGACACAGGTCCGTGAACTTGTGTCTGACACCGATGGTGAGGCCTCGTGGGAAGAAGAAGAAGACATCAGATATTTCTCTGACGAGGAGTCTGAGGGTCTCCCTTCTGATCCCACTCCCTCTCCTGAAAGACAGCTTTCTCCCCCCGAGAGTCTGTCTTTCGCTTCCTTTGTCCGGGAGATGTCTACGGCCATCCCCTTCCCGGTGGTTGTGGAGGACGAGCCCAGGGCTGAAATGTTTGAGCTCCTGGACTATCCTTCTCCACCTAAGGAAGCGTCCACAGTACCCATGCATCATGTCCTCAAAAAGACATTGCTGGCGAACTGGACCAAGCCATTAAGTAATCCCCACATCCCCAAGAAGATTGAGTCCCAGTACCGAATCCATGGGGACCCAGAGCTGATGCGCACTCAGTTGCCTCACGACTCTGGAGTTGTGGATTTGGCCCTAAAGAAGGCCAAGAGTTCTAGGGAGCATGCTTCGGCGCCCCCGGGCAAGGACTCTAGAACCTTGGACTCCTTGGGAGGAAGGCCTACCATTCTTCTATGCTCGTGGCCAAAATTCAGTCGTACCAGCTCTACACGAGCATACACATGCGGAACAATGTGCGGCAGTTGGCGGGCTTGGTGGATAAGCTCCCCCCTGAGCAAGCCAAGCCTTTCAGGAGGTGGTCAGGCAGCTGAAGGCGTGCAGAAAATTCCTGGCCAGAGGGGTGTATGACACCTTTGATGTTGCGTCCAGGGCCGCTGCTCAAGGTGTGGTGATGCGCAGACTCATGGCTGCGTGCCTCCGACCTGGAGAATAGAATCCAGCAGCGGATTGCGGACTCGCCTTGCCGTGCGGATAATATTTTTGGAGAAAAAGTCGAACAGGTGGTAGAGCAGCTCCACCAGCGGGACACCGCATTAGACAAGATTTTTTGGGGGAAGGAAGACTGTTCCCTACTCTTCTGGCAAGCGTAGGTACAATCCTCCTTCTCGACAGCCTACGGCCCAGGCTAAGCCCCAGCGCGCGCGCTCTCGTCAGCAGCGTGCACCTCAGCAAGGCCCCTCGGCTCCCCAGCAAAAGCAAGGGACGAGCTTTTGACTGGCTCCAGCAGAGCATAGCCGACATACAAGTGTCAGTGCTGGGCGACCTGCCAGTCGGAGGGAAGTTGAAAGCTTTTCACCAAAGGTGGCCTCTCATAACCTCCGATCAGTGGGTTCTCCAAATAGTCCGGCAAGGATACACCCTCAATTTGGCCTCAAAACCTCCAAATGTCCACCGGGAGCTCAGTCTTACAGCTTCCAGCACAAGCAGGTACTTGCAGAGGAACTCTCCGCCCTTCTCAGCGCCAATGCGGTCGAGCCCGTGCCATCCGGGCAAGAAGGGCTGGGATTCTATTCCAGGTACTTCCTTGTGGAAAAGAAAACAGGGGGGATGCGTCCCATCCTAGACCCAAGGGCCCTGAACAAATATCTGGTCAAAGAAAAGTTCAGGATGCTTTCCCTGGGCACCCTTCTCCCCATGATTCAGGAAAACGATTGGCTATGCTGTCTGGACTTGAAGGACGCCTACACACACATCCCGATACTGCCAGCTCACAGACAGTATCTGCGATTTCAGCTGGGCACACGTCACTTCCAGTACTGTGTGCTACCCTTTGGGCTCGCTTCTGCGCCCAGAGTGTTCACGAAGTGCTTGGCTGTAGTAGCAGCGGCACTTCGCAGACTGGGGGTACACGTGTTCCCATATCTCGACGATTGGCTGGTGAAGAACACATCCGAGGCAGGAGCCCTGCAGTCCATGCAGATGACTATTCGCCTCCTGGAGCTACTGGGGTTTGTGATAAATTATCCAAAGTCCCATCTTCTCCCAGTGCAGAAACTCGAATTCATAGGAGCTCTGCTGGATTCTCGGACGGCTCATGCCTATCTCCCAGAGACGAGAGCCAACAACTTGTTGTCCCTTGTCTCGCGGGTGTGAGCGTCCCAGCAGATCACAGCTCGGCAGATGTTGAGATTACTGGGCCACATGGCCTCCACAGTTCATGTGACTCCCATGGCCCGCCTTCACATGAGATCTGCTCAATGGATCCTAGCTTCCCAGTGGTTTCAGGCTGCTGGGGATCTAGAAGACGTGATCCACCTGTCCACGAGTTTTCTCAAATCCCTGTATTGGTGGACAATTTGGTCCATTTTGACGCTGGGACGTCCTTTCCAAATTCCTCAGCCACAAAAAGTGCTGACCACGGATGTGTCTCTCCTGGGGTGGGGAGCTCATGTCGATGGGCTTCACACCCAAGGAAGCTGGTCCCTCCAGAAACGCGATCTGCAGATCAATCTCCTGGAGTTATGAGCGATCTGGAACACTCTGAAGGCTTTCAGAGATCGGCTGTCCCACCAAATTATCCAAATTCAGACAGACAACCAGGTTGCCATGTACTACGTCAACAAGCAGGGGGGCACCGGATCTCGCCCCCTGTGTCAGGAAGCCGTCAGCATGTGGTTCTTGGCTCGCCATCACGGCATGGTGCTCCAAGCCACATATCTGGCAGGCGTAAATAACAATCTGGCCGACAGGTTGAGCAGGATTATGCAACCTCACGAGTGGTCGCTCAATTCCCGTGTAGTGCACCAGATCTTCCAAGCGTGGGGCACCCCCTTTGTGGATTTCTTCGCATCTCGAGCCAACCACAAAGTCCCTCAGTTCTGTTCCAGGCTTCAGGCCCACGGCAGACTGGCATCGGATGCCTTCCTCCTGGACTGGGGGGAGGGTCTGCTGTATGCTTATCCTCCCATACCTCTGGTGGGGAAGACTTTGTTGAAACTCAAGCAAGACCGAGGCACCATGATTCTGATTGCTCCTTTTTGGCCGCGTCAGATCTGGTTCCCTCTTCTTCTGAAGTTGTCCTCCGAAGAACCGTGGAGATTGGAGTGTTTTCCGACCCTCATCACATAGGACGAAGGGGCGCTTCTGCATCCCAACCTCCGGTCCCTGGCTCTCACAGCCTGGATGTTGAGAGCGTAGACTTTTCCTCTTTGGGTCTGTCAGAGGGTGTCTCCCACATCTTGCTTGCTTCCAGGAAAGATTCCACTAAGAGGAGTTACTTCTTTCTATGGAGGAGGTTTGCCGTCTGGTGTGGCAGCAAGGCCCTAGATCCTCGCTCTTGTCCTACACAGACCCTGCTTGAATACCTTCTGCACTTGTCTGAGTCGTGTCTCAAGACCAACTCTGTAAGGGTTCACCTTAGTGCAATCAGTGCATACCATTACCGTGTGGAAGGTAAGCCGATCTCAGGACAGCCTTTAGTTGTTCACTTCATGAGAGGTTTGCTTTTGTCAAAGCCCCCTGTCAAGCCTCCTCCAGTGTCATGGGATCTCAATGTCATTCTCACCCAGCTGATGAAACCTCCTTTTGAGCCACTGAACTCCTGCCATCTGAAGTACTTGACCTGGAAGGTCATTTTCTTGGTGGCAGTTACTTCAGCTCGTAGAGTCAGTGAGCTGCAGGCCCTGGTAGCCCAATTGACCATGGTTGTTGTTTTGAGTGAGCCTGGGGGCTAGGGATACCCCATCAGTGAGAACAAGCAGCCTGCTTGTCCTCGGAGAAAGCGAATGCTACATACCTGTAGAAGGTATTCTCCGAGGACAGCAGGCTGATTGTTCTCACAAACCCGCCCGCCTCCCCTTTGGAGTTGTGTCTTCCCTTCTCTTGTCTTGCTGCATATGAGACTGGCCGGCACGAGCCGGTTCGGGCGGGAAGACGGCCGCGCATGCGCGGTGCGCATCGGCGCGCGAGGACTAGCAAAGGACTTTGCTAGAAAGTGTTCCGGTTGGAGGGGCTGCCGTGGACGTCACCCATCAGTGAGAACAATCAGCCTGCTGTCCTCGGAGAATACCTTCTACAGGTATGTAGCATTCGCTATCATGCTCCCTCAAGTGTCACAAACATTAGACTGTGTTTTGCTTAGAAAGTTGATTGTCAGGTTTTTACTGTCATTGTACATATCTTTTTTTATATGATTTACAATTTTTTCATATACTTTATAAGATTTATATATATCATTAAGTTATTTATATTGTCATTATTATTAACTTTTTTTTACATTTTTATGTACTACTTTAGCAGTTAACTATTTATAATGTTTTTAGAAAGGAGGTATTGATGCCCCTGTACAAGTCGGTGAGGCCCCACCTGGAGTATTGTGTTCAGTTTTGGAGGCCATATCTTGATAAAGATGTAAAAATTGAAGCGATGCAAAGAAAAGCTACAAAAATGGTATGGGATTTGCGTTACAAAACGTATGAGGAGAGACTTGCTGACCTGAACATGTATACCCTGGAGAAAACGAGAAACAGCAGTGATAAGATACAGACGTTCAAATATTTGACAGGTATTAATCTGCAAACGAACCTGTTCCGGAGACGGGAAGGCGGTAGAACTAGAATACATGAAATGAGGTTGAAGGGGGGGCAGACTCAAGAAAAATGTCAGGAAGCATTTTTTCATGGAGAGAGTGGTGGATACTTGGAATGCCCTCCCGTGGGAGGTGGTGGAGATGAAACGGTAACGGAATTCAAAATGCGTGGGATAAACATAAAGGAATCCTGTTTAGAAGGAATGAATCCTCAGAATCTTAGCGGAGATTGAGTGGCAGCACCGGTGATTGGGAGGCGGGGCTAGTACTGGGCAGACTTATATGGTCTCTGCCCAGAAAATGGTAGATACAAATCAAGGTCAGGTATGCATTATAAAGTAGCGCATATATCTTATTGGGCAGACTGGATGGACCATACAGGTCTTTTTCTGCTATCACCTACTAAGTAAGTAAGTATGCATAGACTGCTAAGGCAGGCCAGTGGGACGAAACACGGCTGTATCGAGTCATTGTTGTTGACCAATAAATCCTTTAGACCAGTACAGCATCATCGGTTTATTGAGTCACCTTCGCTGTCTCCTTAATTTCATCTCTGTGAGGTTTCTGTATTTCTGTCACATAGTTGTGTATGTCCATTCTCAACTACAGCCACCAGAAATTTGAGAAGTGATCTCCAACATCCCTTGAACTCCAAGGTGGTTGAAGATCTTGGACTCATGCTATACCGTGTCCCAGAGTCGCTTGGGTACCACTGTCTTACCCAGAGGAACTGGTATAGAAACAGCTGCTTGGATCTTGGCTGAACCCAGATGGTCTGAAAATCAGGACTCTTGTCTTCATGCTCAAAGGATCGGGCAAGGACATCAGCCTGTATATTTTTCTCAGCCGGATGGAAGACTACCCAAAAGTCAAACTGAGAAAAAAAGAGATACCATTGAATGGGGATTGGGCTTTCAAGCTTCCTGAAAATATAGCAGATTCTTGTGGTCTGTGATCACAGTGATTGGATATGTGGCTCCCTCCAGAAGGTGATACCATTCTTCCAGTGCCATCTTGATGGTTAACAACTCCTGACCTCAAATAGTGTAATTTTTTTATGCAGGTACAAATTTCTTGCAAGAGAAAGCACAAGTTAACAATTTACCCTTGGTGTTGGATTGCGAGAGGATGGCCTAGGCACCAGTGGAAGAAGCATTGACTTCTACAAAAAAGGGCTTCTCAGCATCAGGATGATGAAGTACTGGAGCTGCAGTGAAGGCTTGTTTCAGGAGGTCAAAAGCTAATATCGCCTCCTCAGACCAGTCCCAAGTGTTCACCTCAATACAGACACAAATTCAGTGACCTACATTTCTGCTTCTCCAGTTCAGAAAGGGTCAAATGGTCCACTTGCATAGGCTCTTCTGGGTCAGAAGGTGTAGAGTCCTTGGTCGGGGCACGCTGGAAACTAGATGAACTGCCTTGCTGGAGGATTGCCGTTCCCAAGCCCATTTTGAAACTGAATGTCCACCCGGTTACAAAGGCAGATGAGGTCATCCAGTGACCAAGGAAGATTCTGTCCAGCCAATTAATCTTTTATTTGGGGCGCCAATCCTGGCTAGAAAATCTCCACCAGGCTGCTGCTGTTCCAAATTAGCTCTGCAGCTAAATTGCAAAACTGGATGGCATAATTGCCAAGAGTTTGAGACCTTGTCTTGGCTTCAGGAGCTTGGAAGCCGTGGAGGAGGCCTTTCCCGGTTCCTCGAAGACGCTCTGGAGTTGCTCAAGGAAACCATTCAGGTTATTAAGTACGGGGTCATTTCATTCCCAGAATGGAGATGCCCAAGCAAGGGCTAGCCCGACAGTAGGAGTATGATGTAGCCTACTCGGACTCTATTAGAAGTGAAGTCCCTGGCCTGGAGTTCAACAATTATCATGCATTGGTTTATAAACCCTCTGTTGATTTTAGTATTTCCATCATAGCGGGGAGGGGCCACAAGCCTGACTTCTAGCACAGCAGATGCGGCTAATGGGACTGAACTGGTGGCTGATAGAGGAGGGCCCCGCAGCCTGAGGTGTCGCCAGCATCTGGAGATATTCATGCAAGTAATCAGGTCCTGAAGAAAGACTGAAAGTTGCTGAAGCTGGAGGGCCAACTGCTGAAGCAGCTGCAAGGCCGGTGACTCGCCTGATCTTATGGCCTTCGCAATCTATCACTGTTCTGGGTAGGTGAGCCCTTGGACCACAATTGTGTAGTCTCTGCCAGCCTATCCCAAGGGCTAGGTGGACCCCGGCTGATGGCAGGCGAATCATGCCTTGGAGAGGACTATGCTAATGAGTGGCTCTGAGAAGACCCTTGGGGACAGGCCTAGGAGCATCAAGACCTGGGTGTGTCTTTGAAAAGAGCTGGAGGCTGGCCTAATGATGTCCTCGGGGCTGGCCAGATGATGTCGGAGCCAGGGAGCAAGACAAGGACATAGACTGGAGACAAGGAAGGGGCAGGGCTGGAGACTAGGCAGGAACAGGATAAGGCAGGGCTGATGACAACGGTAACAAGCTGAGGCTGGGCTGGAGATGAGGCAGCAACAAGCTGAGGCTGGGTTGGAGGCAAGGCAGGAACTGGCTGTAACACCCTTCTAGACTGACTAGATGACCCGTTGCGAAGGCATTAGTGTTAGAGGAAGCCAAGTCACCTTAAATGGGTCCAGGAGCTTGATGTCATTTAAGAGCGCCCAGCCAGTCCCTCCGCTGCTGGCCTTTTAAAGGATCTTCTGGTGCACGCGTGCCCCTAAAGAGGCTGGTATCTGCCAGCACCAGAGGTCAGGAGGGAGTGACCTGACAAGTGCCTCAGAGTGCCGGCAGCTTTCCATGTTGAAGACTCGGTCTGGAAATACCTCTTAGAGGACCACGGGACCCGACCCCTGCTGAGGCCCGCAGGTGAGTCAGGGCTTGGGTCATTGCCTTGGCCATAACATTACCCAATGTTGAATAATAATAGTAATGAGACCAAATTCATGCCATAGTAAACCAGACTCCTAAGAAATATGAGGATATGGATTTGTGTATTGTCACCCATCTCTTTGTGCCACTCTGTGTACATTTATGTCCTTTTTATAATACAGTATATACTCCATTTATTGTATATTTTTAACATACTCTATTCATTCGCTTTTATTTTTTCATATATAATATTTACATGTTCAAAAACCACTGCATTCCTCACTATTCATGTTCACGGTATATGTATACATTTAGCACTGTTGTTTATATCTCTGTATGTCTTTTATTAGATTTCTGACGCAGGCCTATTGATGCCGAAACACGGCCCATGTTGGGTTTATTAATAAAGGACTCTTGATTGTCCCAACTTGATGGCCCTTGATGTTTCTTCTTCTCGATTGCCGCTCTCAACAGTAAGAACTGGCCTAATCTGTGGTTCTTCAGTGACTTGTGCCACTCCTTCTGCTAAGTTTGTTGGAGACTGCCTTTTGCTCGGGCTCAGCAAGATCTTGTTGCCCAAAGGAGGTGCCCCTTCTAGATGTGCCACTGGCTCTCTCAGTGGCTTGTCAACAGGTGCAGTTTGCAATGAAAGTGCTTAACATGATGATCCAGCGGGCCAGATATAACAGCAGTAGCAGTACCTCCGTGGCTACTACTTTTGCATTTTTTCCCTATCTGGGAAGATAAAGGTAATGAAAGAATCATCTGAGAGCCCTGTTACTGTGTGCCTTCTGCCATCTTACGCATCTCCTCAAGACTACTACTATTTCAAAAGATAATAAGGACTCTTACAAGACAGTAATTCCAAGATTTTAATTGGTAACACTTCAATTTACTGGCCTATTTTGCAGGTCAGACAATTCTGATATTTACATCAGGATTCCAAATTCAAAATGATTAATACTCTATAAGCTGAATTCACTCTTCTAGACTCTGTTTTATGCTTATTATGAGCTCCAGGAAGCAATGAATCACAGCAAGATCAATCTTGATAAGCTTGTAAAGCAAAGACCACTGTAATCTACAATAAGCAAAATACTAGTTTCAACTAAAACAGCATCTTCGGTCTACATACTACTTCATTTGATTACTTACAGTTCTTGTTTAGGTGTACAAGAGATATGAGAGCATGAACTGAAGACTCATCATCTGATGAGCAATGGTCACAATGCTGTCTAAAATTCCTTCACTCTTCTGTTTCATTGACACAATCACTCTTCATCCCGACCATCACACACTGTGGACCTCCAATCAAGTCACACAGAATATGCGGATCATCTTTAGACTTATGCTGACCTTTCTCTACTCATAAATGCACACTACAACATTTACAATATGAATGCCCCCATGGTCATCTAGCTGGTCTGATGTTTGGAAGAAAATTCTTGATATCCTTAGCCCTGGGATTTGTAGTATGGAGTGTTGCCATGATTTGGGTTTCTGCCAGGTACTTGTGACCTGGCTTGGCCACTGTTTGGGAAACAGGATACTGGGCTAGATGGATCATTGGTCTGACCCAGTATGGCTACTCTTATATTCCTTATCACAGTAGATATCTCCTTCAAATTCATAATTTGGAAATCATTACCACTTTCTACACCACTTCCTACTACTGATTCACACACCTTTTTGGTTTCCTCTTCTCGATAACCTTAAAACTAATCATTAATCAGTGCCAAAATATTCCGTCGCTTTCAGATAAAGTCTGGTGGAACTGGTTCTGTTTGTTTAGAAAATATGAACATAACGTATAGAAGCTGAACATCCTAACCGTAATAATATGAGTAAAAATTGGAAGGAACTGTATGATTGCATGTCTTAATTACTATGAAAATTATCATTCATCATAATCGTGTATCTATGCTCATTTTCTTTTTACTTTTTTTGTTTCATGAAGAATTGTTAACAATGTTACTGACTGTTATATTCTTGTTATACTTCTTTTAGCATAATAATAATGAAAAAGTTTGAACTATTAGGTAAGACCTGTCTCTCAAAAATGCAGTACAAAAATGTTTCTGATTTTGAAGTAAAACTAATTTTTATAATTTTCACATTATACTTTTTGGAATAAAGTGATTCTTTAGATCAACTGAAACAACAAGAAGAAATCCTGGCCAATGAAATTGAGAACTCAAAGAGACGAATGGGTGAAGTGAATGAAGAGCTGAACAGCATAGTTGGTGACCTGCAAAATGCTAGGATTGATCACCATGAGAGCCACCGTCAAAAAATGAGAGCAGAAACTCTGGAGAACCTGAAGAGGATGTATCATGATTCAGTAGTAAGGAAAAATATATATATACTATTTATTTATTTATTTATTTATTTATTTATTGCATTTGTATCCCACCTTTTCCCACCTATTTGCAGGCTCAAAGTGGCTTACAGAGTGTGGTTATGACATAATCATTTTGCGATAACAGGTACAATTCTTATAGTTTGACGTGGTAAGAGAAGATAGGCATAGTCGTTTCATGATAACAAGTACAATTATTACTGTTTAAAGATTAGGTAAGGGAGGATAGACGGAAAGTGTTAGGTAAGTTAGAGGTGAGCTGCGGTAACTGTGTGGATTGTTGAAGTAGTTTTGTAGGCTATGTAGTTTCCTTGTAGGCCTTTTGGAAGAGATGAGTCTTCAGAGATTTGCGGAAGTTAATTATTTCGTCGTCAATAGCTTTCAGGTCTGTAGGTAGACATTTCCACTGCTGCGTGCTTAAGTAGGAGAAGGTGGTGGCGTGTGTCAGCTTGTATTTTAGTCCTTTGCCGCTGGGGAAGTGCAGATTGAGATATTTGCGGGATGATCTTACAGCGTTTCTGGGAGGTAAGTCCACAAAGTTTAGCATGTAGATTGGGGCGTTTGCGTGTATAATTTTGTGTACTATCGTGCAGATCTTGAACTCAACGCGTTCTTTGAGTGGGAGCCAATGGAGTTTCTGTCTTAGGGGTTTAGCACTTTCATCTTTATTTTTTCCAAATATGAGTCTGGCGGCTGTATTCTGGGCTGTTTGGAGTTTTTTGATAGTTTGTTCTTTGCAGCCGGCGTATAGTGCATTACAGTAGTCCAGGTGATTTATTACCATTGACTGTATCAGGGTGCGGAAGATATGTCTTGGGAAGAAAGGTTTTATTCTTTTGAGTTTCCACATTGAGTGGAACATTCTCTTTGTTGTATTCTTCAGATGAGTATCGAGTGTGAGGTTTCGGTCGATAGTCACACCAAGAATTTTTAGGTTTTGCGCGACGGGAAGAGAACAGTATGGTGTGGTTATTTTGGAGTAGATGTTTTTGTTGTGTTGTGAGGTTAGTACAAGACATTGTGTTTTCTCTGCGTTGAGTTTCAGTTTGAACGCATTAGCTCAGGAGTGCATGGTTTGGAGGCTTTGGTTGATCTCGTTGGTGATTTTGTTTAGATCCTGCTTGAATGGGATGTAGATCGTGACATCGTCTGCATATATATAGGGATTGAAGTTTTGATTGGCTAGCGGTATCATCATTAGTTTGAAGAGAGTTGGTGATAGGGGGGATCCTTGGGGAACTCCGCATTCAGGTGTCCATGGGGATGATGTGTCCGCGTTGGTTGTGACTTGGTTTGATCTTGTGGTCAGGAATCCTTTGAACCATTTGAGAACTGTGCCTCCTACTAGTGAAAAATGCTATTTCGGAAACCAATGAAACAGGCACTAGCAAGGTATTCCCCCACCACCACCACCCTCCCTCCCTCCCTCCCTCCCTCCCTTCCTTCCTTCCTTGCTCCCTCCCGAGTTCCAGACCTCCCCCCCTCTGTCCCTCCCTTCCGAGTTCCACACCCCTCCTGTCCCTCTCTCCCTGAGTTCGTTGCGAGTTTCTTCTTAAACCTTGCAGCGCTGTCCCCGCTGCTGTCCCTGAATCTCTCAGCTGCCGTCGGCGTACCTGATGCGAAGGGGAGCGTGTGAAACGGGTGGTAGCAAGGTTTTCCTCGAGGGCGGCGGAACGGCGAGCGTATTTCTTTACTCCTGCCCCTGCGTGGCTCGCGGTTTTGTGGAAGACATGCCTTGTGCCTTCCCCGGGCCGCCTTCGACGTCATGGCGTTTTGACGCGAGGGCGGAGCTACACTGCAGGCCAGCCAAACCGGATATCTCCGAGCCTCAAGTTTCCGGCTTGAGGCTTCAGTCGAACGTTGGAGGTGCCTTTTATATATAGAGATTTTTTTCTCAAGTGATTAGAGTTTACTGCTGAGGAAATTTGTGCATGAAAAATTCACAGTTTTTAAAAGCTCTATTTTACGATCAGAATAATAGAAGTAGAGGAGTACTATTTGTCTTGCAATCACTAGAATATTAAACTAAAGCTAATCCTCTATAAATATATAAATAAAATCCAATAGTTTATTATAAACAACATTAAAAATTTGACATTTAGCTCTACTTACCTCCCAGGTCTCTTCATTCCCTCAATGACATGCATCTTTATATCCTGTAAGTACTTCAAGCTCATTACCAAACTACAAGGAAAAGCTTTTTTTTTTTTTTGCTGCACTGAACTGTCTTCACAGAGTTCTCTCTTTCAATACTTGAACCTTCCTATCAACAATTCAGATCTTCTCTGAAAAATTATCTCTTTGAAAAAGCCTTTAATCTGCAGTTAGGCATCTTGGTGGCCTCTGGGATCCACTGTTTTCTGCAGGTCTTTTTTCCTTGTCTCTTACATTTTTACTATCAGTGTTTTAGATGTCTCCACTGTCAGGTCTCTTTTCAGTCTTATCACTTCTCCTATTTTTCTTACTGCTATATTGTACCCCTCCTAGGTAATTTCCTGTCCTAAAATAGAGTTCCATTTCCTTTATTTTTATTTTTGCTTTTATGTATTGTACAGCACTCTGCTGTTGTCTAAAGGAAAGTGGTATATCAAATGAAATAAACCATACCTAGAGACGACATAGGAAGTTGTAGCTTTTCAGTGCCTAACATCCTGAAACACAGAGCATGATGCGACAGAATGGAATCATATCTCCTTCAGTGCCATGCAAGCAAAGTTTAAAATGTAAAATCCAGTCTTAATTTTGATTTTGACACAGTTCAGGTACTCCATCACTCAATTGGTGGTGGTGAGCCCTAAAAAAAAAAAAATAGGCAAAGAGTTTAATAGATTTTTATCAAAAACTCTTCCATAGAATGAGTCATAAATCTTAGACCTCATGTAACATTTGTGAGCCCTTGGTCCAGGGGTGGCTGCGTGAGAATCACTCAACCACCTCTGGGTAGACTGAGTCCCATAGAGACAAGAGTATCCCAAAGAACTTGGCCTAGATTGCGAATGGAGGTGAACTAAGGTGGCTTTAATGGCAGTAAAAGAAACACAAGGCAAAAGGAAACAAATGGCTCAGCAATAATGTAAGAGGACAATAAGCAGCCTAACTGCACATCCTAACACTAGCTAAAGCAAAGCAAATTATTAAGCATACAATATTGGCAAATAGTAAGACAGCCTAGCTGTACAAGAAAAGCAAACACAGAGCACAAGAGACTAGTCAAAGATCCGCCCTGGCGGGCAACGGAAAGCAGTAGCACTTAGCTGGAAGCGGTGAGACCGCTGGCAGTTAGATAAAGGTTCATTCTGTCAGGACTCTCATGAAAGCCGCTGGACCTCCGTGGCAAGCTCTCTCAGAAGCAGGAGATGAGCAGCAGCAGGAAAAAGGAAAAAGTAGTCTGTTATAGACCCGCACCGTGGGTAGGAAACTTGAGTGGTCCACTCAGCTCGCTGAAGGCAAAGAAGAAAACAAATAGTCACAGAGGAGCCTGAGCTGAATGCTCCCAGTGCAACTAGGTTTAAGCAAAGCAGTGCCCGAGCCAATGTGTTCAGTTTTGGAGGCCGTATCTTGCTAAGGATGTAAAAATTGAAGCGGTGCAAAGAAAAGCTACAAAAATGGTATGGGATTTGCGTTACAAAACGTATGAGGCGAGACTTGCTGACCTGAACATGTATACCCTGGAGAAAACGAGAAACAGCGGTGATATGATACAGACGTTCAAATATTTGAAAGGTATTAATGCGCAAATGAACCTGTTCCGGAGATGGGAAGGCAGTAGAACTAGAGTACATGAAATGAGATTGAAGGGGGGCAGACTCAAGAAAAATGTCAGGAAGTATTTTTTCAAGGAGAGAGTGGTGGATACTTGGAATGCCCTCCCGTGGGAGGTGGTGGAGATGAAAATGGTAACAGAATGCTCCCAGGGCAAAAGGGTTTAAGCAAAGCAATGCCCGAGCCAATGCTCCCAGGGTAAAAGGGTTTAAGTACAGCAATGCCCGAGCTGATTCTCCCAGAGCAGGCAGGTCAGTAATAGTCTCTGAAATGCTCGAGCCGAATGCTCCCAGGGCAAAAGACACATTGCAGCAAACAGGAACCAGGAACAGCCCACGTGGATCCCTCTGCAGTCCCAGCACACGCAGTCCAAAACTCAGCCTCAGCACAGAGCCTACTCACTGCAGCCAGCAACCAGGGACTCACTGTGGACAACTGGGGACTCAGCTGAAGGGCAAGTAGCTCTCAGGACTTCAAGGCAAGGAAGCAGGCTTGATTGGAACAAAGCAAGAAGAAGCTGCAACAATGCTTCAGGCCACTGCCTGACAAGGAAATAGCAGCTGGAATTAGCAGAGCCTCAGGCAGGCCTGAGCTCAATCAGGAATTATTGCCAGAACATTGAGTATATGCAGAAGCCAGTTTAAGAAGGTCTCAGCACTGATAACATCACCGGCTTGGCTTCCACCACTCTACAGTGACCCCATAGGTCACTGACTAAAACTGCAGGTAAATCTAATGGGTCTAGATTGAGCAGGGCACTGACGAGCAACGCACGGACGTTGACGACCATGACACCTCATTAGTAAGAGAGTGTTTGAAGGGATCGTGTTAAGGGTAAGAAGCACATTGCAACAATTCTCTATTGTCCTCTAGTTGGAACAGTGTGTCAAGAAGCTAAAGTCCTTAGGAGATATCCTACTGATGAATGGGGGAGTTGGTTTTCCTCTGACATGTAGCTGATGCAGGGGAATACCACACAAATGTGGCTTGTTCTGCTTATGAACCTGAGACCCTAAGCATCCTATTTGAGCTTGCTGATGTGCTGTGTTATGGAGAGAATCTCTTTGGAATTAAGGTACAAGAAGCTGCTGCTCTCATCAAGCAGATACCCTTAAAGGCCCCATTTCTGCTTCCTCCAGGAGGTTATTTGAGCAGAAGGCAGTGGAGGTATTTAACTCCCATAGTGGTATAGGTAACCTCCACCCTCCCACTCTTCCCATTCTCAACAAGGTTCTTGCTCTTGTCCAGAGGACCCGAAAGTCCCAACTTGAATGATGGCCAAAACCAGGGGTGGGGTTTTGACTTCCTCCATGAGAACATAGCTGCAGTTCCCAAATATATTCTGGAAGGCCTATCTTTAGGAAGGAAGCTACATTGTTTTTTGCAAATAGACGGCCCCCATGTAGCCTCAGACAGATGGGTTCTTAAAATAGCGCAGTTAGGATATTGTCTGCAGTTGGCAGACCAGCCTCCAAATTGCCCACTGAGAGCATCAACAGAAAGCTCTAAGCATCTGGAAAGATTTACAGTGGAACTCTCTTACCTTCTTACATACGAATGCAATCAAGCCTGTTCCATCATGGGAAAGAAGACAAGAATTGTATTCCAAGTATTTCATGATCACAAAAAAGACGGGAGAATTCTACCCAATCCTAGAGCTCAGGACCCTGAATAAATATCTTGCCAGACAAAAGTTCAGGATGTTTTCCTTAGGCTTCCTTATACCATGTCAAAAAGGTGACTGGCTATATTCTCTAGATAAAGGACACTTCTACTCACATTCAGATACATCCAAATCACAGGGAGGTACCTGTTATTTATGATAGGGAATTCTCCAAGGACAAGCAGGCTGCTTATTCTCACACGTGGGTCGACGTCCACATTGGCCTGGGAACCGGCATTTTGCCATAGGAAACCAAAAAGTTTTGCTGGAGTCTTCCGGCGCGCATGCGCGGACTGAACTCCTGCCTGCCACACAAGCAGATACCTCAGTTTTTCTTTTTCTGCGACGAGGTGCAGCAGGTTTCTTCTGTTCTCCTCGTTGAGGCCCGGGAAAGGAGTCTTGTTTTTTCGAGAGTTTTTCGTGTTAATTATTTCTTTTTCTTTTTTTTTTTTTTTTAAAGTTGAACCTTTTATTTTCTTCTTAATCCTCTTTTTCCCTTAATTTTAAATTTTCTTTGTTTTTCGACGCGGCCGGGTTTCTTCCGTTTTTGTGCCCTTTCTTTTTGGCACAATCGCGTCATTTGATTTTGCCGAAGCCGTTTTTCCTTTCATATTATCGAAGACACCCAGCGGCTTCAAACGTTGTACTGGGTGCAACCGGACCATCTCAGGTACCCATACCCATTCTTGGTGTATCCAGTGCCTTGGGCCCGACCATAGCCCAGCCGCTTGTAGTCTGTGTCTTCGTATGAAGAAATGGACCCAAGTGGCTCGAGAAGCCCAGTGAGAGATACTTTTTGGGGCTCGGTCCGGTTCTTCGACATCGGTACCGAGATCGGCAGCGTTGGCGTCGACTTCGAGGGAGACGTCGACATCAAGGGAGGCATCGACGTCAGGAGCAGAGCTAATGGCTGCTGAGAGACTAATTCGTTTTTGGAGCAGTGAGGCATCGAGTGGGTCTCCACCTGCCTCGAGGCCTCCTGTTATGCAGGCCCCCCAGAACCAACCATCATCGGACCCGACCCGGAAGAGACGTAAGGATTCCATGTCAACCTCGTCGGTACCAAGGAGTCTCGATGACGGGCATTGAGCGAAGGCAAAGAAACATCGTCATTGATCTCCTTCTACACATGGTGCCGGGAGCTCCGGGGTGTCAAGGGATTCAGCACCCAAAAAGCGTTGGTGCCAAGAGGATTGCTCTCCCTCTATTCAGGAGGTGCCGATGCGCCGGTCTCTTAGCAGCCTGGTACCTGCACCTGAGCCTCAGTAGATTCTGTCACCGGCTGTTCTACCGAACCCACAGCCTTATCCGAGCGCATCCATGCCCTGCTTCCAGAGCTTCTGGAAGGACTGCTGCGCCAGTCTGCTTCGGTGTTGGGGGTGCTGTGATAAGGTTAGTAACCGTGGACCCAAAGAGAAGCAGCTAATCCCTGAACTACCGTCCCCAGAATCCCTTGCCAGAAGGGAAGGGTAGACCTCAAAGGGCGGAAGGGATTTCTAACACCAGCAGGGGGAGAAATAGTTCAGTGCAAGGTGGGCCAATTAATCCCTTCCCCACTAGAGGGAGAAGAAGAGAAGAAGCCCAGTTCCCTTGGCTGTGAAAGCAGTATATAATTTCCCCTAACTGTGAGAAGTGAGGGACAGATTTTCTGAAAGCTATCGGGGGGGGGGGGGGGTGGGGGGGGACTTACTTAGAGAAGGAATCCATGGAGTACATGGAGGAGGAAAAGGACGTACCTCTAGAACTTCCCTGCTTAGAAAAGCAGGATGCCATGGATTTGGGAGCATATAAATGCAGTCCTTTCCAGCACATAAAGGCAGTGTGGGAGGCCACAGATGTTGAGGTGCTGTGAAATGGGAGGTGAACTGCCATCCCTGCTCTCTGCAGGGCACCAGCAGTGCAAAGAAGAGGAAAGATGAATTAATTATTGTTTTTCCTTTGAATAGATTTTCTATGGGATTTTGTTTGAATTGTTTGTGATCTAGAAAAAAAGGGGGCTGAACTGTTAATGAGCCCTTCTTAGGGGGGGAAGGTCCCTCTTGGAAAGAAGAGAGCAAACCCCACCTGGCTTTTGTGGGTGGGGGAGCAATGGAACTGAGTTTTGCCTGTGTTTTTTTGAACTGGGCCTGAACTTTTTGGGACCTGAATATTGACTGGGCTTTTAGAACTGGGCCTGAACTTTTTTGGGAACTGAATTTTGATTGTGTTTGTGGAACTGAACTTGAGTTAAAACTTTTTGCCCTAAGTCCTAATTAAAATGTTGGACCTCAACGGAACCCTGTGCGCGGAACAGGTCTTCCGGTTACAACCCTGGAGCAGAAGTGGAGGACCCCTTTACAGTGCTTGTGCCTTCCGTACTGTCTGCTGCAGCGGTGTCTGGCCCTTCACCTGCGGTGAGGTCCCAGTCCTCAAGCGGCACCAGTGTCGGCTGCCACCCAGGTCGACTCCCCTTTGATGTCGCGGGAGGAAGCTTCGCCGCAGTCCATGTGGGCGTCAACCTCTCAACATCGCCATCGAGGACGTCGATCCTCTGTGTCGAGGCAGGCTCAGTCTCGGAGTGCCCTGAGAGAGGTATTATCCGACACTGAGGAGGAGCACTCGTGGGAGTTAGAGGGAGATCCCAGGTACTTTTCTTCTGATAAGTCGTATGGGATTCCCTCTGAACCTTTCCCTCCACCTGCAAGGAAACTATCTCCTCCGGAGAGTCTGTCCTTTACTTCTTTTGTCCAGGAAATGGCTACTACTATTCCTTTACCTATAGAGGTTGAGGATGAGCCCAGGGCTGAGATGCTTGAAGTCCTGGACTATCCTTCTCCACCTAAGGAGGCTGTGACGGCTCCTCTACATAAGGTACTTGAAGAAGTCGTTATGCGGAACTGGTCGTTCCCTCTGTCTGGCCCCATGATCCCGAAGAAGGCTGATTCCCAGTATCGGATCCACGGTGAACCTGGGTTGATGAGGTCTCAGTTACCCCACAATTCCATGGTGGTGGACTCCACCCTCAAAAGAGCCAAGAGTACTAGAGACTATGCCTCTGCGCCCCCAGGCAGAGAAGCTAGGACATTGGATTCTTTTGGGAGGAAGATATATCAGGCCGCAATGCTCGCCGCCCAAATCCAGTCTTATCAGCTCTTCAGGAGCGTCCACTCGGTGAGGCAACTGTCCCTCCGGAGCAGGCCAAGCCTTTTTGCCAGGTGGTCAGGCAGCAGAAGGCGTGTTGTAAATTCCTGGCCAGGGGCTCTTACGACTCTTTTGATGTGGCATCCAGAATCGCTGGTCAAGGTGTAGTGATGCGCAGACTCTCATGGCTTTCGTCTCTGACCTGGATCATTCGGTCCAGCAGCGGGTGGCGGATGTACCTTGTCCAGCAGCGGATGGCGGATGTACCTTGCCGGGGGGACAACCTTTTTGGTGAAAAAGTAGAGGTTGACCAGATCAAGAAGCATAATGATGCTAGGGATTCTCTCTCCTGCAGGGCGTCTACTGCTACAACCTCCTCAACTAGAAGGTTTTTTTGGGGGAAGAGGAGTGCTCCCTATTCCTATGCTAGGCGTAGGAACACTCCAGCTTCATGACAACCTATTCAGGCTCAGCCCCAGCACACTCGTTCTCGTCAGCAGCGTGCACCTAAGGCCCCTGCTGCTCCCCAGCAAAAGCAAGGGATGAGCTTCTGACTGGCTCCAGTTCAACAT